>NC_082715.1:99163738-99470571 GCF_030144855.1 Hypanus sabinus | reverse complement strand
ACTCTTTTCCCCATTCTCCTTCTTTCCCATCTATATTCCAAGTGTAGAATCTGGGAATATCTGCACAGTACAGGGTTCTTGCAAATGGATTGCGAGTGCAAAGATCCATGAATTCTGTTAAAGTGGTTCTTGCCATATAGTTATTCAGTTGCACAACAGCATTATCTCGAAAGAATACTTGATGCTGTTAGGGAAGGTGCACTTGAAGGCGAACAACGGCTGGTTCCCTCTCGTGAATTGGAAATCCAAGTATCGATCCGAAAGGTTCAGAGGGCCCGATATATCTGCCTGTCAAATTCTGTGTGATTTCATCTTCTCTATTCTCTGCAAAAATTGCCTGATCACTCAAAGGTGGAATCGGCTGTGTGAGCATCATGAGGTGCTGCGAAGGCTGGCCGTGTGCATGCATCGTGGTGTCGCATCCCGATTTCCATGATGGCGGATTGTCTCTAGGGTCAAAACGGGGCAGTTGATTTTAGCAAATGAACAATTTTATACAAATGGGTAACCCTGAATTTTTCCTGCATTCTGTAAGTGAGCACATTTCAAGTTGGTTTAGCCAAAAATAGTGCCACTGCAATGCAAAGTTTGCACTAACTGGAGGTCACAAACAGACGGACAGAGCATGAGAGTTTTAGTATTAAATAGATGACATACTGGTAAATCCATTATTAATGATAAATGACATACAGGTGAACCCGCTATTAATGATAAGTAACATACTGGTGATAAATAATATATTCATGAGTCCACTATTAATGAACAATAACATACTAGTGAGTTCACTATGAATGATAAGTGACATACTGATAAATGACAGGTGAGTCCACTATTTATTGCCTCTACCTTAATTAGGCTTCAGGAAATTGATGGGATGCTGCCACCTTGAACCATTGTATTCTGTGTGATGAAGATATTTGCACAGTATTATTATTAGATTTTCAGGATTTTGACCCACTGACAATGAAAGATGGGAATATCTTTACAAATGAAGGTGGTGTGTGGTTTGTAGGTGGTGTTGTTCCCATTGTAGGGTAATGTACTGGGAGGAAACATGTTCACAACGACCGATGTTGAGTTGGGGTTCACTTTAAGAGGCTGGTCTGATGTGAAGACACAATGATGTGAATTTTTTACTGCATTCCTCATTCTGTGTTTGATTCATAATAAAAGTGATGATGTAATTGCAGGAATTTTTTACCACATTTTTTGTTCTGTGTTTGGCTGACAATAAAAGAATTGTTACGCTTTATAAAACCCTCTGCTATTTTATTTATGGAAATCTACACCATGAAGCTGTTACCTCTGATTCCTTGATGGGACACAGTGGATGTTTGTTGTTGGAGCAGGCTTGTTGGGTAAGTGCAATCGATGGCAGATGATGCCCCAGGTGATCCAGGAGGTCAGTGGTGGAAAGGGTGAGATGATAACCATTGGACCAACATTTCGCACATTATCCTGATCTATTCCCTTGAGTCCAGATTATTATCCTTGTTGTGCAGTCTCTCAGTAGGTCCTAACCAACAATAGGAACTGAAAACAAAAACATTTTATTCAGGTTCAGGCATACTTATGAACTGAATAAATAACATAACATTTCAGATTTTTACCTTCATGCTCAGCAGCTGGTTCAGCGGGTGTCTGTTCTTCATCTGCCACCCTCACTTACTCACCTTCTCTCAGGGACCTTAACACACCCAACAGGTTCTCCTTCATCAAGCTCACATACTGTTTGTGCTGAGGATGATGCAGGTTGCTAGGAGCTTTTGGGAATGCTTAAGGACATGTCGATTTATCCTTTACAGCCAAGGAAAACACTATAGCCAATAAAACACTATACAAACCATCACCTGCATATCTCTAGTATCAGTAATTATAATCTGAAGATCTCAAGAATGTACTGCCAGAATGCTTGCTAAAAGTGGGGACAAAGAAGTAATTTGGATAAATGCAGTGTTATCTTAAATATTTGTATATTACTGTATATACTTATATATTGACCTCAGTATTACAAATGAATGTCAGTTTAAAATTACATTGGTATACAAAAACATTGAAACCAATCATCATTGATTATAATCCAAATATACTGTATTTCTGTTGCTCAGTCCTATGGAATTTAGTTTGGAGATGTTGCTTTATAATGTATAAATGTTTTAGAAGTCTACATATGCATGTTTGAGGTAGAGGACAAGAAATAAAATAACAAGATCAACATGACTGATATTATCAGAGATGATACTAAAATTTATCCTTGTTTGATTTTCCAAGGCCTCTGGCCTGAGTTCTTAACTATTCTTTCTTTCCTCTGCATTAATTTTAGTTTCCATTTGCCTTTCCACCATTTCCCTCAACAATGGTTT
The DNA here is from genome assembly GCF_030144855.1 of Hypanus sabinus. Taxonomy (NCBI): domain Eukaryota; kingdom Metazoa; phylum Chordata; class Chondrichthyes; order Myliobatiformes; family Dasyatidae; genus Hypanus; species Hypanus sabinus. Next base: position 99,468,208 of record NC_082715.1, on the reverse strand, counting down.
GTAGGATATTTAATATTTGAGTAATATTATAAATTTATTGTTTGATGAAGCATTCTTTGTTGTTTACATAATCATTATGGGTTATACATGAAGAACGTGAATGGCATACGTCATTATGCCACCATGTCATATGTGAGACTCTCACTAAAATGAACTAAGTAGACATATTTTCCCAGCTCCTGTCATTTTCTTTTGATTAATTTCTGGAGCTACAAAATACAATAATGGTGACAAGGAAGTTTTTAAAATGAACCCAAGACAAATGCCTAACTGTTGAAGTGCAGCATGTTTATTTTTCTTCATGAGGGAGAGGTGTATTCCTGTTCAAAAAAGGGCAGAAAATGGATGGTTTTCATGATTCAAGAACTGAGAGAACTGGGTAATAATAACAACAACAACAACAACAACAATAATAATAATAATAATAAATAAAGCAGAAATGGCTGGCTACGTAAAGATAGACACATTTAATTGTAGAATAGATAACTCAATGATGTTCACTGAACAAATTGAGCAGAATTTTAAAGTAAATAGAATAGCCAATAAGAAGTGAGAGCCTGCTTTGCTCAGTGCTAAAGCATACAGTTTGCATAGAAGTTTAAATACCTTAACTAAACCAGCCAAAATGAGCTTTGCTGATATTATGAAAGAATTGCAAGAATAATTAGAACTGAAACCATTGTTAATTGCTTTAGGTTTTGTAAGTGGAATGAAGGGGTGTCCATTTCAGCTTGTGTGCCTGAACTGAAGCAATTGTGTCAGCATTGTCAGTTTAGTGATGAGCTTAATGTTGCATTTAGATATAGTTTAGTTTGTGGAATCTTACAAAAACAGTCAGAAACAGCTCTTAATTGAAGCACAACTCACACTTAGTTGATATTGCTGTATCAGTGGAAACAGTAACCAAAGACACAATTGAGTTCCATTCAGGAAGCTCCCTAACCGAAAAAAATTGTGTTGCCACTGTGGCAGGGGCTTGCATACACTAGACCAATGTAGGATTAAAGGCAAAACTAGCAGAAAATGCAACAAAGTTGGACTCAGCCAAAGAGCATGTTGGGCAGACAAAAATAAATTGACTCCATAGGGAAGAGAAAAAGATCAAAAGTCAAGTTGCAGTTTCAAAAAGAGCATTAATCTGCATGCTGTTGATAAAAACACCTCTGATAATGATGAGAGTGGAACAAGACTGCAGCCTTGAAATTTACAATAAGAAAATTAATAAGGCACAAGCAATATGGCTTAAACTAGTGAATGGAATTAATTGAAATTGAATTTGGACACTGGCTCAACTGTCTCAGTCATTTCACAAAATGAGTTTGAGTGACATTTCAAAGATACTGAACTGAAGCCTGCTGATATCCAACTAAGGACATATACTAGAGAAAAGATAACTCCCGTGGGAATGATATTCATAGCAGTGAAAAACAACAACCAAGAATCCATATTGGGCTTGTATGTGGTAAAATAAAAGGAGGATGGCATTGTGGGGCCTTAATTGGCTGAGACAACTACAACTTGATTCCATCCACTATTTGCATGCCACATCTCCTGCAACAGCATCAACTGAAAGTGAATTAAGAAAGGTATTGGTAAATGTCACAGTAATGTTCAAGGATGGCATTGGAAAACACAAAACATATCAAGGGTAAAATAGTGTTAAATGAAATTGCCACACTCAAGTCTTACAAAACCCATCCAGTTCCTTACACTATCTATGATAAAGTAGCCAGTGAGCTGGATCACATGGAGGCTGAAGGAAGTCTTTCCAAGGTTGAATGGAGCCCTTGGGTAACACCAGTGGCCACGAAGGATGAGTCTGTCAGGATCTGTGGAGATCTTAACGTCATCATCAACCCAGTACTGAAAGTAGATCAATACCCTCTGCCCAGGATAGAGAATATCTTTGCAGACCTTTCTGGAAGAAAACACCTTAGCAAAGTGAACTTAGCTAAGACCCACCTACAGACAGAATTGGGAGACGAGTCCGAAGTCTTTCTCACCATAAATACTCACATGGGTTTATTGCTATAATAGGCTTTATTTTTGGAATAGTATCTCCACCTGCACACTGGCAGAAAACTATGGACCAGGTACCGCGAGGCTGCCCAGGCACTCTGTGTTACCTGGATGACATCATTGTTACCAGTGAGAATGACAAGGAACATATGCAAAATCTCAAGACAGTGTTATAAAGATCAGAAGATTTTGGGCTCAGAGCATGATGCAACAAGTGTGAATCAGTTAAAGGAAGTTCTGATTAACTTTTTTATATATCGTAAGGTTGGCTTGGAGTTGGGTAGTGGGAGGGTGGGGTGGTAACTAACTTTAGACAATTCTACTCTGGGTGCTTTTCCTTAACTGTTATGAATTGTACATTTGATACGCTTGTTTTACACTGTTTAAACATTTTTTTACCTTATTTGTTGCATTGTGGAAACTTATAAAAATTAATTTAAAAAAGGAAGCAACTCTACACCATTGACACTCAAGAACTATACAAATGCAAAAGTATGCTCTGAGAATTTAAGTGGTGGTGGATACCCTGAGTACAAAGGATGTGTCATAGTTGCAGTCCTCTTTAAGATTTGTCATTTAATATAACAAGCTTCCTGCCAAAGAGTAACTAAGTAAACACATTTTCCAGCTCCTGTGCTTTTCTTTTGATTAGTTTCTGGAGGTATGAAACATAACATGTTTCTCCTGTACAAAGCAATAAAACTCCCCTTTTGTGAAAAAAAAATGTTATTTTTGATTCCTTACTAATTCCTTTTCATTCCCATTTTCTACCTAGGTTGCTTTCTCTAAGCATCTCCAAGTTGCCCTTTAAAAAAAAACTTCCAGAGCTTTTGTAGTTTATTTTCTCAGCATCTAGTTTCAGCATGAAATAGTTTCAAATTCTACATCAGTTTACAAAACACAACTTTATTTCAAGAAAACCTAATTCTCGCTTGCTTAGAATACGTACAGTATCACAGTTAATCACAGCTCTTAATAGGTATGGAATGTCTCAACTGCTTCAATCACATGCTACTTTACTGCTCTATCTCTAGAAACATTTTGAACTCTGTTCTTACCCATGTTCTATAATCTTTCACTGCAGCATTCAGCAATCTGCAAATAATTGTAGTCTATTCACAGAATTTGCTATCAAGTCTTCAGCATTACATGATGTGACAGTCATTACTATCCTCCAATTCTGGAACTGGAATTGGTTTATTATTTTCACATGTACTGGCATACAGTGAAAAGCTTGCCTTACATACTGTTAATGCAGATCAAATCATTACACAGTGCATTGAGCTGGTACAAGGTAAAGCAGTAGCAGAGTATGGCTACAGATAAGGGCATTCTGGTTATTCAATAAATGCAAGATTGTAACAAGGTAGATTGTGAGCTCAAGAATCCATTTTACCATATTACAGAACCATTCAATAGTCATAGAACAGCAAGGCAGAAGCTTTCCTTGAGCCTGGTGGTACATACTTTTCCTCTCAACTCCATGCTCCTGCCTTCTCTCCATAACCTTTATGTGCTTAACAATTAAGAGCCTATCTACCTCCACTTTAAATATACCAAATGACAAGGTCTCCATAACTGTACATGACAATGAATTCAACAGATTTAATATCCTCTGGCTAAATAAATTCCTTCTCATCTCCATTCTAAAGGAATGTCCATCTATTCTGAAGCAACGCCCTCTAGTCCTTGATTCCCTACTATTGGAACATCCTCTCCAAATCCACGCTATCCAAGCCTTTCAATATTTTGTAGCTTTCCATGAGATTCTTCTAAACTCCAGTGAGTACAAATCCAGAACTCATATGTTAACAATTTCAATCCTGAGATCATTCTTGTTAACCTCCTCTGGATCATTTTAAATGGTGTCACATTCTTCATTAGATACAGGGTCCAAAACTACCCACAATACTCAAACGTCATCTGACCAAAGTCCTATAAAGCTTCAGCATTACATCTTTGTTTTTATATTCTAGTCCTCTTCAAATGAATGATAATATTGCATTTGCCTCCCTTACCACTGACTCAACCTGCAAGCTAATCTTTAGGGAATTCTTCACCAGGACTCAAAAGTCCCCTTGTACTTCCAATTTCTGAATTCACTCCCCATTGAGAAGCTGTACCTTTGTCCCTTTTTCCAAATTCAGCTGATAAGTGGGTCGCAATGACAGCATAGTGGCTTGTGCGATGTCTAGGTGTCCTCTGTTCTCCTGGCATGTGTGTCCAGAGACATACCCTTTAGAAGGTTCATTGTAAGTTGACCTGTGATTAGGCCAGGGTTAAGTCAGTGGGTTGTTGGCAGTGCATCTCAATGGCTTGCTCTGTGCTTTATCTCTAAATAAAATAGAAGAAATAAAAACTGTTTGCCACAATAACAATTTCTGTTCACTGAAGCTTTATGTCTATATGAATGAATAAATGAAAGTGATTTTCAGTTTGAGAAACCAGTTTAGAGGTACCCGGAGTGTACTCCATGACCTGAAGTTCCTTTCACAAAAACAATCCTAACTTGGGAATTAACAATCAGAGTAAATTCTCCCAGGAATCCAATTAACTGCGGAGTGACAGACAACAGCATTCTCTGGACTCTTCTGCCTCAAGGATAGTTTTATGCTGATTTGATTAAAGTTAGATAGAAAGTTCAACCGAATGCATTAGTATTGAACAGATGTCAGGAAGAACACAAAATTTTAAAGACAGATTAGCAATTGTTGTATGCTTTCCTTAGCGTAGGACAGTTGGAGAAGAAGTGTTATGGACATGAGGGATTTTAGCCTGTATCTGGATGATTCAGGCTGCCAGTGGGATGTTGTTTTTGGTCATTGCCCATGCCAGCATGCTTTGACAATTCTAGCTGGTTCTAAGAACTATAAATGCGTTGTCAGTTCTCAAAGCATTCCTTCTTACATATCCAATTAAACATTGCTCCTTCCAGCTTTACAATGTTTGTGATGTTTAAGATGTGTGATGAGTTATGCAATACAGTTTTTGTTACTTGTTTATGGAATGCAGATGTCACTACTAAGGCCAATATTTATTGCTCACCCCTTGAGAAACTGCTGCCTTGAATCCTATAGCCTCCTCCCAGCAAAGATCCCCACCCCCCCGACCCATCCCACATCTAGAAATCAATTTCTGAACTGCAGCACTTAATTATGTTTTATAGTTTCCATAGTTTTGGAGGTAAAAAGCAATGCTCTCACCCCATAATTGTGTATATCTAACATCATCAGCCAAAGATAAATTTCCAGAGTTAGGTGTCACCCATTCCTCTCAATCCATTTTCTAAACAAAAAGATGGGCAAGCCCTCTTGGACCCATCTCCAGAGGATCTTCTATATTTATCACAATGATGACAGATCCTTACGCCTGAGGGAAATAGTTCAAGTCTTTGCCTGGCAACTTCCATCATACATTGGCTCCTGTTTTTAAAACATGAATGAGTTGGCTCAGAGACGCTGGTTGCCTTGCTTGTTGCCTTCCTTTGTTTCTATGCTACAAGATGATGTTCAACCTCCATTCAGCACCTCTCTAGTTGTGGACACAATCAGTGCAAGTGTGTATTACACATTTACTCCCTTCACAAAATAGACTAGTCTGGTTCCCCTCATCCTCAATTGCTCATCGCCTCTCTCCCTTCCTCCCTCCCTCATTGTCCACTGTCATTTCCTATCAGATTCATCCTTCTTAAGCCCTTTACCTCTTCTACCTATCACCTCCCATCCTCTCACTTCATCCCTCCTCCCCCACCCACCTACCTGCCTCCTCACCTTCCAGTTATACTCCTCGCCACCGCCTCGCACCCCTGCCCTGCTCACACTTCTTATTCTGGATTCTTCCCATTTCCTTTCCAATCCTGATGAATGACCTTGGACTGTTTATCCCTCTTCATTGACGTTGCCTGACCTGCTGTATTCCTCCAGCCTTTTCTGAGAGTAGCAACTGTTTACTCTTTATGGGACTGTCAACCAAAGTGCCCAGCTAATTAATAAAGCAGTACCACTAGGCTCCATGGGGAGGCCATTGATGCAGGACAATGCCCCATGGCTGACAGATAACTGCAGTGGGAGGCTGGAGCTTCTGCTCTTTTAAGTGCTTGTATTGATTCATGACCTGCGGCGTTAGACACAGTATGATAAAACTTCAGTGCATTAACTTCAACATCATGTGGAAAAGGTTCTCAAAGGACAGATTCAAGTTTACCCTGATATCATGAGTCATGGTCGTTCAGTCCCCTTCTGAGTCTGCACTGACTGTTAACCACCCAATTACACTGAAGCTACACAAATCCAATTTTATGCTCCCTCGCATCTCACTGACACACCGAGGGCAATCTGCAGAGATCAAGTGTCTTTAGGATGCGGAAAAATTTTTAATACTTTTGAATATTTAATGATTCCATAGCCATGGATTCACTTTTGGGAACTCTGCAGCTTATAGGTGACCTGATAGAGGTGTATAAGGTGATGAGAGGCATTGATCGTGTGGATAGTCAGAGGCTTTTTCCCAGGCTGAAATGGCTGCCACAAGAGGACACAGGTTTAAGCTGCTGGGGAGTAGGTACAGAGGAGATGTCAGGGGTAAGTTTTTTTTTTACGCAGAGAGTGGTGAGTGCGTGGAATGGGCTGCTGGCAACAGTAGTGGAGGCAGATATGATAGGGTCTTTTAAGAGACTTTTGGATAGGTACATGGAGCTTAGAAAAATAGAGGGTTATGGGTAAGCCTAGTAATTTCTAAGGTAGGGACATGTTTGGCATAACTTTGTGGGCCGAGGGGCCTGTATTGTGCTGTAGGTTTTCAATGCTTTCTATTACATTCTATATATTATTTGCTTACTATTTGCACACTTTGTCCCCTTTTGTCCATTGGATGTTTGTTGGTCTTCATTTATGTGTGCGTGTTTTTTGGGGGATCCTATTGTGGTTCTTTGTTTTGTGAGCACCTGCAAGAAGATGAAACCTGAGGTTGTACGTATGGTATACATACTTCGATAATAAATTTGAATTTTGAACCTTTAAATAACATTTAAAAAGCACTTCAAAGAATCTTGGATGGCAAAGGCAGAGAGGGATACAGGCCAAATGAAGTTACATGGTATTAGCAGAGATATGCATCATAGTGAGTATGAATGAGATAGGATGAAAGGGCCTGTGTCTGTGTTGTATGATTCGAAAATTTTCTGAAAACTGCAACAGTTGGAGGAAAGCCATGTGATTGGTCACAGGACAAATGCACAAACTCTATGCAGACAGTGCTCGAAGTTGGGTTTGAACCGACATTGCTGAAGCTGTGAGACAGCAGTTCTATCAGCTCCGTCACTTTCCCACTGTCCCCACTTTACCACAGGTGTTTTCATACCTCAGTTGTGGTAGCTCATTCACTCCGTTAAACAACCTACAGGAATGCCAAACATTCATAAATGACCTAACTTGCTTATTGTACTTTTTCACAAAAGGAATCACCTCACATTAACATCATTCTGTGTAAAATTCAATAAGATACTTACTGTAAATCTGCTCGGGATTGTCCGTCTGCCGGTTCATAAGCATTTAATTGAGCAGGAGCCTGGGGCTCCCAACTGCATGGCTGCCTTTTATTCTGTCATCTACTAACCCTGGGACGTGGCACAGTGTCATGAACTTTTTCTGGAGTCCAGTTGTAGTTTGTTTAATCCACAGGGCTGTCTGGCTCTCTATATCATGAAGTATAAGCAGCTGTACAAGACCATTTTATGCATCAGTGAGTAAGCATTTAATTGACTTGCAATGATTCTGGCACTGTTGTAGTCTCCTGGTGCTGTTCTCACTCTGAAGTCATAGCAAGCAAATACCTCACATCCTGCTGTGAGCTTAAGAGACCCAAGTTTCTGCATCGGAAAAAAAACGTGAAGGAGATTAAAAATAGATGGGGTCACAGATTACTGCGGCAAGTCAAAGAATGGCACTCGGCCATGAGTTGGACTTGGTCCTGCCCACTTAATTCCCGGAATGGAGTCGAGTTCCCATTTAAAATCTGGTAGATCGGTGCAGATCGACTCAGATTTTAAGCGTTAGCAGCTGGGATAGTTGGGATTTCCAAGTATGGGCTGAATTCCAGCCTAATGCACCTGTTAACCTGCAACGCATCAGCAGACTGCTCAGGTGGGAAAATGTGTCCACAGAGTCCTTGACAGATTAAATCTGGTGGGCTTTCAAATCCATTGATTCGAAACCCTATTCAAATCAATGGAAGAGATGGATGTCAGAAGGGCAGGAAGAGTACTCGTTTATTTAATGTACATCAGTGTAATTGCATTTAGTTCTTTTAAATCAGTGTTTTTAAAAATCATCTACTGCTGGTTAAATAATCCCATGATTTAAATTTGTTGAGCTGCTGTTTTGTAATAGTTTCCTGGTGTTTTTATGAATGTTTGTATATTTGGGGACAGGTGCTCACCAGCTGTCAAAGCTTTTCTAAGAAAGCAGACAAGCTTTCCTAGGAAAGCTCTTGTGCCGCTCTGCACACACTGGGATGTACTAATCAGCTGAGAGCTGGATGGACAGAAAAGGATTTTTTGTTTCATCATTAGGCAGTGCCTTCAGGGTTGAGGGTGACTTGCTTCCACTCCCTGTTCTGTGGTTTCTGAGGTGGCCAATGAGGCCTATGTGGGGCCTACAGGTTCTGCCTTGAGTGGGCCGGGAGATGTTTGACAGGGAGGGAAGGTGGGCAGTTTGTGAGGTGGAGTGGCTCCTTCTGCTGGTCACCTTGGGCTTCTGAGGGTCCAGGTGCTTGGTCTCGAGGCTCTCGGGCCATCCAGAATGCCCTCCTCCTCGTTGTTTGCACATAGATCTGTGATTTCTGGGGTGTAGGAGGGAATGATGCATTTTTTTTCAAGGAGGTTCTAGAACATCCTTGAGATATTAAATGGGAACCTTAATCACGCTGGAAGAAACAATATAGTCTGAAGTAGACTGCCAATAAGACAATGCAGCTTGAGGTCAAAAGTCATAGGTAATAGAGATATACAGCATGGAAACAAAACCCTTTCACCCACAGAGTTTGCACTAATCCTACTCTAATCCTAATGTCATCAACTCCCCCGCATCACTTACTTAACCTCCGGGGTTTAATTACGATGACTAATTAATCTGGAAACTCACGTACCTTTGTGGGAAGAAACTGCAGCTCCTGGAAGAAATTGTTGAGGTCAAAGGGTAATGTGGAAACTCTGCACAGAGAGCACCCAGAATCAGGATTGAGCCAAGATCTCTGGCTTTGCGAGCCAGCTGCTCTTCTAGCTGTATGCCACTGTGCTGCCCAAATGGACAAGCTTTCAGGGCTTTCATTTCTATGGCACTTCCAAGAATGGTGTGAATAGGATAAGCAACCTATTTGCTAGCATTTGGCCCATAACATTCTTGACATTTCCAATCTATGTACTTGTCCAACTGACTTTCAGAAACTGTGGCTGTACCTGCCCCAGCCACCTCCTCTAGCAGCTAATTCCACACAGACACTCTTTGTGTATAAAAGCTGCCTCTCATGCTCCTCTTAAATCTTTCTCCTCTCACCTTAAACCTATGCCCTCCATTTTTGATTCCCCAACTCTGGGGAAAAAGACAGTGCATTCACCCTGTCTATGCTCCTCATGAGTTTATCCACTGCCATTAGATCACATCTCAGTGTCCATCAAAGAAAGTCCATCAGTAATTATAGTATGTTTGCAATTCTCCTGAAGTGAAGGATGAGCACTGTTACTGGACCTGTCATTGGGAGATATATACTGTACATAAATCAGAAAAGGCTATGAGTTCAGATCCCCAGCTAGCATCTGTGGGAATAAGAATTTGCTTTAAGTAAATGTGGAATTATTTTGATTATAAAGCTGTCAATTGTTGTCGCCAGTCTTCCACCCAGTCCCCCTTTGTGTATTGATGGTCTTTAGGGAAGGAAGCTGGCCAATAGATGATTCCAGTCCCAAATCAATGCGACTGCACCACCCAATGAACAATCTGGTCTCTCAGTTGCTAGCAACGCACACATCTCCGTTCTTACATCTTGGAATAAATATTAGGAGAATCCATAAACTTCTCAGTCAGAGGTATGAACAATTTTATATAGCTTAAACTGCAGAGAAGTACAGATACACACTTACATGTCTTCAATCAGCCTCCCAATAGAAAAGGTGCATATATGTTCACCTTATAGAGCACGGTAACTTTCTCCCAGGATTTTGCCCATTGGCATACTCAGAGAGATAGCAGAGAATAACACTGTGTAGACATGTTGAAGAGCACACCCTCTTCACCACCCAGCCACCCACTTTTGGCATTTTTTTTAAAAATTGATTTTTTTAATGCATTTTCTACAACACTACAAATAAAAAAAACCCAAAACAAAGTAGAAAATTAGTACAGTGCAAGATAAACATACAATAGTAATATAATACACAAAAAGATAATTGAAAAAGCACCCAAATTGAAGTCATGTAAAGTTAGTATCCTCCCCAAGCCCCACAACAAAAAAAAACACTCCAGACCAACCAAGACAAAATGTAGAGAATATAAATCAGGACATTCAAACCCCCAAAACTGTAAATACACTTAAAAACAGAAGATAATAATGCCTACTACCAAAAAAAAAAGAGCTGAAAGCAAGGGACTGAAAAAAAAACTTAATTAAGAGGAAAATTATGAAAATACTCAGTAAAAGGTCCCCAGACCTTATGAAACTTTATATCCGAATTAAGAATTGAATAATGGATTTTTTTCAAGGTCTAAACAGGACATGATATCGTTAAGCCATTGAGCATGCGTGGGCGGGGCAAGATCTCTCCATCTAAGGAGGATTAGACGTCTAGCCAGGAGAGAAGCAAAAGATAATATTCAACATTTAGTTGAACTCAAACGTATACCTGTTTCACCCAAGAACCCAAACAGAGCAATTAAAGGGTTAGGTTCTAAGTGGTGATTCAGAATACAGGATAAAGTTATAAAAACATCTTTCCAAAATTTCTCTAAGCTAGGACAGGACCAGTGCATATGAATACGAGAAGCCTCGCCACTTTTGCATTTATCACAAAGAGGACTAATATTAGGGTAAAATCGAGATAACTTAGATTTGGACATATGGGCTCAATGAACAATCTTAAACTGTAAAAGTCAATGGTGAGCACAAAGAGAGGTTGAATTAACCGATTTGAGAATCGAGTCCCAAACCTCATCAGATAAAGAGATATTTAAATCATGCTCCCAAGCCATTCTAATTTTATCCACAGGGGCATGCCATAAGGATACAAATTTATCATGAATGAATGATATTTAGCCTTTACCCAGTGGATTAATAGAAATAAATAAATCCATAGCATTTTTCTCCGGCATTTCAGGGAAGTTAGGAATTAAAGGATTGATAAGGTGTCTGATTTGGAGATATCTAAAAAAATGGGCATTAGGCAGATTGAACTTAGCAGAGAGCTGTTGAAAGGATGCAAAGCGATTATCGATAAAAAAGATCTTCAAAATGTCTAATGCCCTTCCTATACCAATCATAGAATGTTGAGTCATACATAGTAGGTAAAAAAAGATGATTATGTAAGATAGGACTAGAAAGGGAAAAACCATAAAATTTCCTAAACTGGGTCTATATTCGTAAAGTGTGTCTAACCAGAGGATCAACAATTAGTCTAGATCTAGACAAACTACTAGAGAGTACAGAACCAAGAAGTGCAGAAATAGATAAATCTTTAGTGGAATTCAGCTCCATTGCTACCCAATTAGGGCATTCAGATTGGCTATGAAAAAAAGACCAGAAGGTAGTGCAATGTATGTTAGTTGCCCAGAAGTATAAACAAAAATTAGGTAAGGCCATGCCACCCTCTTTTTTAGATTTTTGAAGGTCAACTTTATTAATTCTAGAACACTTATTCTTCCACAGATAGGACAAAATAATAGAGTCTAAGGAATCAAAAAAGGTTTTAGAAATAAAAATTGAAAATGCTACAGTTCCCAATAGAAAAATTCCACTCTCCTCATCTGCACACTGCATGCTCAGTACCTCATATTAGCTTTGAAAGCTAGTTTAAAAATGTCACAATTTACAAAATATTTATCCTGTGTTTCCTCGGTGGGAGGATCATTTTTTCCCCACTTGGTTTCGTTGGATGCTACATTCAATGCTAGCCTTATTCCAGCATTTAATTGGGAAAATGCTGGGAAAGGATTTCTGTGAGAGCAGTCTGTAATTGGCCAAACAGGCTCTGTTGTTGAGTACAATAATTGAAAATAATCACTATAAATGTTAGATTTTTTTTCATAGGGGTTCTATTTCAGAGAAAAAAAATAGAGGGTAATTGTATAAATTTCTGGCACAGTGCAATAAATTTGAGGCTGTTAACAAACCATAGTCTGTGATCCTCTACAGCTGAATTACTGATATACACACTCACTGGTCTAGAAAGGAGTGTAACATCACAAAATGTACTTTTGTAAGTTTATTTTTGTTCCTGGTACTACAATAATACTTAATGGACTGGCTGCATAGGTAGTTGACCATTTGCTGCCAGAGATACAAATAGACAGGAAGGTCCTGAACTACACTGGAGCAAAGTATTTGCAAAAATTTTGCAAGTTTGAGAGAAAAAGTAATCTTCAACACAAGCAATGATCCAAAACAGCCCAGAAGTATGCCCCAATGCAAGATTTGCCCGTCCACATCTAACATCAAGTAGGATTAGAATTCCAAAAATAGGAACAGACACTTCTGGGACAAAATATTAATCCCAAAATATCAATAGCAAGTTTGAAAAGGTAGCTGAACTTCATAACATTGGTTCTGTTGCAAAAATATAGTTTATATATTATAGTTTCTTTTAGTTTTTAACTTAACATGAACACTTTTTGCACAAACTTCTTCTGGCATCTGATGTTGGGAATCATGATGCCAACATTAATTAGGGTTCATTGTTTTTATATTCATTCAGGGTCGCCACCTAGAAATCGGGGAGAGGCTTGAAGGCAGAGTCAAACCCAAAACTGATGCAGCCCACAAGTGAACGGCAGCTGAATGACAGTGAGGAATAACAGCCTTCTGATGCATGAAGAACAAGGGCTCAAGAATTCCCCAGAGCTGCTCGCTCTCTGCCATCCACTGCACTGGAAAAGATGTAATTGTTTTCCTATTCTGAGGAATTCCTCAGTCAGTGAGTGTCACTGAAAACAGGATAGTCACAACTCTGGCTGAAATGATTTAGAAACATAGAAAACCTACGGCACAATACAGGCCCTTCAACCCACAAATTTGTGCCGAACATGTCCCTACCTTAGAAATTACTAGGCTTACCCATAACCCTCTATTTTTCTAAGCTCCATGCACCTATCCAGAAGTCTCTTAAAAGACCCTATCATATCCGCCTCCACTACAATTGCCGGCAGCCGATTCCACACACTCACCACTCTGAGTAAAAAACTTACCCCTGACATCTCCTCGGTTCCTGCTCCCCAGCACCTTCAACCTGTGCCCTCTTGTGGCAACCATTTCAGCCCTGGGAAAAAGCCTCTGACTATCCACATGATCAATGCCTCTCATCATCTTATGCACCTCTCATCCTCCGTTGCTCCAAGGAGAAAAGGTTGAGTTCACTCAACCTGTTTTCATAAGGCACGCTCCTCAATTCAGGCAACATCCTTGTAAATCTCCTCTGCACCCTTTCTATGGCTTCCACATTCTTCATGTAGTGAGGCAACAAGAACTGAGCACAGTACTCTAAGTGGGGTCTGACCAGGGTCCTATATAGCTGCAACATTACCTCTCAACTCCTAAATTCAATCCCACGATTGATGAAGGCCAATACACCGTATGCCTTCTTAACCACAGAGTCAACCTGTGCAGCTGCTTTGAGCATCCTGTGGACTCGGACCCCAAGATCCCTCTGATCCTCCACACTGCCAAGACTATATTAGTACTATATTCTGCCATCGTATTTGACCTACCAAAATGAACCACCACACACTTATCTGGATTGAACTCCATCTGCAACCTCTCAGCCCCGTTTTGCATCCTATCAATGTCCCACTGTAAACTCTGACAGTCCTCCACACTATCCACAACACCTCCAAATTTTGTGTCATCAGCAAACTTACTAACCCATCCCTGCGCTTCCTCATCCAGGTCATTTATCAAAATCATGAAGAGTAAGGGTCCCAGAACAGATCCCTGAGGCACACCACTAGTCACTGACCTCCATGCAGAATATGACCTATCTATAACCACTCTTTGCCTTCTGTGGGCAAGCCAGTTCTGGATCCACAAAACAATGTCCCCTTAGATCCCATACCTCCTTACTTTCTCCATAAGCCTTGCATGGGGTACCTTATCAAGTGCCTTGCTGAAATCCATATACACTACATCTACTGCTCTTCCTTCATCAATGTGTTTAGTCACATCCTCAAAAAATTCCATCAGGTTCGTATGGCATGACCTGCCCTTGACAAAGCCATGCTGACTATTCCTAATCATATTATACCTCTCCAAATGTTCAAAAATCCTGCCTCTCAGGATCTTCTCCATCAACTTACCAACCACTGAAGTAAGACTCACTGGTCTATAATTTACTGGGCTATCTCTACTCCCTTTCTTGAATAATGAAACAACATCTGCAACCCTCCAGTCCCCCGGAACTTCTCTTGTCCCCATTTATGATCCAAAGATCATCGCCAGAGGCTCAGCAATCTCCTCCCTTGCCTCCCACAGTAGCCTGGGGTACACCTCATCTGGTCCCAGCGACTTACCCAACTTGATGCTTTCCAAAAGCTCCAGCACATCCTCTTTCTTAATATCTACATGCTCAAGCTTTTCAGTCAGCTGCAAGTCAGCACTACAATCACCAAGATCCTTTTCCGCAGTGAATACTGAAGTAAAATATTCATTAAGTACCTCTGCTATTTCCTCCGGTTCTATACACACTTTCCCATTGTCACACTTGATAGGTCTTATTCTTTCATGTCTTATCCTCTTGCTCTTTGTAGAATGCCTTAATCCTGCCCGCCAAGGTCTTCTAATGGCCCCTTCTGGCTCTCCTAATTTCCTTTTAAGCTCCTTCTTGTTAGCTTTATAATCTTCCAGATCTCTAACATTACCTAGCTCTGAACATTTTGTAAGCTTTTCTTTTCTCCTTGACTAGATTTATTACAGCCTTTGTACACCACGGTTCCTGTACCCTAACACAACTTCCCTGTCTGATTGGAACATACCTATACAGATTTCCACACAAATATCCCCTGAAAATTTGCCACATTTCTTCCGGACTTTTCTCTGAGAACATCTGCTTCCAATTTAAGCCTCCAATTTCTTGCCTGATAGTCTCATAATTCCCCTTACTCCAATTAAATGCTTTAAAAAAATTGTCTGTTCCTATCTGTCTCCAATGCTGTTGTAAAGGAGATAGAACCATGATCACTATCTCCACAATGCTCTGCCACTGAGAGACCTGACACCTGACCAGGTTCATTTCCCAATACCAGATCAAGTACAGTCTCTTGTCTTGTAGGCTTATCCACATATTGTGTCAAGAAACCTTCCTGCACACACCTTACAAACTCCACCCCATCTGAACCCCTCGCTCTAGGGAGATGCAATTGATATTTGGGAAACTAAAATCTTCCATCATAACAACTCTGTTATTATCACACCTTTCCAGAATCTGTTTCCCTATCTGCTCCTGAATATCCCTGTCACTATTGGGCGGCCTATAAGAAGCACCCAGTATTGACCCCTTTTTGTTCCTAACCTCCACCCACAGAGACTCCATAGAGAATCCCCCCCATGAGATCCACCTTTTCTGTAGCCGTGACACTTTCTCTGATCAATAGTGCCACACCCCCACCTCTTTTGCCTCCCTCCCTGTCCTTTCTGAAACATCTAAAACCTGGCACTTGAAGTAACCATTCCTGTCCCTGAGCCATCCAAGTCTCTGTAATGGCCAGCACATCATAGCTCCAAGCACTGATCCATGCTCTAAGCTCATTCGCTTTGTTCACTGTACTCCTTGCATTAAAATAGACACATCTCAAACCGTCAGTCTGAGCACATCCCTTCTCTATCACCTGCCTATCCTCCCTCACACACAGTCTCCTAGCTTCCTCCATTTGTGAGCCAGCTGCCTCTTCCCCAGTCTCTTCAGTTCGATTCCCAACCCTCAACAATTCTAGTTTAAACTCTCCCCAGTAGCCTTAGCAAACCTCCCCGTCAGGATATTGGTCCCCCTGGGATTCAAGTGCAACCTGTCCTTTTTGTACAACTCACACCTGCCCCAAAAAAGGTCCCAATGATCCAGAAATCTGAATCCCTGCCCCATCGCAGAGCCACACATTTATCCTCCACCTCATTCTACTCCTATAATTACTGTCGCGTGGCACAGGCAGTTGTTCCAAGATGACTACCTTTGCGGTCTTGCTTCTCAACTTCCTTCCTAACTCCCTGTAGTCTTTTTTCAGGACCTCTTCCCCTTTCCTACCTATGTCATTGGTACCAATATGTACCATGACCTCTGTCTGTTCTCCCTCCCACCACAGGATACCTTGAACACGATCACAAACATCCCGGACCCTGGCACCTGGGAGGCAAACTATCATCCGAGTTTCTTTGCTGCGTCCACAGAATCGCCTGCCTGACCATCTAACTATGGAGTCCCCTATCACTACTGCCTTCCTCTTCCCTTCCCTACCCTTCTGAGCCACGAGGCCGGACTCTGTGCCAGAGGCATGGCCACTGTTGCTTCCTCCAGGTAGGCTGCCCCCCCCTCCCCCAACAATACTCAAACAGGAGTACTTATTGGCAAGGGGCACAGCCACAGGTGTACTCTCTAGTACCTGACTCTTCCCCTTCCTTCTCCTGACTGTTACCCACATCATCTTCCGTGGCCCCGGTGTGACCTCTTACCTATAACTCCTTTCTATCACCCCCTCGCTCACCCTGACCAGATGAAGGTCATCAACATCAGGATTAGTTTTGTTCCTCAAGATAAAAAAAGGACACAAAGTATGGTTTGCAAAAGTAGCACATTTAGAAACGATGCAAAGGGGAATGTGATTTCAATAGATCAGGTTTTATCTTCTGGGAACTGCTCCCTGGGAGCTCATTTGTAACATTCCACTGGTATGTTGGAGCCAACTATTTTCTGCCTAATGAGACAACAAATAATTAATTTTGAATGAATCTTCAATATTTTTCATTTCTTGAGTTTAAAAGTATAAGCATATCAGTTGTTCTCAGTACCCAGTGGTGATATTGTTGTTGGGAAAACAGCTGCAAATAACTATAGCCTTAACCAAGGTAATAATTAGATGAATTCACAGCTGTTGTCCATTGAGGGTTCTTCTGAACTGGCCTGTTGAATAAATATCACCTTAACTTATTTCAAAGTCACCGAAGTGTCAATTGTCATTCAAAAAAAAAGTCACCCTACCTCATTGTGGTCAAAGCAGTCATAATGTTGCTATACTGAGTTTGTGCGGAATGACTCAGGAATGGAAAGGTTGAAAGTAAGTAACTGTTCTTGAACTTGGTATTCTGGAACCTCCTGCCCAATGAGAAGATGGAATGGCCTGGACAGTGAGAATGTTTGATAATAGATGTGGCCTTTTTGAGTCAGAGTCTCCTGTAGACATTATTGACAGTGGAGAGTCCATTACTCTCTGCAGTTTTTTATGTTCCTGCACTTCTACTCACTAAATATGGAACTTCAAATGACATACAATAACCTTTATCTGTAGCAGTAGGTCATTGCATCTTGATACAAATAATTTTACAGGATACAATGAGTTGTCATACCTCTAAGGCAGTAGCAACTACTACCATTAATGCTGTATTTTCTCTGGCACACATCAAACCACTTCACTTTGTGATTGGAAAGATATGAACAACACTATTGAAAGAGGTGAATATATTTGCACTGGAGGAAAACACAGGAAACAAATCTCACCCACAACCCTAATAAAGTAGTAATATTTTCACAATCATACTTAATAGTTGCAATGAAATTCAACAGAAATATTATAGTAATATATTTCTTTGAAAGAAGAAATCTTTCACTTTAGCCAATTCTCAGCAATTCAGACCTACAACAATATCCTCTTGGCCCGAGTCTCTGGATTGAGGGTGATTTACTTCCACTCTGGTTTAATAGGACTGCATTGGCTATTGAGGCCAAAGTGGCTATAGATTCAGCCACTGATTGCTAACAGAGTGATAGGGAAGCAGTTTGTGAAATGATGCAGCAGATCTTCGGCTGCTTAGGCAGACCTTTCGTGTACTTCCTTAACACGATCTTGAGGTTCTAAACATCATCTTGAATAATCCTTCACCACTGAGCAGAGATTTCCGGGGGTCAGTGGCATATTGAACTTTTTTCAGGGAGGCTTTCAGCACAGCTTGGATACAATTGATGCTTATGTGTGTTCTGAAATGGATTTGCAAACCACCAGGTTCACCATTATCCCTACACCAAGCAAATAAGGTAAAATAAAGCAGGGTAGGCCAACCAAAATTGACTTAGGAACCAAATTAGATATGGCAGGAACACATCAAATCCCACCTTCAGTACTAACGATCTGTTCTCCTGACATAGTCATGCTTCTAGCCAATCTGTTTCATGACCGTTACAATACTGTTGTTTTCCTGGCAAGATTACCCAGGTATGACCCTTAATTTACAAAAATCCAATGGAGCTGATCACTGTCTTATCAGTCAATTCTTAGTCATCAGTAATGTAATGGAGTATCTTCAACAGAGTTGTTGTGACATGTACTCGCCAATGAATTACTTCAGAATGCCCAGTTTGGATTTCATCAGATCATTCGGATCTAGACCTGGTTACAACATGGACCAAAGAGCTGAATTCCAGAGGTGAGGTGAGAGTGATTGATCTTGATGCCAAGCAAAATTTGAGCAAAAGTGGCATCAAGAGCGATTATGTTGACATGAAGAAGAAAAGACTTCAATAGTTGGAATCGTAACTTACACAGTAGAAGATAGCTCTACTGGTTGGGCATCTAACATCTGACACCAGGACAGCACTGCAGGAGTCCCTCAAGGCTATGTCCTTGACCCAACCATCTTCATCTACTTCATCAATGACTTTTCCATCATAAAATTCATTCATCATGTCTGACGACTCTTATAGAATTTTTTGAAGATGTGACTAGTAGAGTGGATAGGGGAGAACCAGTAGATGTGGTATATTTAGATTTTCAAAAAGTTTTTGACAAGATCCCACACAGGAGATTAGGGTGCAAACTTAAAGCACACGGTATTGGGGGTATGGTATTGATGTGGATAGAGAATTGGGTTGGCAGGCAGGAAGCAAAGAGTGGGAGTAAACGGGACCTTTTCAGAATGGCAGGCAGTGACTAGTGGGGTACCGCAAGACTCAGTGCTGGGACATGCCACACCATTCTGATTTCAAAGTACCTTTATTCTCAGAGTATGTATACATTATGCAACATTGAGATTCATCTCCAGACGGGCGGCCACAAAACAACAAGCCCAAATGAATCCATGAAAAAAGACAAACACCCAATGTGCAGAGAGAGGAAAAAACAAATTGTGTAAACAATAAAAGGAAGCAAGTAGCATTTAGAATGAAAGCAAGTCCTCAGACATGAAAAGCCTGGAGTAACGAGCATGCCTACATCTTCAGCCTCAGTTTAGTACAGAGCAGAGTAAATGTAGTGGAGCAGTGAGCAGAACCTGCTTAACCCAGTCCTCTGGTTGGACACCTTGACTTTTTAATCAATTTGGCCTGGCATATGGACATAGATCACCAGGCCTCCATCATTATCTAAATCCCGTTATGTCTTTGACATAACAGCCTTACAGCTTCAGGGACCCAGAAGACACAGGAGCAGAATTAGGCCATTCACCCCTGCTCTGCCATTCAATCATGGGCTGAACCAATTCTTCCAGTCATCCCCATGCCCCTGCTTTCACTCCACACCCCTTGATGCCCTGGCTAATCAAGAGACTATCTATCTCTTCATTAAGTACACCCAATGACTTGGTCTCCACAGCTGCTCATGGCAACAAATTCTACATATTTACCACCCTCTGGCTAAAGTAATTTCTTCATATTTCAGTTCTAAAAGGACGTCCTTCAATCCTGAAGTTGTGCCGTTTTGTCCTAGAATCCCCTACCATGGGAAATAACTTTACCATATCTAATCTGTTCAGGCCTTTTAACATTCTGAATGTTTCAATGAGATCCCCTCTCATTCTCCTGAACTCCAGGGAATACAGCCCAAGAGCTGCCAGACGTTCCTCATATGGTAACCCTTTCATTCTTGGAATCATTGTCGTGAATCTTCGCTGAACCCTCTAATGCCAGTATATCCTTTCTAAAATAAGGAGCTCAAAACACTCCACACAATACTCCAAAAGTGGTCTCATGAGTGCCTTATAGTGCCTCAACATTACATCCCTGCTCTTATATTCTATACCTCCAGAAATAAATACCAACATTGCATTTGCCTTCTTCACAACCGACACAACCTGGAGGTTAACCTTTAGTGTATCTTGTACAAGGACTCCCAAGTCCCTTTGCATCTATGCATTTTGAATTCTCTCCCTATCTAAATAATAGTCTGCCTGTTTATTTTTTCCACCAAATTGCATGACCATACACTTTCCAACATTGCATTTCATTTGCCAATGCTTTGCCCATTCCCCTAAACTATCTAAGTCTCTCTGCAGGCTCTCTGCTTCCTCAACACTACCCACTCCTCCACCTATCTTTGTATCATTGGCAAATTTAGCCACAAATCCATTAATACCATAGTCCGAATCATTGACATAAATCATTAAAAGCAGTGGTCCCAACCCCTGTGGAACTCCACTGGTAACTGGCAGCAAGCCCGAATTGGATCCCTTTTTTCCAAATCTCTGCTTTCTGCCGATCAGCCAATGCTCCATCCACGCTAGTAATTTCCCTGTAATTCCATGGGCTCTTATCTTGTTAAGCAGCCTCATGTGCAGCACCTTGTCAAAGGCCATCTGAAAATCCAAGTACACCATATCTACTGCATCTCCTTTGTCTACCCTGCTTGTAATTTCCTCAAAGAATTGCAGTAGGTTTATCAGGCAGGATTTTCCTTTCAGGAAACCATGCTGGCTTTGGCCTATCTTGTCATGTGCCTCCAGATACTCTGTAATCTCATCCCTAACAATCGATTCCAACAACTTCCCAACCACTGATATCAGGCTAACAGGTCTATATAGTTTCCTTTCTGCTGCCTCCTACCCTTGTTATGTAGCAGAGTAACATATGCAATTTTCCAGTCATCTGGTACAATGCCAGAATCTATCAATTCTTGAAAGATCATCGTTAATGCCTCTGCAATCTCCCCAGCTACTTCCTTCAGAACCCAAGGGTGCATTCCATTAGGTCCAGGAGATTTATCCACCCTCAGACCATTAACCTTCCTGAACATCTTCTCAGTTATAATTTTCACTTCAAACTTCACTTCCCTGACACTCTTAAATGTCTGGTATACTGCAAACATCTTCCACTGTGAAGACTGATACAAAATACACATTCAGTTCCTCTGCCATCTCTGCATCTCTCAGTACCATATCTCCAGCATCATTTCGTATTGGTCCTACATCTACCCTTGACTCTTTGATCCTTTATATACTTTTAGTATCTTTTTTGATATCTAAGAAAAAACTTCTAGTATCTTCTTTGATATTAGTTGCCAGCTTCCTTTCATAATTCATCTTTTCCTTCTGATTGACCTCTTAGTTTCCTTCTGCAAGATTTTTGAAAGCTTCCCAATCCTCTGTCTTCCCACTAGCTCTGGCTTCCTTGTATGCCCTCTCTTTTGCTTGTGCTTTGGCTCTGACTTCACTTGCCAGCCACGGTAGTGTCCTTCTTCCCTTTGAAAATTTCTTCTTATTTGGAATATATCTGTCTTGTACTTACCTGATTTTTTTTTTGCAGAAACTCCAGCGATTGCTGCTCTGCTGTCTTTCCTGCAAGTGTCTTTTTGCAGTCAACTTCAGCTGGATCCCCTCTCATGCCATTTTAATGTCCTTTGTTTCACTGAAATACCGACACATTAGATTTCATTTTTTCCTTCTCAAATTTCAAAGTGAACTGGATCATATTGTGATCACTGTTCCCTAAGGGTTCCTTAAACTTAAGCTCTCTTATCACCCCTGGATCATTGCACAACACCAATCCAGTACAGCCGATCCCCTAGTGTGCTCAACAACAAGCTGCTCGAGAAAAACATCTCTTAGATGTTCTACAAGTTCTCTCTCTTGAGGTCCAGTACTGACCTGGTTTTCCCAATCCACTTTCATGTTAAAATCCCCAATGATTATCATGACATTGCCTTTCTGACACACCTTTTCTACTTCCTGCTGTAATTTGTAATCAACATCCTGGCTGCTGTTTGGAGGCCTGTATACTACTGTCATTAGGGTCCTATTACCTTTGCCATTTCTTAACTCAACCAATAGAGACTACACCTTCTAATCCTATATCATCTCTTTCCAATAATTTAATATTATTTCTTATACACAGAGCCACACCACACCCTCTGCCTACTTTCCAATATACCATATACCTTGAATGTTCAGCTCCCAATGGCAGCATCCTTTAGCCAAGTTTCAGAGATTTCAACAATGTCATATTTGTCAATCTGTAGCTGAATTTCAAGATCGTCCATTTTATTCCTTATGCTACATGCATTCAAATACAACACTCTCAGCCCAGTATTTGTTGCTCTCTGATTTAATCGACCATGCCTCTATTGCCCTGTAACTCATGCAACTGGCTTTGATTATGCCTCATCTCCTGCCTGTCCTTTCTATAATCTCTGTTGCAAGCTATCTTTAATTTATTTCTGTTTTCCCCTTCCTCAGTCCTATCACTCTGGTTCCCATCCCCCTGCCAAATTAGTTTAAACCCTCCCTTACAGCTCTATTAAATGTGCCCACTAGGATATTAGACCCCTTTAGATTCAGGTGTAACCAGTCCTTTTTGTACAGGTCGCACCTCCCCCAGGAGAGGCGCCAATGATGCAGGAAACTGAATCCCTGCCCCTTACACCAGTCTCTCAGCCACACATTAATACGCCTGATCGTGCTATTCTTGTACTCGCTAGCATGTGGCAGAGGCAGCAACCCTGAGATTACTACCCTAGAGGTCCTGCCTTTCAGCTTCCTACCTAACTCCCTGAATTCTCTCTCCAGGACCTCCTCCCTTTTTCTACCTGTGTCATTGGTACCAATGTGTACCAAGGCTTCTGGGGGTCACCCTCTCCCTTCAGAATACTCTGCAACCGATCCGAGACATCCCGCACCCTGGTTCGTAGGAGGCAACACACCATGTGTTCTATCAGGCTGACAGAACCCCAGTTTTTCTCGCCAGTGACAATGATTTAATGCCAGAATTGATGTTGGTTTTTGAACTGTCTAGCTCACAATTTTTAATTTCCATGGCTTCTTTGCCCTTTTTCTCAAAGGCCCTATTCTCAGCTGAGCCCTACAAAATGTCAATGTTATCACTGTGCTTTCATTGACAATCTCTGCCTCATGTCATTCTTGAATTTTTTTCCATTCAGGAATGGTTGTATGTCTTAACTTGAGGCTTTATGCTGTGTTCTGGGATCAAGCCAATACTGGAATGCCCTGAGTTTTCATGAGGGCTTTCCTGTATCAGCATGATCCACATTATGTACCCCTTCCACCAGTGTCTTAAAAAAATAAAGCTTCATCATTATCACTTTCAAACATGGTGTCAGTGTCAGAAAAGGCCACCACATTTTCAATAGATATATCCAAACTTGCTATTTCTTGACCATAACATTGATAAGATCATAAGGCATAGGAGCAGTTTAGGCCATTTGGCCCATTCAGTCGGTTCTGTCATTTCATCATGGCTGATCCATTTCCCTTTCAACTCTATTCTCCTTTTTTTCCCCCATAATATTTCATGTCCTGGCTAATCAACCAGTGTACTCAATGACCTGGCCTGCACAGCAGCCTGTGGCAAAAAATTCCACAAATTCACTACCCTCTGGCTAAATAAATTCCTCCTCATATCTGTTCTAAGTGGATACCACTCTGTTCAGAGGTTGTGTCCTTTGGTCCTAGATTCACCCACTATAGGAAACATTATCTCCATATCCACACTGTCTAGGTCTTTCAATATTCGATGTTTCAATGAGGTTCTACCTATTATTCTTCTAAATTCCAGTAAGCACAGGCCCAGGGCCATCAAATGCTCCTCATGTAATAAGCCTTTCATTCCTAGAATCATTATTTGAGAACCTATCTGAACCTTCTCCAACGTCAGCACATCCTTTCTTAGATCAGAGGCTCAAAACTGCCCACAATACATCAAGTGAGGCCTCACCAGTACCTTTTAAAGCCTTCACATTACATTCTTGAACATACCAATGTCAGTGTACAAAATAAGCATCCATGGACCAGCACCCAATCTCTGCACTTGAGACTGCTGTGATGCTGATTCCACTGTCACTTCATACTCAAATTCAAGAAGTGCATTAACCCCAAAACCTACACCAACTCAGGAGACAGACACTTTAATTGTTATTGCACTTCAAAGGCAACTGTACTTTGTGTGGAAGATCCAAATTTTCCCAACTTCTTCCTGGTCTGCCTTCTTTGTTTAGGTGCCTGTATCTGCTTCCTTCCAGTTATGCAGCTGAATCATCTTTACCAATACCTCCCTCTCCATCACTGCATTCCCAAGTGCTGGGCCTTTTTACGATCTTGCTTGAACCCATTAACTTGACATATGTTTTTTGAAACCCTTTTCCAAAATATTTTGTCTCCCTCGTGATTGAACTGATGAGTGCTTGGACATCTCTCAACGACCATCTGTGAGCCTATGAAAATTCCTCAGCGTCAGCCAGTGAATGAAATTAATTTTGATTGAGCTTGTTTCAGTGGTAGGTTTTTCTCTTCCAAAAGTGTAATCGCTTTCTTTCATTTCTGAGGATTGCATGTGATGTTACCCTGCAAATTTGCAACCTCTTTTTATTTTTCTTAGATTCTTGCTGCTTTAATTCACTCATTGCAGCTTTGCTATAAGAAAAGACTAACTATGCACCACACCAGCTATTTCTCAACATTATATGGGCTTAATGTTTGATGCCTGAGCTTCTTCATCAATTTGAGATGACTTCAGACAATTCTCCAGAACTTTATACAGTGCTCTTTCTAAGTGGTCTCTTTTATTCATCAAAGTGGTCATCTTTTATTCATTTTTCGGTCAAAACGTTGTCATGTCCTTTCTGATTCCAACAGAGATTATTCTAATTCCTGAACCATTGGTTTCAAGATTATTACTCTTTTGAAGGCAGTCTCTTTTCAGCCTTCATGTCTTGTGCAACATCAGATTTTCCCAAAATTTCAGATCTGTGACTTCCTCAGTTCTGTCCGGTTGTTGTTGTTCAGACCAAACATTAGAATGAGGAAGAAAAGTGATCTAGTGATTTTGATTGTGCAATGACTATTGCTGCCAAACAGAGAGGTTTGAGTATCTCAGAGACTGATCTCCTGGGATTGTCATGCTCAACAGTTTCTACAGAGTGATGCAAGAAACAAAAAACATCTGGTGAGTGGCTGTCATGTGGGTGAAAATGCCATGTTATAAGATGGGTCAGATTGGCTTAAGCTGACAGGAAGGCAACAGTAACTCAAATAACTGTGTGTGTGTGTGTGTGTGTGTGTGTGTGTGTGTGTGTGTGTGTGTGTGTGTGTGTGTGTGTGTGTGTGTGTGTGTGTGTGTGTGTAGGGAGGGAGATTGATTGATTTCCTCTCTTTTTCCATTTGCCAGGTAATTTTCTGTTTGCAGACTTCCTTTTGAATCCATATGATCTGCTGAAGCTGCTCTTTTCAACCACCAGACCAAATAATTGCACGGAAGATGCTGTTATTTCATGTAGCTGCTTGTGCACTGTCTGTATTTGTAGAAATAATATTGTGGTATTTTAATAGCTTCACCAATAGATCCTGCACCTTGTGTGAATCTAATAATTGACACCCAAACTGATTATTGTCAAAGATGTGTCACCGTAGCTCCCTCAATGCTGCATTCTGCTCAACATCTTCTCTGATTGCTTCAGCAAAGTTATTACATTGAAGCTTGATCTATTTAAGTGCTAAAGGCCTTCTGCATTTTGTCAGAAGGACTGAGGAGTCCAATAAAAGGTTGTTATATCTGTTTCTGTATTCTGTTTTTGTCTTTGCTATTCTTCTTTGTTATTGTTTCAAAGAGTGTATTTTTGATTTACCACACTCTTGCATAGTTACAAATACATCTGGTGTGTTTTCCACTATTTGGAATTCAGTGTATCCCATGTTTATCACAAGGGTTCTTTGGAACCAGCCAGCACAGTGTCTCTGCCACTCATTTATTTATAAAGACATCAAATGAACACAACCTTCAGTAGCAACTCCTCAACCGAAACACAGTAAAAGCAAAGCTTACAGGATTTTACGCTGTGATGTGGTCTCAAGGAAGTAAGACTCCACCAATCTTAGGTAGCACTTTCCTTAACAAACACAGACCACAGCAACAGTGATTGCTGATGATTAAAAAAAAACATTTCTACTATTTCTTTTGTCTCTAAGCATGTTCATGATGGTAAATCTGCAGATTTGACATCAGACTAATACGCCCTTGCTCATAATCATTATCCTGTAAAACATAATGGCTGCTAAACTGAACCTTTACCTGGGCCCGAGAGGGCAACCTCTGTTCCTAACCATTCCTTTAGTTGGCAGTCAAACTTCAGGTGCATGAAATAATCTCATAAACTTGAATAAATGGTTTGCGGAAGTGTCATGAAGAATTGGTGAGGGTAGGGCAAAGGATGTTTTGTTTCCTACATTGACTTTAGTGAAGCATTTCACAAGGTCCCTCATAATTCATCTGCCCTTTGCCAGATTCGTGAACTCTTTTACAGCAAATGATCCAAAAAACTGCTCGAATGATGTTCTCAGTCTCCTTGAAAACCAAAGGAAAAATAACAAACCACATCTATTTCTTAAGGATGGGAGGCGCATTCAGTGTGCTAGATACGTCACCAATGGCTGGCATTGAACCAAGTGGCTGATACAAGGTGCACCAGTTCCTTTAGCTCAGTATCATAGTGCTGAGTTCAGTAGTGCATTGAGTAGTCTCAGTCAAATCTCAACCTCTTATCTCAGAGCATCCAACATGGACATCTGGAAGACACATACACAGAAGTTAGCTGGCCATTCCCAAAGAAACAGTGGGTTGTAAATTGGCAATTGTAATTGTGGGACCACAATTATTAACAACAATAAGACCTGTTATTCCTGTGGTAAATACTTTGACATACTTAATGTTAAAGCTGCCACACGATGTGACGTATACTAGCAGTCCACCTTTTCTACCCTTCCTCATAGGCAGGGATGTGTGGTCACACTGTTAAAAATACAACTAAGTTCCTGCAAGTTACTCAAAATGCTATATAAATTTGTTTACTAGCTATATTTTTTTATTACTCAAACTTCCAAAATTGAGAGTGAAAATAAAATGAGACAGTTTAAAATTAAACTTGTAATATTTTCTTTTGTGTCTTTTAATGTATTGCTGAGCATTTTTTTAACTGGATGTTTCCATTTGCAGTCTTCCTTTGGGTTGAAATTTTTGTGCAGTGTTCTAACTTGGTACACTGAATTAGATTTGCGTAGCCAAGCATGTGCTGTGAATCTTATTTCTCAAAGTGCCTCAGAACCATGGAATCTTTTCCCTCATCGGCACTTGTTGGCCAAACAGTCCCAAATAATTGAAAAAAGGAAATACTTGCTAAGGTTATCCAAGGCAAAATTCATATCAACCCTGAAAATTCTGCCAGCGTTCTCTTGATTGACTGCCAAAACTTCGGCAGGAAACTGGCAGAACATCCAGAGAAACAGTATAGACTGCTAAAAGCAGCAATAACACCACTTCTTTTGGGAGTTGATTTTTTTTTCAATTATTTTGCATAAAACAAGGTTGCTATTCTTCCTCAAAATATTAATGTTTGAACATTGTAACTAAAAGGTCCACTTGGTTGCTGTTAATTAACAATTTTCTGTATCAGTGGGTGAAAACTACATGATTGGAAGCCGTCTTAAATACATTTCAAAGGTCAGGGTGTTAAATTTGTGAAGATTTCACACACTGTAGAAGGTATTCCAGAGTTGAACATAAATAACTCAGGGCTTGATGAGTTTACAAATGAAATGTTTTTTGATTTGACTGCTGACCTTTATCATTCAGATGATTTGGATTAAATCCCAGTAGAGCAAGACATTTGAGATCTAGGTCATAATGAGGAAATTATTAATCTGACACAATAGCAGTCAATGACAAACATGTTTTTACGCTTGATTCCAACTGGATTTGGTGACCCTAATTTTAGATATTGAAAATTTAATTAATATTGACTGGACCAGTTCTGCTGAAAAACATAATAGTGAACTCTCGTGTCTTCAGGCACTTAGATGTTGAGAATTGAAACACAGCGTATTGGCTGTGCAATAAATTTACATTGCTTTGAAACTGGCTGGCTGCCTGCACTCTTCCATTTGTAATCTGTCAGTAATCACTCAACAATATAGCTGCATTCAGTCCAGTCCTTTCAGACACACATGACACACATTTTCCACTATGCCGTATGCTAGACATATTCCTTCTAAAGTACTTAAAGTATATCGTTCTTCAGAGTCATGCACCATTTCCTGGACAGCTATTCATCAAACTCAGAAAAGAATACTGGATTAAAGTCTCTTCTACTTACATTGCATAGGTTGTTCCCCTGGTAACAGATGTGTTCTGTTTTTACAAATGTCCATAAGTCAATTTTATCCCTAAGTCAGAAAATACACAAAAGTTACTCAATATGGTAACCATAGCTCCACAGACTGATAAGACTCTTATGATAGGATGGACTATTGACTTCACAACCTAGCTGGTTAAAGCTTTACACCTTATTATTTACCTGCATTCAACTTTCTTTGTTGCTATTATATTCTGTGTTTTGACCTTGTTCTACCTCAATGCTCTGTGTAATGAATATCACACAGGGCTGCGTACTGAGTCCTATCATTTACTCCTTGTGTACCCATGACTGTATCACCACCCACAGCTCCAACCTGCTAATTAAATTTGCTGACGACACTACATTGATTGGCCTTGTCTCAAACAATGACGAGGTGGCCGACAGGGAAGAAGTCATCTCTCTGACACAGTGGCGTCAAGAAAAAAACCTCTCCCTCAATGTCGCAAAAACAAAGGAGCTGACTGTGGATTACAGGAGGAATGGAGACAGACTAACCCCTATTGACATCAATGGATCTGGAGTTGAGTGAGTAAACTGTGTTAAGTTCCTTGGCAAGCACATCACTAAGGACCTCACATGGTCTGTACACGCCAGCCATGTCGTGAAAAAGGCACAACCATCTTTCACCTCAGATGGGTTGAGGAAGTTTGGTATGGGCCCCCAGATCTCAAGAACTTTCTACAGTGGCACAATTGAGACCATCCTGACTGGCTGCATCACTGCCTGCTTTGGGAACTGTACCTCTTTTAATCGCAGGATTCTGCAGAGAGTGGTGCGGACAGCCCGGCATATCTGTAGTTGTGAACTTCTCATGATTCAGGACATTTGCAAGGACAGGTGTGTAAAAAGTGCCAGTAGGATCACTGGGGACCCAAGTCATCCCAAGCACAATATATTCCAGATGCTACCATCTGGGAAACGGTACCGCAGCATAAAAGCCAGGACCAACAGCTTCGTGACAGCTTCTTCCACCAGGCCATCAGACTGATGAACTCACGCTGACTTGGCTGTACTCTATATTACATTGACTGTTCTATTTATTATAAATTTTTATAAATTACTATGATTGCACATTGCACATTTAGATGGAGATGTAACGTAAAGATTTTTACTCATGTATGTGAAGGATGTAAGAAATAAACTCAATTCAATTCAAATTCAATTTCCGTATTAATAGCGTACAAGACAAATGATTTCACTGTCCCTTGGTGCAGGTAACAATGATAATAAAACAATTCCAAAAGAAGGGACAATTATTCTAAGTGAAGAAAAGCAGAAACTTGATCTGCCACTTATAAGAACATGCATTACGCTTTTGAGTTTAGGAATATAGTGGGAGCTCATTCATATTTATCAGCTAAGCATTCATAGCCAGGAGATTGCATTTTTAGCATATGACAGAAGGTAATTGTTTGAGACATGATGGCAACCCTTTCCCTGATACTAGCATTGTAGAAACCCTCTTATGTTGTAAAACTTTCTGTAATCTTGTTAGTCCCATTCATGGAAGATTTTGTTGGGGGGTATTTCTATCACTGGGAAGTCACTTGTGATAAGGAAGATCAATACATGGATTTGTTACATACAAGATATATTAGAAAAGCTGCCAAGTAATTGTAATTTTTTAATAAAGGCTTAAATATCCGAAAAGGTTCAATGTAGATAACCAATGGGTCTTTGCGTAGTGCAAAGAACATGGAACAAAACCTACTTTTACTAGGTTTCTACCTTATGACTAGCCATTTTCCATCAGATGGGCAAAAGTGGATCTTCCATTTGCTCTCCAATGCCAAGTGCCTTGAACTGGTCGTTCTGAAAACATTCATGGGGAATCTGATATTCCACACTTTAAGTGAGGAGATCTCTCAAAAACACTTTGGGATTTCCAGTGTCCTTTACATTTTATAAGGAAAGATAGCCAATGCTGTAGAGGATCCCTCTGCATTGACGTAATCTGTCATAAATTAGGTGCTATTTGCTGAAGAAATCAGTTGAGATTTTACAACAGTTCATAGCTTTAATGGCTACCGGTATTTATTCTGTGTCAAAATAGCACGGAATTCAGATTTTTCATGTTGGGATTATGTCACCACAGTTTTTGAGTTAGCTTATTTTGTAACAGACACACTCTATTATCCTACATCCAGCATTCCCAACTTGGGCCCTTGGACCCCTTACTTAATGGCAATGCTTGGCATTAGAATGGTTGGGAACCCCTGCCCTACATGAAAGGCACTGATAGCAGCTGGGTTAACTGAATCCCATCACAGTATCTTAATTAAATATTCCTCGACATGACAGATTGGAATAATTAAAGTTCATGGTAAAGCATCTTTGCAAAATCATTAAGAATTTGAATATTGAACAATAATAAACTGTGTATTTTGTACCGCTGCTTATGCCAATTAATACAGTTAGTCCAATTCAAATGCAAGTGCTGTTTTGAGAAAATCTTCATTAAGTACCTAGACGCAGAAACAATGAATAGTTAAAGTAGGTGGATGGAGAAGTGGATAAGGATAATATTAGACAAAAAGACAGATAACTACAAAATAATTAAGCAGCAAGAACCTTATTTAGCACTTATTTTGAGAAAACTGGAATATAAAAGTAAGGATGAAACGCTGAGGCTGCATTTGGAGTGCCTTATCTAATAAAGGATGTAATGTCATTGGAGAGAGGTCGAAGGACATTTATGAAAATGATCCCATGAATTAAAGAGTTAAAGTGATAAGGTGATGGCTCTGGGCTTGTTAAAATGTGTCGAATGTTGAAAGGTTTAGATAGAATGGACATGGAGACAATGTTCCCATTAGTGGGTAGAGCCCAGAACCAGAGGGAACAAACTCAGAATACAAGGACAATCCTTTAGAACAGAAATGAGGAGGAATTTCTTTAGCTAGTGGGTGGCAAATCTATGGAATTCATTGCCACAGATTATTGTGGAGGCCTAGTTTTTGGGTATATTTAAAGTAGAGGTTGTGAGGTTCTTCAAGTGTGACAAAGGATACAGGGATGAGGCAGGAGAATGGGATTGAGGGGCATAATAAATCAGCCATGATCAAATGTTGGGTCAGTCTTGATGGGACAAAAGGCCTAATTCTGGTCTGATGTCTTATTGTCTGATTTCTGAACAGAGTTCTGCTCATGTACTATTGAGAGCACATAAACAACATTCCACTTTATCATGGCTTCCAGGTATCTGCATAATTTGTGTATTTTGTATCATCACTAAACATAATATAATCTCATTATTAAACATAATATGCAGCCAGATAAAAGTAGGAAAGTGTGTTTGTGTCTCCTATTCATTTACTCAGAAGGTAGCAGAAATCCTAGTTGCCTGCCTCACCCAGTGAGGTAAGGCTAATGGAGTGGGAGTAGTCTTGAAGAATTTCCTGGTCAAAAACAGTGCACAATCCATGAAAGTTTATGTATTGTACAGAAACATAAATCAATCACCTTATTGCCAATGTAATTGACCCATACTCCCATGTCCTTGGTTCAAAGCTTTTGGCTCTCGATAGTTTATTTTATTTAAGTTATTGGCCCATAATATCCTCTATTTCTGACTCATGAAAGAGTTTTTGTAGTGCAATTTTTAACTTATGGTACACTAGCAGCTTGTTTGTGGGCAAGTTTTCTATGAGAGCATCATTGTACGGGGAACACACACTAAGGCACCTTTCATACTGGGCTGTGATGAAAAATCATTGACCTGAAACATTACCTCTGTTTCGCTGTCTGCAGGCTGTTTGACCTGTAGAGTAGTTCCAGCATTTTGTTCATAGTTCATTCTGCACTGGACATTACTTGGAAAATTGTGCATGTCTTAGAGCAGGAAAACACCGTCAAAGTAGCATTAAATAGATCGAACAACTGAGAGAGCTGTGCTCTGAAATTCTGGTCAGTGTTTCTCAGAAAGCTTTTATGATAAACATCTGCATGGCTTCACTAGCATCAGTCCTTGCCAAGGCTGCTAAACTGTGACAGTAACAGCCAAATGTGATTTATTGCATATTAGAAATCCACAAACAAACTCTGCAGCGTTGTTAAGGCTGGAACTCAGTTCCAAATTCATCTGCACAAACACGAGAAAATCTGCAGATGCTGGAAATCCAAGACAAAATGCACCAGATGTTAGAAGAGCCAATAGGTCAGACACCTTCTATGGAGATGAAAAAAAACAGTTGATGTTTCAGGCCGAGATCCTTCATCCAGTTCCCCTTCCCCCACCCTCCTGCTCTGACCTGTCATCTGATTTTCCAGTCCTGCTGAAGGGTCTTGGCCTGAAATGATGACTGTTTCCACAGATGCTGCCTGATCTGTTGAGTTCCTCCAGCATTTTATGTGTTTTGCCTCCAAACTGACCTTGATTACTCTTGAACAAGAGAATATTTGCAGACGCTGGAAATCCTAGCAACACACACAAAATGCTGGAGGAACTCAGCAGGCCAGGCAGCATCTATAGAGAAAAGTACAGTCGACATTTTGGGCCGAAACCCTTGTTTACTCTGGCTTCTCTTATGAACAAACTCCTCTTTTATTGCGTTTTCAGGCAAAGGGTGTGGAGGATTAGAAATATGAGTGACTGTTGAGTTCTCCTTTTCGACCACATCTCTTTCCTACTTCCCAAGAAATGTTACTTTATGGACATTCCCACTTTCTCTGCAAATGCCCACTGTATCTGATCAAATATGACTGAATAGTTTATAATATGACATAAATAGGAAGGATGATTATGCATATAAATTATTTCCCATCACCTTGTGCTTTAGCATTACTGGGTTCCTGATGGTCACTTTGCTATGGGCAAAGAGGGTATTTGGTTTAGGAACAGTCCATTCAATAGAAACAGTGCAAACATGCAATAGCACCCCTAGCAGAAATTTTAAAAATCTGAAAAATGAAGTAATTATTTTGGCAGTTTTACATGCCTGTAACATTCCCAGTTAATCAAAATCAAAAGTTTTCCCAGAATTCAACCTGAAGGTGGCTTCATTATTCATTCCTCTCAGACTTTGTTGATATTGTAATATTTAATTTTGTTTGGCATTGATTTAATGTATTTTCATTAAATTTCTCTCTGCTTTAATTAAACAATTGATAGCCTGTTCATGCTAAGCTCCAAAATAGCATGAAATACCAACATTTCCTTGGCCCATCTCCTTCCCATTGGGCTTGTGGAATGTGGTAGCAGCTCTGGTGTGGGTAAACAAATCAGTCAATACATACTGGGGCTTCACTCCACAATCAGAAATTGATTTGATTTGCCTTTAGTAACATTGACTGATAGAAGAATGTTGGATGCCAAGAGAATCATCTGCTTTTCTTCATACAATTAAATTTACCGACAACACTACATTTGCCTAATGTCAAACAATAACAAAGAAGTCTCTGGCCTACAGAGAAGAAGTCATCATTCTGACACAGTGGTGGCAAGGAAACAACCTCTCCATTAATGTTGCAAGAACGAAGGAGCTGGTTGTGGACTACAGGAGGAATGGAGATGGGCTAACTCGCATTGACAATAATAAATCTGGGGTTGAGAGGGTGAACAGCTTTAAGTTTCTCGGCATCCACATCACTGAGGATCTCACATGGTCTGTACATACCAGTGTGTGATGAAAAAGGCACAAAAAGTGCTCTTTCACCTCAGACAGTTGAGGAAGTTTGCTGTGGGCTTCCAAATCCTAATAACTTTGTACAGGGGCACAAATGAGAGCATCCTGACTGGCTGCATCACTGCCTGGTATGGGAACTTGACGCACCATCAATAACTCTCTGAGACATGAGGCGAGATATCGGCCTTTATTGACTGGAAGAAAGAACAAGCAGCAATTGACCACCATGCTACATCCTGGAGACTGAGAGGCCGGGCTCAGGCCTCAATCACCTTTATACCGGGGTCTGTGGGAGGAGCCACAGGAGCAGTCAGCAGGGAGCGTGTCCAGACAGGTATATGTAGTTCACTACAGAACTGTACTTCCCTCAATTGCAGGATACTGCAGAGAGTGGTGTGGACAGCCCATGATTCAGGACATTTACAAAGACAGGTGTGAAAAAAGGGCCTGAAGGATCATTGGGGACCTGAGTCACCCCAACCACTATCTATTCCAGCTTCTGCCATCTGGGAAACAGAACCACAGCATAAAAGCCAGGACCAAGAAGTTTTGGGACAGCTTCTTCCAGACTGATTTGAGTGTTTTTCTATGTTACATTGACTTTTCTATTTATTATAAATTACTATGATTGCACATTACGCATTTAGACAGAGACGTAATATAAAGATTGTTACTCCTCACATATGTGAAGGATGTGAGAAATAAATAAAGTCAATTCAATTCCAACAGTTTTGTATGATATTCTACATGACCAGAACAAACCGGCTACCTCGGGAAAGCCACAAAACATAACTAACAGTCCCTCCCATCCCAGTCATTTCTGTTCTGTTGTGACCCAATGGGCTGAAGGTAATGGAAGACTGAGAACTCGTACCTATCAGTCTCTTGAATGAACCTCAAAACACTAAACTCTTGATGAACCCTTGACCTTCCAGCCTACCTCACTGTGACTCTTGCACTTTATTTGTCCACCAGCACTGTGCTTTCTCTATGAACATGTCACTATATTATATTCTGTTTCTCTTTCTCCTTTTGTACCCCAATGCCTCGATCTTTGGAATGATATGCTTGGATGGCACATGAGCAGAATTTTATCACTGTATTTTGCACATGTGACAGTAATAAATCACTTACTAACAATATACAAAACCAATTACCAAATTGAAGGATCACAGTTTGATGTTACCCCAAAATGAGAAGTCTTCTGGGAGTGTAACACTGTTCTGTCACAACACTGAAATGTTACAAATGCCCCAAACATTCAAAGCCAAAGGAAACAGTTGCAAAAAAATATGAAAATACTACAAAACACTCTTTAGATATTGAGATGCGATTTAATAATTCATTCCTTCTGAAGTTTTTACTGAATATATTGGTCATATCTCAACGGTTTTTTTCCAACAGTCA
This sequence comes from Hypanus sabinus, assembly GCF_030144855.1. Taxonomy (NCBI): domain Eukaryota; kingdom Metazoa; phylum Chordata; class Chondrichthyes; order Myliobatiformes; family Dasyatidae; genus Hypanus; species Hypanus sabinus. Next base: position 99,432,300 of record NC_082715.1, on the reverse strand, counting down.
TGTGTCAAAATTGTTCCATACACTGATGGTCATGCAGATGTTGATGGAGTTGAGGCTGTACACAAGGGTACAATTTTGTTGGACTCCTGTCAACAGAATCTTGTTTCATTGATAAGATTGTTCATAGGTGCCTGAGTCAGCCTTTTTTTTAAACCTGAAGGCACGTTCTGCACAGATACTGGTGGAAGTTTCATTACACAGTTATCCTTGCTCTGACCAATGCTTTATTTTATTTAGAGATATGGTGTAGAATAGGCCCTTCCAGACCTGCTGCCTAGCAACCCCCGAAAACCTCAATTAACCCTAATCTAATCATGGGACAATTTACAATGACCGATTTACCCTCTAGTTGGTAACACTTTAGAGCATCTGGAGAAAACCCTACGAGGACGTATAGACTCCTTACAGAGGACGTCAAAATTAAACTCCGAATTCTGACACTGTGAGCTGTAATAGCGTCATGCCAACGTCTATGCTATCGTGGCGCACATGTTTGTGTGTGGTTTGCTGCAAGCTAAATCTGTAATTAAAACTGAAAGTCCCGATGAAGGGTCTCAGCCTGAAACATCAGCTGTTTACTCTTTTCCATAAATGCTGTCTGGCCTGCTGAGTTCCTCCAGCATTTTGTCTGTGTTGCTAAAACCGAAAGAGTTGTTTTTGTTTTAACTCCACCATTTACTGAGCTAAGCATAGGTTTAGCTTGTCAAGTTACCATGCTCCAAAAATATAGCTTATTGTCTGGTAAGCAATCACACTGGAACTGTTACCCATTACTTTGTGTCTGTGTGTTTAGCATCAGTCACTGGTGAGCAACTGCAGAGTTAAGGGCCAGCTCTCATAAGTAAGGGTGGCATGCTAGTGTAGTTTAATATAATGCGGGCGACCAGGGTTTGATTCCAGTGGCTGCCTGTAAAGAGTTTGTTTGTTCTCCCCATCACCCTGTAGGTTTCCTCTGGGTGTTCCTGTTTCCTCCCAAAAACCTACCAGTTTTTATAAATAGTCCCATGATTAGGCAAGGATTAATCAGGGGATTTCTGGATGGCATGGCTTGAAGGGCCAGAAGAACCTACTCCACATTGTATCTCTATAAATAAATAAATTTAAATTTACCTCTAAAAATAACTCCAATTTAAAATGGAGTTAAATGATTGAGTAGATTTTGTCTTCATATGATAAGATACATGATTAAGAATTAACTGCCTCATTTACGTTTCTCTTAATCCTTGTTTCCAGACAACATGAGGTTTAATACACGTTGTCAATACGTTAAAATTTATTCTCAGGGTGCTGCCTGCCTTGCTGAGTTCCTCCACCATTTTGTGTGCATTGCTCAAGACTTTCAGCACCTGTAGAATCTGTTGAGTTTTTATCTACACAGTCCTTTTCACCTCCTCATCATCCCAGTCTGTCTCAGTTAATGAACCTTACATAAAGTGTAGTCACTGTTGTCAGGTAAGCAGCATGCAGGTGGCTGAGCATTAAGGGCAGATAAACAACATAAACCCTCACAGCATCAGATATTTCCCTGCAATTTGTCACACAGTTCTGGGCAGCCATACTCAAATCTGAGAAACACACCAAAAAAAAATGTGAGAAAGGAGAATGCCAATCTTAGAAAAATCTGAAATCAGGAAGAAAAAGCTCTTGGTTTGAACAGGTAACACAAGGGTCCTTGTTATGCCAGGACGTGGAGTGACAGATTCACACTTTCTAATTTCCGTCACTGGAACACCAAGAACCCTTTTAACTTGTAGTCAGCACAAGAATCCATAGTGTGGCAATTCATAAGTTTGAGTGCTCACCCTTTCTCTTTGTTTCAATGGTTTGTATAAACTAACTTGTATTTATGGTACTTACTGACAGCTTCCCGAAATAATTCTTCAACTGCCTTGACCTAATGTAAATTTGAGGGGAAACATGTGCTACATTTTTTTCCTTCAGCCTCCTCCACTCACTCCAAACCAGTACTGAACATCCCCAGGATGTTGGAAACCCTGGTGTGTACCCTTTAGATTAGCTACTGGATATTTTGCACATCAGTATTTGGACTGTGGTTATGTAAATAGTTGGATTTGGCATCACAGGCATTCAACAGCAGCTAAGCAGATGTGGCAATGGGCTTGATTAGAGACAATTTTAATAACTTCATGTTGTTTTAGTATTTAAACAGTTTTCATTTCCTTGAAAGGTGAACATAGGTCAGGAAATATAAATTCTGCATTGCGGGAATGTAGAGCAGAAAAGTTCACTTTTCCTGCAATTCGCGAAACTTTTCTCGGTCACTGTTTATCCATTATACAAATAAAGACAGGCTTTCAAAATCATAGTAAAAACAGAGGTTGCTGGAAACATGCATTGACCTTTCATCAGTGCCCACAAAGGAGGAAAGAGAAGTTAGCTCTGTTTGCTTGAAGGAGTTATGGTTGTGAACAAATAAAACCACTCAGGTTACATACTCTTATTTAAACCTACAAGGATGTTGCCACCCACTTTCCGGACTGACACTGTGGATAATTTCCCACTATCAGAAGGTTTCTTCTCATTTGTTACTCCCTAGATCACTCATTTCCTTCTCACCTATCCCTCCCCTTCCGCAGGTACCTTCCACTGCAATATCCAAAGTGTACCCTTGTCTGTCACCCATCATCATCTAGGATCCTAACTGGCCCTCCCCGCAAAAATACAGCATTAAATTGTCGGGTGACTGGTGGCATGAATAGTCTCAGGGAAATTACACTTAAATTATTAAATACACCTTGGAACACAGAATAGTCTTTTGCTGCTTCTGTAGTCCATCCACTTCAAGGTTCTACGTGTTGTGCTTTCAGAGATGCTCTTCTGCACACCGCTGTTGTAACGCGTGATTATTTGTTACTGTTGCCTTCCTGTCATCTTGAACTAACCTGGCCATTCTTCTCTGACCTCTCTCATTAACAATGCATTTTTGCCCACAGAACTGCCACTCACTGGATGCTCTTTAATTGTTTGCATTGTTCTCTGTAAGCTCTCGACACTGCTGTATGTGAAAACTCCAAGAGATCCACACTTTCTGTGATACTCAAACTGACTTGCCTGGCACCAAAAATCATTCCATTGTCAAAGTCACTTAGATCATATTTGTTCCCTATTCTGATGTTTAGTCTGAACACCAGCTGAACCCCTTGACCATGTCTGCATGTGCTCATGCATTGAGTTGCTGCCACGATTGGCTGATTAGATATTTGCATTAACGAGCAGGTGTAGCTAATAAATTGGCCACTGATTGGTATGAGTAGACAATAAATGCAAGCATTACCAGCAGTGACCATATCCTGTCAATGTGTAATAAAAATACTTCTTGATTGAGAGTCCATTTGGGTCACCAATGGCCTCCGCCATGACCTGGATCAATACAATGACATTGTGTGGAGGCTTGGGTGTTTCAGGGACTCCAACAAGTGATGGCAAGTCAGGGCCACCATAACAGCTGTGGACAAGATGCCAGATGAAGATTGATCCAACCCCAGCTCCCGAACAGACAGACTCGCATCTGCTCCTCCCAGCCACACTTCATCAGCCGCATTTAGACTCAGAAGTCGACATGCCATAGCAGCGCAAACACTACACAGGTGGGACACTCCATTAACCCCAGCTTTCAACCCAGGACATCCTCCACCTGGCCCAACTGCCAGGATCCGAGACAACTTTGCCGCGGTCCATCGACGTGGCCATGAGCTGGAGGAGTGTCTTGACAAAAACCTATTAGAAATGTAAAGAGAAAAGCACCTGCCATATAAAACAACCAATGCCCTTGGGGAAGGAGGCTATTTGTCCTTAAGGGTACTTGCTTATTTGTGCCTCTGGCCCAGCAAAATGGTTGACCATTACCTGTCACTGTTATTGATCAATAGAGATTTGTTTGGAAATGCCAAGCATTAAATATGTCAAGATATAAAAAAAAACTCTAACATCAATATAGGTATTTGACTTACAATTGAAATCCACACTTATGGTTTGTCCATGAGGGCTCTTTGATGTTCTCTTAAGGTGTTGTCTATTGGTGAGTCTTCAGATGGCAGTAGAGGCTGATCAGGGATCCATATATTTTGACTTAATCCAGAATGTTAGGGTGGATTCCTTTAACAGAGAACATCTGTGCATGACTTTGTTTAACATTGGAAGCCAATGCATACATCAGCCTGCTCGCAGTCCTTGACAGATCAGGGTGAGGGTCCAGTGGCATGGAATATAAGATGATGGGGGACCCTTTCTCTGCCTCCATCATCTTCACTTTAAAGATGGTGATTGGATCAGTTTTTGTCTGGAACCTCCCCTTGTCCTTACTGCCATGGATGAGCCTACCAGGAGCTAGATGCCAGATGGCAACACTCTCATTATCTCAGGAACTCACAAGCCTCTCCATCACCTTACGTTGTTATCAAGCATTGGAACCAGCTCTGGTTCAATGAGTTGTACAGATGTACGTATCAGGAGCAGCAGGATGGGTACCTAAGGGTGATGTGACATCCACGCAGAATGTACATCCTAATCACCAGAAGCAACATGCCATGGGCAAAGGTGTGTCGAGTCCCAGCCTGAGGAAAGCAGTACTGATTGATGCCAGGTTCAGTTTTCTTTTCTTCTTATGTATTGGTGTATTTAGTACAGTGAGCTCTTTCCCATGGCTGTACTTACTGGTAGTAACTTCATTCATTTAATATCAAACAGCAGGAGTAATTTTATAAACATTCCCAATTCGTGACTCTGAGTGACATGGCTGAAGTGTTTGTTAATATTAGAATAAATGATAGATTTCGCCAAATTCCTGAGGCCCAGACAGCATGAATTCCAATCATCAGCAAATTTACTTCACTTGACATGATGCCAAGAAATAGTTGTGTGCATTCGATACATCAACAACTGTTAGCCATGAGACTCTCAGACATGTACTCTAGACCTAGATAAGACATTCAAGTCCAGGTGTTACATTCGAAAATCATGAACTTTTGAGAGATGGCTATCAGTGCACTGTGGTATCCTTTGTCACCTCCTTTGAACTCTTGGGATGCAAGTCATTGGCTTTCGATCTCATTATTTCTTCCAAATCTGTTTTTTGTAAATACTAATTTCCTTCCACTAATCAGTCACTCCAGTCCTGCTGTTCTCATTATTTAAGGGCAATTTTCTGCATTATCTTTTGTGAAGATATACAAGAAATATTTGTTTATTTTCACAGCCACGTACTTTCTCCTCAGTAAAACTGTCTCCATCCTTAGACTATTAGGAAGCCACGATAACTTTCACTTGCCTTTTCCTTTTCACAGATGTACAGGAACTCTGCAGCCTATATTTACAGTACTTACTTGCATAGACACATATCCATTTCCCCCGCTTTCTCAATTACTTGACACCCTTTGCAGAATCCTGAAATACTCCCCATCCTCAAGCTTTTACTTCTCTTTATGAGAACATCATAAGCTGGTTTCTTTGACCTGGTTTGACCTGATTTCTTTCAGCCATGGCTCAATTATTTCTCCCACGGGGTTTTAAATCTCAAAGTTTAAAGTTAGTTTGCAAATTACATACAGCATACATCAACATATTCTGCCTTGAGATTCATTTCTGTAAAGAGCTCTTTGGATTTCAATGGGGAGCCTGAAAGTATTAGGCTCCAAGCTTCTTAGAGCACCTGAATTGATTAATTGTTGTTTAATAAGACCCATTAATCGTTTAGAGTTCCTTAAGCTTTTCTTCAATGACTTGCTCTTTGAAATGCAATCTCTTGGTGCTTTCTGTATAAACTTGTTAAGTTTTATTTTGATAGGCTCAGTAATTCCTTGTTACTTGCATCATTCAAACAGATGCCCAATTAGCACCAATCACAGGGTCTTAGTTTTGACAAAGTTATGTCTGTCAGCCGAGCCACCGATATTCTATTGGAATTTTTATGAATGAACTCTGTTGCTGTTTCACATTGGAGTCTGTCTTTCCTCTTTACTTGAGTTACTACCGTGCTAGTGCACGTTGTGAAAGAAGGACCTTGCCAAGTAATAAACAGTGCAGGATGAACTGTGGTGTTTTGACTTCAATTGACTTTTGGTGAGGATGCCATCTATTCTCAAGTCCACGTTCTAAGTTTTCCAAGTTTACAAGTGTCTCTTCTCTACATTCCGAGTTTCTTGAGTTCACATTCTAATCTACATACAAGGCTTTTTTCTGGGTATCAAAACATTTTTCTGGGTTTCAAGGCTTTTTCCCTGTTTAAGAGCATCAGGTTCTCAAGTTTCTCAAAATTCAAAGTTATAAAGATTCACAAAGCTCTCCTGGTTTTCCATAGCCATCCAGGTTTCGAAGGTTTATTCAGTGTTTCAAAGGTTAATACTTTCATGCTTTTTTTCCTAATGTTCTCCCTGCCTCATTGTTCCAAAGTCCCTCTTGAGGTTTTCCAGGTCTCTCTCGCCTGTCAGGTGCTGGCCATAGGGAGGTAACCAGCTCTTTGGGGCTGTGCAGGGAGTCAGAGAGCACTGGGCTTTGAGATTTTCTGAGCACTTGAATTGGTTGATATTTAATTAGTGTTCCTTGTGTTTTCCTTGAGCAACTCGCACTGTGTAATGCGATCTCCTGGTACTTTCAGTATAACCTTCTTAAGTTTATATTTAGAAACTTGGAGATTCCATGTTACTTGTATTACGTGTCTTAGTTTTGAGAATGGTACATCTCCTGGTGTTGCTGGGCCAACCCACTGATGTTCTATTGGAATAAACTTAGGTTGCTGTCTTTTCTCCACACTTGGATTTTGACAATTCCAGTGTACATCATGACAATTTTCTTGCAGGCTTTCACAGTAGATGCAAAGAAATACAATGAAAAGTTAAACACAGGCAAAGACAGACAAGCAACCAGTGTACAAAAGGCAACACATCATGTAAATACAAAAAGGAAAACAAAATAATAATAAATAAATCAGTGATAAATAACATTGAAACAGTTGTAGAGTCCTTGAAAAAGAATCCTTGGGTTCTGGAATCAGTTCAGTGTTGGGAATGAGTAAAGTTATCTACAATGATTTAGGAAACTGTTAACAGATAAGGGTGATAACTGTTCTTAAACCTGGTGGTCTGCAACACAAGGTTCTTGTGCCTTCTTCCAAATATAGCAGTGAGAAAAGAGCATGGCCTAGATGGTAGTGGTCCTTGATGATAGATGCTGCTTTCCTGTGACAGTTCTCCTCATAGATGTGCTCAGTGGTGTGGAGGGCTTTACCTGCAATGCACTGGGCTGTTTCCACTCCTTGTAAGCATTTCCGTTCAAAACCATTGGTGTTCCCATGCCAGGCCATGAGGCAACAGCCTGTATATTCTCCACCATGCAGGTATAGAAGTTTGTCAAAGTTTTAGATGACATGCTGAATTTTTGCAAACTTTTAAGGAAGTCTAGGCACGGCTGGCTGTGCCTTCTTTATAATGGTTCTGATGTGCTGGTCCCAGGACAGATCCTCTGAAATGATGATGCTAAAGAATTTGAACCTCTCCACTTATTGTGAACAAAGGATTAATTATTTGAATGTTCGTTACTTGCTTAATGTTACAGTTTTTAAAGTGGTTTTTCAGTCTTTCCTTTCTTGGGAGAATCAAGGATAGCTTGATTCTGTGGCTTCTCAGGTAACTGATCAGGCCTGTATGGGAATTGTGAACTCTTGCACAGATGGGGCATGGTAGGATTGGGAAGCAATTAATTTGAAAGGTGGTGCATACCTCCTACTCCTTTATGTCTCTGTGTGCTCCTGATGCGTGCACTCAATGTTCTCAGTGCCAGTCCAAAAGCTCTTTCTCCATATTAAGCAGCCAATAATAGACAATAGACAATAGGTGCAGAAGTAGACCATTTGGCCCTTCGAGCCTGCACTGCCATTTTGAGATCATGGCTGATCATCTACTATCAATACCCGGTTCCTGCCTTGTCCCTATATCCCATGATTCCCCTATCCATAAGATACCTATCTAGCTCCTTCTTGAAAGCATCCAGAGAATTGGCCTCCACTACCTTCCGAGGCAGTGCATTCCAGACTCCCACAACTCTCTGGGAAAAGAAGTTTTTCCTTAACTCTGTCCTAAATGACCTACCCCCTTATTCTCAAACCATGCCCTCTGGTACTGGACTCTCCCAGCATCTGGAACATATTTCCTGCCTCTATCTTGTCCAATCCCTTAATAATCTTATATGTTGCAATCAGATCCCCTCGCAATCTCCTTAATTCCAGCATGTACAAGCCCAGTCTCTCTAACCTCTTCGCATAAGACAGTCCTGACATCCCAGGAATTAACCTCGTGAATCTACGCTGCATTTCCTCTACAGCCAGGATGTCCTTCCTTAACCCTGGAGACCAAAACTGTACACAATACTCCAGGTGAGGTCTCACCAGGGCCCTGTACAAATGCAAAAGGATTTCCTTGCTCTTGTACTCAATTCCCTTTGTAATAAAGGCCAACATTCTATTAGCCTTCTTCACTGCCTGCTGCACTTGCTCATTCACCTACAGTGACTGATGAACAAGGACTCCTAGATCTCTTTGTATTTCTCCCTTACCTAACTTTACACCATTCAGATAATAATCTGCCTTCCTGTTCTTACTCCCAAAGTGGATAACCTCACATTTATTCACATTAAACGTCATCTGCCAAGTAACTGCCCACTCACCCAGCCTATCCAAGTCACCCTGAATTCTCCTAACATCCTCATCACATGACACACTGCCACCCAGCTTCGTATCATCAGCAAACTTGCTGATGTTATTCTCAATGCCTTCATCTAAATCGTTGACGTAAATCGTAAACAGCTGTGATCCCAATACCGAGCCCTGTGGCACCCCACTGGTCACCACCTGCCATTCTGAGAAACACCCATTCACCGCTACCCTTTGCTTTCTATCAGCCAACCAGTTTTCTATCCATGTCAATGTCTTCCCCCCAATGCCATGAGCTCTGATTTTACCCACCAATCTCCTATGTGGGACCTTATCAAATGCCTTCTGAAAATCGAGGTACACTACATCCACTGGATCTCCCTTGTCTAACTTCCTGGTTACATCCTCGAAAAACTCCAATAGATTAGACAAGCATGATTTATCCTTGGTAAATCCATGCTGGCTTGGCCCAATCCTATCACTGCTATCTAGATATGCCACTATTTCATCTTTAATAATGGACTCTAGCATCTTCCCCACTACTGATGTTAGGCTGACAGGTCGATAGTTCTCTGTTTTCTCCCTCCCTCCCTTCTTAAAAAGTGAGATAACATTAGCCATTCTCCAATCCTCAGGAACTGATCCTGAATCTAAGGAACATTGGAAAATGATTACCAATGCATCCGCAATTTCCAGGGCCACGTCCTTTAGTACCCTGGGATGCAGACCATCTGGACCTGGGGATTTGTCAGCCTTCAGTCCCATCAGTCTACTCATCACCATTTCCTTCCTAATGTCAATCTGTTTCATTTCCTCTGTTACCCTATGTCCTTGGCCCATCCATACATCTGGGAGATTGCTTGTGTCTTCCTCAGTGAAAACAGATCTAAAGTACTTATTAAATTCTTCTGCCATTTCTCTGTTTCCCAGAACAATTTCACCCAATTCATTCTTCAAGGGCCCAACATTGTTCTTAACTATCTTCTTTCTCTTCACATACCTAAAAAAGCTTTTGCTATCCTCCTATATATTCCTGGATAGCTTGCATTCGTAGCTCATTTTTTCTCCCCGTATTGCCTTTTTAGTTAAGTTCTGTTGTTCCTTAAAAATTTCCCAATCATCTGTCCTTAGTTCTGTCATACTTCCTTTTTTTTAAATGCTATGCAATCTCTGACTTCCTTTGTCAACCACTGTGGCCCCTTTTCCCCCTTTGAATCCTTCCTTCTCCGGGGGGGTGAACTGATTTTGCACCTTGTGCATTATTCCCAAGAATACCTGCCATTGCTGTTCCACTGTCTTTTCTGCTAGGATATCTGTCCAGTTAACTTTGGCCAGCTCCTCCCTCATAGCTCCATAGTCTCCTTTGTTCAACTGCAACACTGACACCTCCAATCTGCCCTTATCCTTCTCAAATTGCAAATAAAAACTTATCACATTATGGTCACTACCTCCTAATGGCTCCTTTACTTCAAGATCGTTTATCAAATCCTGTTCATTATACAACACTAAATCCAGAATAGCCTTGTCCCTGGTCGGCTCTCGTACAAGCTGTTCCAAGAATGCATCCCGTAGGCACTCTACAAGCTCCCTATCCTGGGGTCCAGCACCAACCTGATTCTCCCAGTTCACCTGCATGTTGAAATCCTCCATAGCTACTGCGACATTACCTTTGCCACATGCCAATGTTAACTCCCTATTCAACTTGCACCCAATATCCATGCTACTGTTTGGTGGCCTGTGGACAACACCCATTAGGGTCTTTTTGCCCTCACTGTTCCTCAGTTCTATCCACACAGACTCTACTTCTCCTGATCCTATGTCCTCCCCCCCCCCCCACAAAGTACTGAATCTCATTCCTCACCAACAAGGCCACCCCACCCCCTTTGCCCACATTTCTGTCCCTACGAAAGCACGTATACACGTGTACATTCATTTCCCAGGTCTGATCTCCCTGCAGCCATGTCTCCGTTATCCCAACAACATCATAGTTACCCATTCGCACCCAAGCTTCAAGCTCATCTGCCTTATTTCTGACACTTCGTGCATTCAGATATAGAATTTTTAGCCCATTTCTCCTCTCTCAGTTTGAATCTCTGCCTATTGTGCTTAACCCAGCTCCCCGAACTCCCATCGGGCTATACGCCCCTAGAATTTTGTTGTCCTTCCTAAATTTACTTATTCTTTCTGCACATTTAACTCCATGTTCCGTCAGACCATCCCTCTGTACATGTGTCCTCCTTATCACTTGTTCTGCCTCACCATTCTCTACTACACACTTAATATTCGGGAACTGTGTAGTCCCCACCTGTCCTTTATTCTTCATCTCGCTATCCTCCCTCACATTCTGGATCCCCGCCCCCTGCAAATTTAGTTTAAACCCCCCCAAGAAGCACTAGCAAACTTCCCTGCAAGAATGTTAGTACCACTCCAGTTCAGGTGTAAACCGTCCCTTCGGAACAGATCCCACCTTCCTTGGAACAAAGCCCAATTATCTAAAAACCTGAAGCCCTCCCTCCAGGGTTTTCCAAAAGTCAGTGGGAAAAATTGGTATTTTTCACACAGTCTTAGACAACATCTTTCAATCTTCTGTTTTGTCTCTTTTGTAATCTCTTCCCATGACAGAGCTCGAAACGGATGTCTCTTTTGGGAGTCTGGTGTCAGGCGTGCAATGTTGCTAAAATAACCAACTCACAATTCAAACCTTAGTGGTTTGTTGTAACGTCCTTAGTTTCAGATTGAATTAAAATAATTTCATTTGTTAAAAGGTATTTTAAATTATTGGCATACTTTTTCCTGAGTGTACTTAATTAAAACATTGTCATTGCACAATCGAAAATCTAAAATAGCTTGTTATGCCATTGTTCCCTTAGCTTACTAATTTAGGAAACCTCTCATACATTGTGCACTGTTACTGCTAGATAGTTTTGCCTAGCCAACAAGATCTTCATGATTATTCTGTCACTCTTGTTGCATGCTCCACAATTTCTTGATATGAACTACACCATACGGACAACTTCTATCATTGTTTGAAAATAGTAAAGAAATGACAGGTACCGGATTTCTGAATTAAAAGCAGAATTTTCGGGAAACAATCAGGGAGTCAAATGGCATTGGTGAAAAGGAAACAACGTTAATGTTTTATGTCTGAGATCCTTCCTCAGATGATGTTGCACCTGAAACATTGGCCCATTTCCCTTTCACAGATACTGCCTGACTTGTTGAGAATTTCCAGAACTTCAATCCTACCAATGTCTTCTACTCTTTACTATTTCTTAGTTCCATCCACACTTCCAGAGTTAAGATACTTCCTCTCTGTTTTCATTATTCTGCCCCTTCACTGTCTAGGATTCCTGTTCTCATATTTCATGTTATTGTTGTTTTTCCAAAAGTTTAAAATCTTGAAAGATTTACTTGCATATCTTTTTCACTTTGGAACCTACTTGGCTATGATGTTGCTACAAGTGTCTGATTATACTTGTACTCAGGGCAAAAGCTTCACTTGACTTGTTTTCATAATGAATTTTTGTCACTGATTTACCTTTATCAAATGCAGCATGCATTCAGACAAAGAGCTTAAACTTCCCCATTTTTCCCTGCTCTGACTCTAATTGGATGCATGCTCAATCTCTCCAGATAAACTCTTGTTACATAAACCATTTCGGTACCCTGTTTTATCGATTGTCATTTCCCTATAATTTTTTGAAATCCCCTCATTGGAATCTGACCACATCTTTCTCCCTACTAACAAACACTTAGATTGAAGTATCATCTGATTCTATTCTATTTGATGACTAGTCAGTCTGATTGAAGTGGCTCAAGGACAGTTGTTCAGTACTTGCTGAGCAATGCCCACGTACTATTCATGAATTTAAAAATAAATCATTTTGGCCTAGCTGTGGTCTTGAGTTGCATTATAGAAATGAAAGGCTTTCTTTCATTTATCTGACTGACTGGGCAAATGAGTCTATCTTATGCTGAATACCATACTTGCAGAAGAGCTTTCAAATGATAGTCTTCTTACCATGTCATTGCTGAAGAAAGTTAATGGCTGGTGATTGATTAATAGAATCATGAAGACAAAGTATGGAAATTACAGATTTAAAACCAGTGACTGATTAAATGTATGAGGAACATTACATGCTCAATGTTCAATGAAAAATATAGATATTTCTTAAAGTCTTTTGGAATTCTGAATCTCATTTGTATAATTTATCACATTAAAGACTTGTTCAACTCCTGCCATGACTATCTCCAATATGGCAAGAATTTGCTTCGTGTAATAATCATTCAACTATTTCTTGCTGGAAAAATGTTGGTCTTGATATATATCAATACTCATATTATGAATCAAAGACAAGTGGATAAGTTTAATATATGAAGAGCTTGCTGGCTATTAGAGAACTGTATTATCCATTGTGGCTCATTTGATGGACTCCTGTCTCCTACCCAGAGATTATAATTTTATATTGCACTTCAGAGAACTGAGCAAATAATCTAATCTAACACGTCAGTGTTTCACAGAGGAATTGGCTCATGGATGGGTATATTTCCTTTTGAATAAGGCATTAAGTAGAAACATTATTAATCCTCGAGTAAATAACAAAGATCCTATGGTACTGTTGAAAGAAGTTCTCTCCGAGCCCTATCCACAATTTATCTCTTTTCAGACATTTGGGTAGCAGGGTAGAGATATGTTTCGACCAAAGGAGATGTAAGGCACTCCTTCCCTCTGCTAGCCTACTGGTCATCCTTGGGCAATGTGTAGCACCTGCTTAGCACCCACAAACAGGATCATGTGAAGCCATGGGACCAGATGGGAGATGGCCAAATGAGCAGTTGGGGCATATCACAAGTCCTGGTTTTGTCACCATTGACTCCAGGTAGGCAATCTCTGAAGAATATTGATAATGACTGGGCTCAACAGTCTTATAAAGATACCGTCAAGAAGAAGGCAATGGAAAACCACTTCTGTAGAAAAATTTGCCAAGAACGATCATAGTCAGAAAACTATTATTGCCCATGTCATATGATATGGCACATGATGGTGTGGTGATGAGACAATTAAAAATTATCATCTTGCTCTGCTTATAAAATCTTATTGTACATGGAGTCCTTGCTGGTTTTCTATATATTACAATGGCTAATTAAAATAGTTCACTTGCTAAGAAATGGATTGAGATACACCAAGTGATAAAAATTGTACTTGAGATGCAAGCTTCCTTTAAAAGTATCTCAAATCAGTGAAATTTATATTTGAACTTGATCATGATTTGTTCAAAAACACCTTTTGAACATTATACTCTACAAAGTTATATGAAGAGTTCAAATGTTAATATTTAAGACAGGCTAATTCAATAAAAATTGTGAATCACTACAAATGTTTACAGTTGAGGGTGGTAGTTAACTGCCTTTTTTGCCAAAGTCCGATAATTAAATGGCACTTTATTTCCAGACTACAGAATTCAAAAATTTTGTGAAGTGAGCAATTTCCAGAGAGGAATTTTCAATTAAGAATGAGATACTTCTTGAGAGCTGTGATTCAGGTACTCGAAGGCAAGTACAACATGTGTAATGTCTGCGCTTCTGGCATTACCCATGTGCAATTGACCACTTTTATTAATGTGTCACTGTTATACAAGCTGGCCTCTCTGAAGGCATACTTATATATTTTGTTTGACTGTTCAAAGCCTCACACTGATCAAAGCCTATCACACTTAATGAAAACAAACAGATTACAATGTTCTTCAGTGTTTCTTTGATGCTTGAAATGAGGGAGCAGTGTGTTTCTTTTCAAAGCATGACCCTACAAAAATCTTTAAAGCCCTTGTTAAAAAACATCATTATGTAGCGATGTGCTACACACAGCGCTGAAATAACGACACGCAGTCGGTAAGTTGTTTCGAGACTAGTTTATTCAAACTTCGTGGTGCTGGTATTTAAATCCCTAGCGCCCGCCCTCTCCGGGCGGAAATGACATCGGAGATGCGTTACAGTCTCCCCCCGCACGCTGGCTATTTGTCAGCCGGTTCGCCTGCGCAGAAAGTGGGTCGTCACATAACCCCCCCCCCCCCCCCAGAACCGGCGATACACCCCCCAATGTCCGCAGTCTGGATCGGCCTCTGTTTGGGAGGTCTGCCTCTGCGCTGTGGTAACTGAACCTTGACCGGCTGCGCCAAGTCCACATGGGCTGGTTTGAGTCGGTCCACCGTGAAAACCTCCTCTTTCCCCCCAATATCTAGAACGTACGTGGACCCGTTGTTGTTGATCACCTTGAACGGCCCCTCGTACGGCCGCTGTAGTGGTGCCCGGTGTCCGCCCCTTCGTACAAACACAAACTTGCAGTTTTGCAGTTCTTTGGGTACATGGGTCGGGGTCCATCCATGCTGTGAAGTCGGTACGAGGGCCAGGTTGCCAAGCCTTTTGTGTAGCCTGTCCAGGACTGCTGCGGGTTCTTCCTCTTGCCCCCTTGGGGCTGGTATGAACTGGTGGGAGGGGGAGGGGGAGAGGGAGAGGGAGAGGGAGAGGGAGATTGATTGATTGATTTTTGGGAGAAAACTTACTGGCTTTTCCTTTTATGATTCCGATCCGTTGGGAGTCCCGTTGGTGTGGCCGTTCACTTGTGGCCTCTCCTTTAGCTAAAGCCATTCTTCCATGGTGAGGCCGCCAATCCCAGGCAAGGGAAGGACGCACATGAGCCCCCATCGGCTGTCGCTATTAAACGCTGTCACGGGATTTCTAGCGTTTCTCCTGGTGCGTCTAAAGGGGTTGTTCCCCAGACCCTCTTTTATCCTTACTCATGGGGTCTGAGATGTCAGTCAGGTTGGGATGATGCAATCCCTCAACCAGCCCACTCTGGTCGTCCCCTGAGGGGCTTCAATGAATAGTACAGTACTCGATACACAATTCCGTCTCCAAGAGACAATGGCCATTATCAGTGGCTCGGTTCCACTGAGGCCAGGACACATTCCAAACTTTGTGTATTCTGCGTGTCTCTCTCTCATTTCCTGGGTTCCAGACCCGAATTAATAGCAATCTTGCGATTCTCACAAAGGAGGGGGCGACTTTGTACCCTTCGGCCCCTCAGAGGTGTGGCACATTCGTAACAGTATCGTGCTGCCATTTGCGGCCCTCGGAGTGGGTCCTGGCTTCCTGTTGTGGGTGTCATACCCCGTCGGGGGCAAGACACTGATCTCCGCTTCGGTGTCGACCAAGAAGCGGCGTCCAGACTATTTGTCCCAGACGTACAAGAGGCTGTCCTGGTGGCCTTACGCCATAGTCATTAGCGGCAGCTGGCCCTGGCCCTTGCAGGGCGGGTGACAACGGCGGGCTTTTGTGCCCCACCGCTGGTTGTAGAAACACCACTGTTCACTGCCCTCCTCACTCCTGCCTCTGGGTTGTGTGCGCCCCCCTGCTGGGCCTGGTCTGGTCCGCTGTTGGGCGTGTGGCCTGGTAATCTGACTGACGGACGCCATGCTCTCCTTCTTGGCTTTCCACAGCACATCTGCTCGGGCCGCCAACTTCCGGGAGTCGCTGAAATCTGCGTTGGCCAGCAGCAGATGTATGTCCTCGGGCAGTTGCTCCAGGAACACTTGCTCGAACATGAGGCAGGGCTTGTGTCCGTCAGTCAGGGACAGCATCTCGTTCATCAATGCTGATGGCAATCTGTCTCCCAAACCATCTAGGTGAAGCAGCCGGGCACCCCGCTCACGCCGTGAGAGGCCAAAGGTCCCAATGAGCAGCGCTTTGAATGCTTCATATTTGCCTTCTTCCAGGGGTGACTGTATGAAATCCGCAACCCGGGCGGCCGTCTCCTGGTCAAGGGCTCTCAACACGTGGTAGTAACACGTGGAATGAGAGGATATCTGCCGAATCTGGATCTGGGCTTCAGCTTGGCTAAACCACACGCGTGGTCGCAGCATCCAGAAAGTCGGCAGTTTTAGCGAAACTGCGTGAACAGATGAAGAGTCGGTCATCTTTGGTCCAAATCCTCTTCGGACCGTCGGGGTCACCAATGTAGTGCTACACACAGCGTTGAAATAATGACATGCCCTCAGTAAGTCGTTTCGAGACTAGTTTATTCAAATTTCGCGGTGCTGTCATTTAAATCACTAGCGCCTGCCCTCTCCGGGTGGAAATGACGCCGGAGGTGCATTACCAAAGTCTCCCCCTGCGTGCTGGCTATTTGTGAGCCGGTTCGCCTGCGCAGAAAGTGGGTCGCCACAATTAGGTCATTAAAATTGATCTATCTTTTTTTCCTTGGGTGACAAAATCTTCAATAGAAGAATTTAGACCTTGGGCCTAAAGGAGAGATTTGTCTCTATGACTGATCAAAAGTGAATAGAAACAAATACAGAGGCATGCAAAAGTTTCGGCACCCTGGTCAAAATTTTTGTTACTGTGAATAGCTAAGCAAGTAAAAGATTATCTGATTTCCAAAAGGCATAAAGTTAAAGATGACACATTTCTTTAATATTTTAAGCAAAATTACTTTTCTATTTCCATCTTTTACAGTTTCAAAATCACAAAAAAAGAAAAGAACCTGAAGCAAAAGTTTGGGTCAGTGCTTAGTAACACCCACTTTGGCAAGTATCACAGCTTGTAAACACATTTTGTAGGCAGCTACGAATCTTTCAATTGTTGTTTGAAAGATTTTCACCCATTCTTCCTTGCAAAAGGCTTCTAGTTCTCAGATTCTTGGGCCATCTTACATACATTGCTCTTTTGAGGTGTATCTACAGATTCTCAATGATGTTTAGGTTGGGGGAATGGGATGGCTATGGCAAAAGCTTCAGCTTGTGCCTCTTGAGGTAGTCCATTGTGGATTTTGAGGTGTGTTTAGGATCATTATCCTGTTGTAGAAGCCATCCACTTTTCATCTTCAGCTTGTTTTTTTTTACAGATGGTATGATGCTTGCTTTCAGAATTTGCTAGTATTTAATTGAATTCATTCTTCCCTCTACCAATAAATGTTCCCCATGCCACTGGCTGCAACACAAGCCCAACGCATGATCCATCCACCCCTGTGCTTATCAGTTGGAGAGGTGTTCATTTCATGAAATTCTGCACCCTTTTTTCTCCAAACATACCTTTGCTCATTGCGGCCAAAAAGTTCTATTTTAACTTCTTCAGTCCACAGGACTTGTTTCCAAATTGCATCAGGTTTGTTTAGATGTTCCTTTGCAAACTTCTGATGCTGAATTTTGTGGTGAGGATGCAGGAAAGGTTTTCTTCTGATGACTCTTCCATTAAGCTCATGTTTGAGCAGGTGTCACTCCAGAGTCTGTTAAAACTTCCTGAAGGTCTCTGGCAGTCAAAAAGGGGTTTTGATTTGCCTTTCTAGCAATCCTAGGAGCAGTTCTCTTGGAAAGTTTTCTTGGTCTTCCAGACCTCAACTTGACCCCCACCATTCCTTTTAACTGCCGTTTCTTAATTACATTACAAACTGAGGAAACTGCTACCTGAAAATGCTTTGCTATCTTTTTATAGCCTTCTCCTGCTTTGTGGGTTTCAATTATTTTAATTTTCAAAGTGTTAGGCAGCTGCTTAGAGGAGCCCATGGCTGCTGATTTTTGGGGCAAGGTTTGAAGAGTCAGGGTATTTATAAAGCTTTGAAATTTGCATAACCTGGCCTTTCCTAATGATGATTGTGAACAAGCCATAGCCCTAAAAAGCTAATTAAGGTCTGAGATCTTGGTAAAAGTTATCTGAGAGCTCAAATCTCTTGGGGTTCCCAAACTTTTGCATAGTGCTCCTTTCTTTTTTCCCCACTCTAAAATTGTACAAAACAAAAATAATACACTAATCTTGCTTAAAATGTTGAAAAGAATGTTTCATCTTTAACTTTATGATTTTTGGAGATCAGTTCATCTTCTACTCACTTAACTATTCACAGTAACAGAAATTTTGACTAAGGTGCCCAAACTTTTGTATATGACAGAAAAGCTTCATTACATTCATTAATTGTGACCAAAGAACTGTGGGAATTCACTCAAATTCAAAAGGGATTCTTGCCCTGCTTGAACAAGATCAACTGAAATAATACTCTGGCCATTACCGGTATAAAAGGTATGTATGTGTTACACCTCAAACTTCAGCATCCATTAATGTTCTCCACCTACTTACTGAAGCTGCCGAGTATTGAGCCTGTACTCAATGCTATACAGGTTAGAATTCAATTTGGATTCAGTGCTGTATTTGTTGTAGCTGTGACTGCTGTCAAATACAGAGGACAAATGCTTTGAGGAGGACAAGTGCCCGAGTCTTTCTACCATTTTACTTTGAACCATGCAAGTACCTCTTTCTACTCTATTTTACAATTATTCTCAAATCTGAGAAAAAAATTAACCAGACGTTTCTCCAGAAAATTCTGCTTGATCTGCACAGCATCTCCAATATTTTCTGTTATTATTTCAGATTTCTGATGTCCTCATGGTGCTGCTTTTGGAACAAAAAGATGTGGAAAAATGCTCCTCTCAGAGTATTGTTTCTGAAACCAGACAGCACTGATTTTGCAGAATCAGCTGTGCTTTCAAAACCGACTGTTTTAGCACATTCCCTATAATATGGGAAATTGACTATCTCTGTACTGTACATGATAAGAAGGATCGATCTAATTAGGCTAATTATTGATCTGTACACACTTCAAAGTCATAGAGTTGTACAGCATAGATAAAGGCGCTTCAGCCATTGAGTCTATGCTGAAATTTAAGCACCTAATCATACCATCCCTGCACTAATTCTATCCTACTCTCCCATATTGCCCATTTAGTTCCCCTAGCTTCTACCACATACCCAATCAACTAGTAGCAATCACCCTCCCAAACCACAAGTCTTTGGGTTGTGGAAGGAACCTGAAGTGAAACATATGCAGTCAGAGAAAGAACTTGAATTATCTGAGTAAACTAGCGCCAGAGGTCATGATTGAACACAGCTCTCTGGAAATCTGAGGCAGGTATGTAGCTGTGCTGATGAAATATGCTGTCAATGGTCCTGTCAAGTAACACATACACAGTAGAAGTAATCTGAGAGCTACACACCTTTGAAATCAAGCAGCATTTGATGATGTGTAGCATTAAAGGGCACTGAAGTCAATGGACATTATAACTCAAAGACTGGAATCATACCTTGCATGAAGAAAGATGTTTGTGATTTGTTAGATGTCAATCAGTCCAGCCTCAGGCCATCAATACAGGAGTTCCTTGAGCAGTGTCAACCTCCTTGAGCTGGTTCGTCAAAGGGCTCCCTCCTGTCACAAAGTCAGAAAAAGGAAGGCTTGTGACCTAATCAATATTCATGGATTGCTAGGTAATAAGTATTATTTGCTGCACAAACTTTCCAAACAATAACCATCCATAACAGGAGAGAGTCTAACCAACTTGCTTAACATTAAACAGAACTACCCCTACCCACTTCCTTACCATCAACGTTCTGGGAATTACCATTCATGAAAAACTCAACAGAATCAAAAACAGATTTACAGTGGTTCTAAAAACAGGTGAAAGGCTGGGTATTCTGTGGCAAATGGCTCCAAGGACTCTCAATCATAATTGCAGATAAGTCAAACGTGCTTCTTTATCCTGACCTCACTGAGAGTTGAGGCAACCACACATCCACGCAGATGGAAAGGATCCCACCTCACTTCTCTCACTAGCCTGGATGAACCTACCTGCAAGAAAATCAACACCATCCTGGGTGAAGTAACATTTTTCACTCACATTCTATTCACAACCTAAAGTTTGCTTTCCACAATTACTAATGCACAAGATTTACTCTGTGTACCTTCTACAAAATACATTGCAGTTACTCATTCAGACACTTCTCAAACCTATGATTCTTATCATCAAATGTGGTACACTGATCTGACATATTCAAGTTTGGGGTGGTATTAGAAGTTAGGTTGCTGGAGTGATTTGAGCCATCGGTTGTGATTGTTAATTGAGCGAGCTCAAATCACAAGAATCTGGAGCATAAAACACACTGTTGGAGGAGCTCAGTTTTGATGCAAGGTCATGACCCCAAATATTGCCCATCTCTTTGCCCCCACAGACAATGTTTGACTGACTGAATACCTCCAGCAGTTCTTTTCTGTGCTAGGAGTATTTGAATGACCGGATGATTCATAGATTGGGATTGTTGGTTGAGAGTAACTGAGTCAACTATGGATTTATCATTTGGAATATTTTGGTCAGAGGTACAGAACTTGAATCAGTATGGGTTTATTAATGTGGTATTTGAATCAGTAGGAATTTATTGATGGGGTAGTTGGATTGGTATGGGTTTATTGGTTTTGATCTTTGAATCAGTATGGGTTAATGAGTTAGGATTTGGGTCAGTATGGGTTTATCATTTGGGACACTTGAATCAGTATTGGTTCATCAATTCAGGTACTTCAATTGGTTTGGTTTTATCCATTGCTGTGTTAGGGTCTTAAGGCCTTATCAGCTAGGGTACTTGAATTGGTTGGGGTTTATTAGTTGAAGTACTTGAATTAGCTGGGGTTTATGTGGGTTGGTATAGATTTATCATTTATGGCATTTGAGTTAAAATGGATTTATCATGTTTAAGAACTTGAAGTTCTCAAAAATTAGCTCTGTTGATGTAGAGGAGAAAGACCTGGCAGGGACTTGAAGGGGGAACCATAAACCTATCTGCTCTTGAGGGAAGGATGGAACCAATAGAAAAATAAAGGGAAGAATACATCAGCATTGGATGAAGAGGTGCAAGTGCCCAAAAAGTTCATGCAAAGCAATTAATCAGCCTAGATGGGATGTGTATGTTGCTGAAAGAAGAACAGATTTGTTCACATCTTTGCAGTCTTCTCCAGGTTTGCAGTGGTGCCAAAAGGATGAAGCAATGTGAAGTTTACATCTCTGTTTAATAAAAGATCTGGCAATTATAGGCTGTATGACCTAAAGTCAGAGGAGAGGGAACATTTAGAAATCACGATTCAGAACTAATTTATTTGCCATTTGTAAAATTATCGATTAATAAATGAAATTCAAAAAGAGGTCTTTAAAGACAAATTATGTGTGGCTTACTTGATTGAATGCTTTGATATGGTAACATAATTTTGATAAAGATGACACATTGTAATTTAGGCCCAGAAATTATATTGGTCTCTGCATTATGTTCTCCATGAAACACTGTTCCAGAATAATCTTGGGATTTGCTGCAAGGATGGTTAAATGAGCATTTTCTCTTCAGATCCTGAGTGTATCTGGTGTGCTAACATAAGGGGGCACCCAAATATACACTAGGCTCTGAGTGGATCCAAAGAATGCATGGTTTATACTTCTATGATCTTTCATTGGTCATGTGCAAGGCAACCTCACAAAAGCAGGTCTTTGTAGTATACCTGAAGTCGGTAGATTGTTGCTTGCACATGGCTTGATAGGTGCCAACCTCTGAGTCTAGGCTGGGGGCCTAATAAAGGCAGGCTTTCTTGAAGATAAGCCTTAAACCTTGCAATGATCCTCATCTAAAGTCTTCCAATGATCACTTGTTTGCTGGCTCATCTCTTGGCCTGAGTGCAGCACCCAGTGCAATCAGTGGTCTGACCTTTACTTCTGATTTGTTACCACAAATCTCACTTCTTGCATCTGGTTTGACCTTCAAAACCTTGACCAATGCTCCTCCTGTCCCACCACGCAGCCTCCCAAAATGAAGGCATGAGTCAAGATAATTTAGTCCTTTGTGCCCATTTCAGAAAAAAATTGCTCATACCTCCCAGCTTTATTAACTAATAACCTGGATGGGCTTAGAACTGGCTAAATTTCAAAATCTATGGTATCATAAAACTGGAAAATATGATATAGATGTAGCATGAAGGGGAAAGCAGGATGCTTTAGGAAGTCAAGCATAGACTGTTGATGTAGGCAAGCAGATGGCAAATAAAATTTAAAGCATCGAGAAATCACATTTTGAGAGAATAAGAGGCAATGTAGACTTTATGGTATAATTTTAATATCATCTTTTGCAGGAACATAGAACTGGGCTCAGATCTTGAAACATTGCACTGCCCATATTATAACTTTCAAAAGGAAATTGGAATGAGAAGGAACAATAACATGGGCTGCAGGGAAGGAGCAGAAGGCAGACACCAGCAAAATGGCCTACTTATAAGCAGTTCCATTCAATAACCAGCAACATTTTATAGCAAACCTTTGATTATCAATTATTAATAGATTAATATTCAATTCTGTACTTACAAAACAAAGGTTTTCACATCACTACTACACGTCAGAGTGGGAAAGAAATGAAGGAAAAGATAATGATATAAGATCAGGACAGCTATTAGCATCATGTTCAAATCTGGAATTAAAGAAAACCTTTGGCTTCACTCTTCCTTAAACACTTAATGTTGTCATCAGTACTGAGGCACAGAATAGATTTCTCAAAGATTCTGTAAAATCAATAGTTTTTTGCTTAAGAGCACTAATTCTGTTTGACTCTGTTCTCTTCCCCAGTGATTCATCTTGTCGTGCAAGCACATAAATAGTCTTGAGATGTTGCAAGTTTCTGGAGCACAAGCAATGAGATATATCAGCTGAAGTTGTGGTGTTGTGTCCATAAATTAACTTGCAGCTTAGCTGCTTCACCGGGATTTGATCTCTGATGGTTTCAAGATGACAATATCTTTCACTCTGTTGTAGGGATTCTACTAGAACATGGATATATGCAGCAAGCAGTTTATACATACTAATATAACAAGGGATTTACAGAGCACTAATGAGGCATTTTGTACCTTAGGTCCTCTACCATTACTTCGCGCAATTCTGTCAGCATTCACCAGTGAGATATTTTTCAGCATGGAAAGAAGACATTTAGCTTATCCTGTCTGTCATTCATTCCTCAGCTTGTACTCCACAACCTTGTAAATTCAACTGTTCGTCAAAGTAATTTTTAAAAATCAAGTGTAGAGTGTGCACATTGGAGTATCTGGTTGCATCGTGGCCTGGTGTGGAAACATCAATGCCTAGAAAGGAAAAGCTCATAAAAAGTAGTGGGTACAGTCCTCCCCATTACTGAGCACATCTGCTAGAACTGCTGTCACAAGAAAACAGCATTCATCATCAAGGAACCCCCCCCCACCCACACCATCCAGCCTGCACTTTCATCTCACTGTTGCCATCAGGAAGGAGGTATAGGTCCCACACCACCAGCTTCAGGAACAATTATTACCCATTCAACCATCAGGCTCTTGAACCAGAGTGGATAACTTCACCCACCTCAACACTTAACTGATCCCACAACCTATGGACCCACTTTCAATGACTTTATAACTCATGTCTCAATATTTATTACTGTTTATTTTTTTTTTATTTTGCACAGTTTATCTTCCTTTGCATATTGGTTCTTTGTCTTTGCATGTAGTTTTTCATTGATTCTATTGTTCTTCCACCTGCAAAATGAATCTTAGTACATTTGACATGTGAGTGCCACAGTTGTGCAGAGATTAGCACAATACTATTACAGATCAGGGTGTTCTGGAGTTCAGGTTCAATTCTGATACCTTTCTGTAAGGAATCTCTGTATGTCCTTCCTGTGGAATGTGTGGGTTTTCTCCTAAATAAATAAATATAAATACTTGGATAATAAATTTACTTTGAACTTTGAAATTCTTCTTTCACATCTAGCTTCTCTTAAAAGCATCAGCATCACTGTATTTGCCTCAGTAACTCCATGCAGCTAAAGATTATATAATCAAATCATTCTCTCAATTTTCTCCAGTATTCAAAGGCATGGTTTGTGGGCCAAATATTTACCATAAGTCTGTAAGAATATGTTTCATTATGTGCCTCTTAGTATAAGTAAACATTTTGTGCCATAGTTGAAGCACTACTCAGTGGAAAAAGACATCTTACAATCATGTTGAAAATGAGTTCCTCTTCCAATTTTGTGCATCTGGATCCAAGACCCAAGACTGCAAGTTGACTCTGGCTGATGTCTTCCATCAGATTTGTGGGATCAGTTGTTCTTGTGGTGAGACAAGCCTGTTATCCTTGTTTATAGATTATGAATCATTATATTATATGACTGAAAAGACTTACAATTTTGCAATGTAAACCCATTGCTTGTCATCCATTATTTTAAAACTGCCTCCGTTTCTGAAACTGAAATTAAATGTTTTTTTTGGCAAAAGCTAAGCTTGTTTTAGGCTTCCTTAGTTCTAGCATGATTCAAAGGATCTGAGATGAGTTACAATTCACCAGAAGAAAGCCTGCCATAGCTGAACATCGAAAGCAAAGTTCCACAGAACAGCAGTGTTGCTGATTTCCAGCAAGGTGGAAGTTTCAATTATTGCTCTGATTTCATTTTGCACGGTGATGGAGACATTGGCTTTTGCTTTCTGGTTTCTACCCCCTTCTTTTCCAGTCCAGATAAAGGGTATTGGCCCAGAATGTTGAATATTCATCCCCCTCCATAGATACTGCCCGACTTGCTGAGTTCCTTTAGCATTTTGTGTGTGTTGCTAAAGAAAGCAGTTCATTTTTGTCTTCTTCCAGTTGAGCTGACATCCTCATGACTTAGCTTCATCTTCAGGAAGTTGGTTATCCACTGTCACTCCCAAAAAGCATTGCTGTCTTTCGAGTTAAACCTGAGTTCCAAGGAAGAGGCTCAGATCAGAAATGCTAGTTTTGTTTTGTTCTTCAGAGAGGCTGCAGGACCTCCTGGTGTCTCAAATGTTTTCTGGTTTTATTTCAGATTTTCTACGGCTACAGTTTTTTAATAATCAAATCTGGTGACTATTTCACAGATCCACACACATACTGACAAAGAATGTGATCTGAGTCATTCCATGAATTGCAGAAAAATATGTGACTTCATGGGAAGCAGGAGGTCAGAAAATGGAAAACACAAGTCTCTGAATCTGTTTATTGCTCTTGTTGGAGCCACACAGTCATCAGGTCAAGCAGCATGGGAGTGGGCCACTTGACCTGTCATGTCCTTGCAGACCCAAAGGGCACAAGTCCACATGAATCTCATCTCTGCCCATAGCTTTCTATGTTTGAGCGATTCCAGTGCTTGTCCAGACATTTTTAAAATGCTGTTGCCTCTGCTTCTACCACTCTGTCAGGTATTGTATTCCAGGTACTCACCATTCTCAGGGGGAAAAAGATCCCTCTCAGATTCCCTCTCTTTATTCTGCTTTAAGAGTATGTCATCTAATTTTTTTGCTTCTGATAAGAGGAAATGCATCCTGCAGTCTATTCAATGAATAATCTTAATAATTTACATTTTTGAAATATGTCCCCTCTTAATTTCCTCTGGCCAGGATAAACAACCCAGCTTCATCAGTCTTTCCTCATACCTGACAACTCCATTCCAGGCAACATCCTGGTGAATCTCCTCTGCTCCTTCTTCAACACTATCAGATCTTCCCTGGAGTCCAGTGACCAGATCTGCATGCAGTACTGAAGTTGAGGTCTGATCAATATCTTACAAAGTTGAAGGGCAGCCGTGCTGCCTTATTAAACCTTATATTCAAAGCACTGACTAATGAAAGCCAGTATCCCATTTGGAATTTGCAATTCTCTTTGCTAGTGATATTTTGTAACCAATCTTTACTATCTTACTATTTCCCTAAACCTTTTATACAGTTGTTGGCCCTTCCTCCTCCCACCCGGTTAGTTTTCTATACCTTCTTCTATACCTTGCTTCTCTTTAACCAACCCTGAATATCCCTCAACATCCTGCAGTCCCTCAACATGCCTAATATGCATATAAACAAAAAGATGTTCTCAATCTTGCTTTGCCGAGCGGGTGCCATCTCATTTTAAGTAACCTACGAAGTTGGGTTATAATTTTCTATCCCGTTCTACGGGTCTGGTTCTTATTTTTCACTATTATCACTGTTTTATGGATGCTTTCTTAACTTTTACAATTTTTTTTTATTCTTTTTTTCTGTTTCAGATATATACATCTATATCTTGTAATAATGATTTATTTTTGTTTCAAGATGTCGTTTCTTCTTCCCATAAGACTCTGCTTTTTATAAACATTTATTTGTTTGCCTGTACTTAGAAATGGGACGAATGCTTTGAATTTTTTTAGTTTTTTTATATATATATTGTAGTGTTTTATTGAATCTTTTTTAATCTTATTTTGGTATTTTTTTTCTTTATTATTAAACTTTTTTAATAGATTGTTGAATCTACATTTATATTTTGTAAGATGGCTTTTTCAAAATGTCATTTCTTCTTCCCATAAGTCTTTGCTTTTGAAACGTCATCTTTCTTGCATTTATATATGAAATTTTTTTTAAAGGTATATTACACTCTTAAATTTTAATGTTTATTTTTTTGTTAAAGATTGTTTGTTTTATTATAATAGTTTTTTCATTCTGATTGACATATATTTTCTTTTTGCAATCCTATATTTAAATATGGGTGTTACATAGTTTTTTTTAAAAAAGCTTTTTATGGAGCTGCCATCTTGAAATGGGGGTAAGGTTAGTGTTAGATTATGCGCTTGCCGCTTGGCTTTTCTTCGAAGGGTGGGGGGATGGGTGGGGATCTTTTTTCACGCTTTTGCGTTTTTTTCAGCTTTTAGTTTATGGGCCAACTTTAAATTATTAATATTGTTGAGGTGTCATGTTCTCCGGTTGCTCCTGAATCTATTTTCCTTTTTCCTAAATTATGGGTTATGTGTCTTTTTAACCTATTATGATATACACAACTAATATTGGCATGATGGATAAATCTATTAATTTTATCTCTTGGAATACTAATGGTTTAAATCATCCGATTAAACGTAAAAAAATATTTAAGGTATTCCATAGATTGAACGCTAATATTATTTTTGCACAGGAAACCCATATTAGGACGGAGGATAATCAACTTTTTTTAGGTTCTGGAAGGGTCAACAATTTCATTCGAATTGTACCGCTTAAAATTAGGGGTGTGTCTATTTTTATAGACCCCTCAATTTTGTTTACACATCACGAAATTATTTCTGATCCACAGGGCAGATTTTTGTTGATAACTGGTTCACTTTTCAATCGGAAAGTGGCTCTAGTTAATATTTATGCTCCAAATTTTGACTGCCCTGAATTTTTTAAACGTTTATTTACTTCCCTTCCTAATCTGAATGAATATATGTTGATAATGGGTGGAGATTTTAATTGTTGTTTGAATCCTTTGATGGATAGATCTAAACCTATTCGAACTCTTCCGAATAGATCAGCCTTACTTATTAATTCTTTTATGGTTGATTCAGGAATTACAGAAATATGGCGGTTTTTGAACCCTAAAGATAAAGAATTTTCATTTTTTTCACATGTATATCATAGTTATTCTAGAATTGATTACTTTCTTATTGATCATTGGTTATTAACGGATGTTATTGATTGTAAATATGATTCTATTACTATTTCGGATCATGCACCTTTGAAGTTATCTATTAAGGTTCCGGACTTTTCCAATAATGTTAGATCTTGGAGACTTAATGCTACTCTGCTTCAAGACCCAGAATTTGTCACCTATATAAAACAGCAAATTGATTTGTTTTTCTCAACAAACTATACTGAAGAAATTGACAGAGGAATACTTTGGGATTCTTTCAAGGCTTTTATCCATGGACAAATTATTTCATATTCCGCTGGTAAAAGGAAACAAAGATATTTAGATATTGCTTTATTAGTGGATAAAATTAAGGAAATTGATAAGATTTATTCCATGACTCCTACCATAGAACTTTATAAGAGTTGAGCTTCAAATGGAACATAGCTTATTATTATCTTCTTCAATTGAAAATCAGTTAATTAGGACCAGAGCTCAATTCTATATTCACAGTGATCAAACTGGTAAACTGTTAGCTAATCAATTAAAAGCTATTTCGACCAAGCGACAAATTATTAAAATTCGTAAACAAGATGGTAATTTAACTACTGATCATAAAGAAATCAATAATACTTTTCAAGATTTTTATAAATCTTTATATCAATCAGAATTTGATGGTGACCTGTCCATGATGGATAATTTTTTTAACAATTTGAATATTCCTAAACTGATTGGTGAAGATCGTAGCTTGTTTGATGCTCCTATCTCTATGGCCGAAATAGGTGAGGCTGTCTCATCAATGAATTCAGGGAAAGCTCCTGGCCCTGATGGTTATATTGTAGAATTTTTCAAAACTTTTTCTTCTTTGCTTTCCCCTTGGTTATGTGAAATCTTTAACGATGCATTTGCTAAGAAGAGATTACCTCAATCTTTTTATGAAGCTACTATCTCTCTAATTCTTAAAAAACATAAAGATCCTACTTTATGTACATCTTATCGCCCTATATCATTATTAAATGTAGATTCTAAGATTCTTACAAAAATTTTAGCCACTAGATTAGAAAAGGTACTACCACAGATTATTTCAGAAGATCAAACTGGTTTCATTAAGAATCGGTATTCTTTTTTTAATGTTAGAAAATTGATTAATATAATTCATACTTCATCACCCACAGTCCCAGAATGTGTTATCTCATTAGATGCTGAAAAAGCCTTTGATAGAGTTGAATGGACATATTTATTTAATGCATTGAGAAATTTTAATTTTAGTCCTAATTTTATATCATGGATTAAACTAATATACTATAAACCTGTTGCTTCTGTTCTTACAAATAATTATAGATCCTCCTTTTTTCAATTATCTCGTGGTACGAGACAAGGTTGTCCCTTAAGTCCTTTATTATTTAATATTGCATTAGAACCTTTAGCCATTGCTATTCGTGAATCTCCTAATATTTTTGGTATTACCCGTAATGAGAAATCATATAAATTATCACTTTATGCTGATGATTTGCTGTTATATATTTCTGATCTTGATAGATCTATTCCCATTATTTTATCCTTGTTGGCTCAATTTGGTAGTTTTTCTGGTTATAAATTAAACTTAGATAAGAGTGAATTATTCCCTTTAAACGCGCAAACTTTATTGAATGACAGGATTCCATTTAAAGTTGTTACTGATAATTTTATCTATTTAGGTATAAAAATTACCAAGAAATATAAAGATTTATTTAGACTGAATTTTTTATCTATGCTTCTTCAAATACAACATCTTACTACAAGATGGTCTCCCTTATTCCTATCATTAGTTGGTCGGATTAATGCTATTAAAATGATGATTTTACTGAAATTTTTATATTTATTTCAAGCCTTACCAATTTTTATTCCTAAATCCTTTTTTGACAACATTGATTCAAAAATTTCCTCATTTGTGTGGCAAAATAAAAACCCCAGGTTAAGTAAAAGGCAATTACAAAAATCTAAAAAAGATGGTGGTTTAGCTTTACCTAACTTTAGATTTTATTATTGGGCGAATAATATTCGTAACCTAATGTATTGGAAATTAGATTTGGACTCATTATTGTGTCCGCAGTGGGTAAATTTGGAATGCAATGAGGTAAAGGGATATTCTTTATTCTCTGTTCTTGGTTCTTCTCTTCCTGCTGATTTAGTTAAATTCAAGAAACAGATATCTAATCCTGTTATTAAACACACATTATGAATTTGGTTTCAATTTCGGAAATTTTTTACTCTGAAAAACTTTGTTCTTGATAGCCCTATTTTATTTAATTTCTTCTTTAAACCTTCCTTGACAGATCAAGCCTTTAGCATATGGAAAAGGAAAGGTATAAAATGTTTTCGTGACCTTTTTTTTTGAAGGTACTTTGATGTCTTTTGACCAACTTTCCAATAAATTTAAATTACCTAAATCTAATTTCTTCAGATATTTACAAATCAGAAATTTTTTACATAAAGTTTTACCATCTTTTCCCAACTCAACTTCAACAGATTTCTCAGATTTGATTTTTACCTTAAATCCTTGTCAGAAGGGATTAGTTGCTTTTATTTACAACATGATTATGAAGATACAACCAGAGATGTCTGATAGAATTAAACAACAATGGGAAAAAGAACTTCGATACAATATACCAACAGATAAATGGGAAAAATTTTTACAAATGGTTAATTCTTCTTCTATATGTGCTAAACATGCTTTAATACAATTTAAAATTGTACATAGAGCTTATATGTCTAAAGATAAACTTGCTCGATTTTATTCTCATATTAACCCTCAATGTGATAGATGTCATTCAGAAGTGGCTTCACTGACCCACATGTTTTGGTCATGTCCCACTTTACATAACTATTGGAAGGACATATTCGTTACCATTTCCTCAATTTGGAACATCGATTTACAACCTAACTTTATTACTGCAATCTTTGGTATACCAAATGAGGATGGTAATCAGTTTTCTCCTTCAATCAGACGAATGATTGCTTTTGTAACATTAATGGCCAGAAGGTCTATATTACAAAATTGGAAAGAAGTAAACCCTCCTACCACGTCTCAGTGGCTTTTTCAAACTATTTCTTATCTGAGTTTGGAAAAAATTAGAAGCACTATTTTTGACTCGTCAATTAAATTTGAAGAAACTTGGGGACCGTTCATTCGACATTTTCATATGAATTAATTTGGCCTTTCCCAGACCTTCTCTCTGTTTATTCTTGTTCAGGTATGGAGTTCCGGAGTTCTTTGACACTATCATATACTTATAAACTGTTATTATTGCCCATGTTAGTTTTAGTTTAGTGTTTGTTTCATATATATATTTTCTTTCACACATTTTTAATTTTTTTTCTTTTTCTTTTGATGATTATTTTTGTTTTTTTTTCATATATAATTATATAGACTCGATTGATTAATGTATTTTTTTTTGTTGATGTTTAATAGGATATTATTATCCTATTATCAATGTAATCTTAAGTCTATTGTATTCATAACCTATTCATTATTATGTTATGTTTTTTTTATATTTATATGAAACTCAATAAAAAGATTGAAAAAGAAAAAGAATCTTGCTTTGCCAGATCCTGTCTTATTTTAATGAAACTGATCCTTCTCCAAATGCAAGATGTTTATTCTTGGCCCTTCATGATATTTTTCTCATAACTACTTTGAAATATATGGACCCATGGACACCAGCTCCAAGATGTATCTTGCAGAGTTTGACAGGGTGCTATTGCTTGCTTGGAAAGGAGTTTCTGACAAGTGGAAGGCTTTTAGAAGTGTAATATCAAGAGCTTAAGGCCTGCATGTTCTTGTTAGTCAGAGGGCATGGTGGGTAGGTTTGGGAACCTATGGAAATGAAGGAAATGAGTGGTGATATCTTGGACCAGATACAAATTACCAGGGAGGAGGTACTGGAAGCCTTAAAGTACATTAAGGGGATAAATCCTCAAGGCCTGACCTGGTTTATTCTCAGAGCTTGTGGAAAGCTGGAAAACAAATTGTGAAGGCCATTTCAGAGAATTTTTAATTTTTTCTCAGGCCATGTGGATGTCCTGAAAGACTAGAAAGTGGCTATTGTGGTACCTTTGGTTAAAAAGGATAGCAAAAGCAAGCCATGAAACTGCATGCCAGTGAGTCTGACATTTGTAGTGGATAAATTGCTGGAGAGGATTCGTTTGGAGATACAGGGTCTGATTTGGACAGTCAGCACACCTTTGTGCATGGGAAGTTATATCTGACAAATCTCTTGGAGCTTTTTGAGGTGGTAACCAAGAGAATAGATTTGGGTAAAGCAATGTTATTGTCTATCTGGACTTTAGCAAGGTTCTTCATGTCAGGCTGGTCTGGGAGGTTAGATTGTATGGGATTCTGGGGAGATAACAAATTGGATTCTTCATCAGCTCAGTGTGAGGATCGAGGGTTGTTTCTCAGACTGGAGGCCCATGTCTAGTGGTGTGATACAGAGGTCGATGCTGGGACCTTTAATGTTTGGAATCTACATAAATGGGTTGGATTTAAATGTACAAGGCATACTTAGTAAATTTGTGGTTGATATTAAAATAGATCATGTAAGACAGTTTAGAATGTTATGGAAAATTACTGAGGGATCTTGATCAGCCAAGTATGTGGGCTGAGGAAAAGCAAATGACTATTAATCCAGATAACTGCGAGGTATTGCATTTTTGTAGTTCATACCAGTATAGGACTTGTGTAGTGAGTGGTAGTGTCACGGAACAGCAGTATGTTTGCAGACCTCACTGAAAATGACCTCTCTGGTCGGTAAGGTGATGAAGAAGAGGTTTGACACGCTGGCATTCATACGGGCACTGAGTATTGGAGTTGGGAGGTTATGTTGCAGTTACATAAGATAGTGATGAACCACACTTTTGAATACTGTACTTTGTCACCTATTACAGGAATGATGCTACCAAACTAGAAGATTCATCGGGTTGTTGCCTGGACCTGGGGCTTGAGTGACAAGGAGAGGTTGTTTAGACTAGGCCTTGATTTCCTAGGACACTGGAGATTTGGTGGGGGGTGGGGGCGGGGAGGTGACCTGATTAAGTACAAGGTCATGAGGAGCAGTGACAGGATGAATGAACAGTCTTTTACCCAGTTTCACACAGAGAGGTGGGTGCATGGAATGCACTACTGGTGGTGGTGGGGTAAGTGGGTACAATAGGGTTCTTTAAGAGCCTCTTTGATAGGTACATGGAGATTAGAAAAATAACGGGCTATGTGGTAGGGTAATTCTGGGCAGTTTCTAGAGTAGATTACTTGGGCAGCACAACATTGTGGGCTGAAGTCTGTAAAGTGCTGCAGATTTCTATGTTCTTTGTCCTCTCTGGGGCCAGCCAAACATGTTATTACCTTTCTTAAACATATTTTTCATGATCACAAGACCCTGCTGGACATTAAGGAATTAGAGTACTGCAGATCGACCTCTTTAGGAAGTTGCTCATTGGAGGAGAACTGAAGGAGCTGGACTTCTGTGAATCATACTGCTGCTTGCGTCAGAGGAGTTGCTGCATTACAGAGGCGTGCAGTCCAACTGTTGTGTATCTAATGTTTCAGTAATTTGAGTAATCTTGTATATATATATATTGTCTGATAAAGCATTTGTATTTATTTCAATAATTTGTACTGTTATATGAATTACTTACGTTATCACACTACCACATGGTACGTGTGCACCTCACTTAAACAGACACAGTTAGATGCACATTTCAGACTGCCATGTCACTCTTAGAATTAGTTTAACATTTTGAAGATTACATTGGTGATAAGGTATTTTTAAAATGTACTCCAGACAGTTTATCAACCTGTTGAAGCTCAGTGAGACACTTGAACTTAAGAAAAACACAACAAGGATCAGTGAGTTAAAAAAAAAATAGCAGCTCAACATGGGCAGAGCCTGTTGAGTTTTTTTTAAAAAGCAGTAAACGGAAGAATTCATGGGTTCATAAAGAGTGAGTACCCTATTTTTTTTTTTAAAAAAAAGCAGAAATGGCTGGCTACATTGGAAAAATTGATGCATTTGATCACACCAAAAGCTAACTGGAATATGTATATTGAGCTAATTGAAGGCTATTCTGGATTTAGTGTTGTATAATGAACAGGATTTGATAAGCGATCTTGAAGTAAAGGAGCCATTAGGAGGTAGTGACCATAATATGATAAGTTTTTATCTGCAATTTGAGAAGGATAAGGGCAGATTGGAGGTGTCAGTGTTGCAGTTGAACAAAGGAGACTATGGAGCTATGAGGGAGGAGCTGGCCAAAGTTAACTGGACAGATATCCTAGCAGAAAAGACAATGCATTACCCAGAGACAAAGCAATGGCAGGTATTCTTGGGAATAATGCACAAGGTGCAAAATCAGTTCACCCCCCCCCCCCGAGAAGGAAGGATTCAAAGGGGGGAAAGGGGCCACAGTGGTTGACAAAGGAAGTCAGAGATTGCATAGCATTTAAAAAAAAGGAAGTATGACAGAACTAAGGTGAGTGGGAGGACAGATGATTGGGAAATTTTTAAGAACAACAGAACTTAACTAAAAAGGCAATACGGGGAGAAAAAATGAGATACAAACGCAAGCTAGCCAGGAATATATAGGAGGATAGCAAAAGCTTTTTTTTTTGGTATGTGAAGAGAAAGAAGATAGTTAAGAACAATGTTGGGCCCTTGAAGAATGAATTGGGTGAAATTGTTCTGGGAAACAGAGAAATGGCAGAAGAATTTAATAAGTACTTTAGATTTGTTTTCACTAAGGAAGACACAAGCAATCTCCCAGATGTATGGATGGGCCAAGGACATAGGGTAACTGAGGAAATGAAACAGATTGACATTAGGAAGGAAACGGTGATGAGTAGACTGATGGGACTGAAGGCTGACAAATCCCCAGGTCCAGATGGTCTGCATCCCAGGGTACTAAAGGACGTGGCCCTGGAAATTGCGGATGCATTGGTAATCATTTTCAATGATCCTTAGATTCAGGATCAGTTCCTGAGGATTGGAGAATGGCCAATGTTATCCCACTTTTTAAGGGAGGGAGGGAGAAAATAGAGAACTATTGACCTGTCAGCCTGACATCAGTAGTGGGGAGGATGCTAGAGTCCATTATTAAAGATGAAATAGTGGCATATTTAGATAGCAGTGATAGGATTGGGCCGAGCCAGCATGGATTTACCAACGGCAAATCATGCTTGACTAATCTATTGGAGTTTTTCGAGGATGTAACTAGGAAGTTAGACAAGGGAGATCCAGTGGGTGTAGTGTACCTTGATTTTCAGAAGTCATTTGATAAGGTCCCACATAGGAGATTGGTGGGTAAAATCAAAGCTCAAAGCATTGGGGGGGGGGGGGGTGAATATATTGACATGGATAGAAAACTGGTTGGAAGATAGAAAGCAGAGGGTAACAGTGAATGGGTGTTTCTCGGAATGGCAGGTGGTGACCAGTGGGGTGCTACAGGGCTCGGTATTGGGACCACAGCCTTTTATGATTTACATCAACGATTTAGATGAAGGCATTGAGAATAGCATCAGCAAGTTTGCTGATGATACTAAGCTGGGTGGCAGTGTGTCATGTGATGAGGATGTTAGGAGAATTCAGGGTGACTTGGATAGGCTGGGTGAGTGGGCAGATATTTGGTAGATGACGTTTAATGTGAATAAATGTGAGGTTGTCCACTTTGAGAGTAAGAACAGGAAGGCAGATTATTATCTGAATGGTGTAGAGTTAGGTAAGGGAGAAATACAAAGAGATCTAGGAGTCCTTGTTCATCAGTCACTGAAGGTGAATGATCAAGTGCAGCAGGCAGTGAAGAAGGCTAATGGAATGTTGGCCTTTCTTACAAAGGGAATTGAGTACAAGAGCAAGGAAATCCTTTTGCATTTGTACAGGGCCCTGGTGAGACCACACTTGGAGTATTGTGTACAGTTTTGGTCTCCAGGGTTAAGGAAGGACATCCTGGCTGTAAAGGAAGTGCAGCGTAGATTCACAAGGTTAATTCCTGGGATGTCCGGACTGTCCTACGCAGAGAGGTTAGAGAGACTGGGCTTGTACACACTGGAATTAAGGAGATTGAGAGGGGATCTGATTACAACATATAAGATTATTAAGGGATTGAACAAGATAGAGGCAGGAAATATGTTCCAGATGCTGGGAGAGTCCAGTACCAGAGGGCATGGTTTGAGAATAAGGGGTTGGTCATTTAGGACAGAGTTAAGTAAAAACTTCTTCTCCCAGAGAGTTGTGGGGGCCTGGAATGCACTGCGTCAGAAGGCAGTGTAGGCCAATTCTCTGGATGCTTTCAAGAAGGAGCTAGATAGGTATCTTATGGATAGGGGAATCAAGGGATATGGGGACAAGGCAGGAACTGGGTATTGATAGTAGATGATCAGCCATGATCTCAGAATGGTCTACTTCTGCATCTATTGTCTATTGAACAATATTTTGAAGCAGATTATATAGCCAATTAGAAATGAGTACCAATATTGCTCAGTTCATTGTGTTTAAAGGCAGACAGCATGCTTTGAATTTTGATTGGTCCAACAAAACCACAAAAAATTAATATTTCTGATATTGAAATAACAATGCAAGAACATTTAGAACCAAAACCATTGTTGTTTGCAGGATGCTTCAGGTTTCAGAAGCAGAATGAAAAAGAGGGGGAAATCAATTTCAGTGTATGTTGTTGAATTGAAGAGATTGTCTGAGCATTGCCTGTTCAGTAATGGAATTAATGACACACTATGAGATTGTTTAATTTGTGTAATCTTCAAAATTGGATGCCATCTGAAGCTCAACTTATATTTAAAAGAACAGCTAAAATCGTCATCTCGATGGAAACCCCAGACAAAGATGCAATTGAGTTGCAGTCGAGAATGAAAGTGAGTATGAACAAATTGCAGCATCTAAACAGAAATTGTCTAGGCCAAACAACTTCTGTTACCGTTATGGAAATGGGTCAGACTAGCCAGACCAATGTAGATTTAAAGTTGAAAATACAACAACATAGGACACATACAAAGAGCATAACAGGCAGACAAAAATAAACAGATTGCACAGAGAAGAGAAAAAGCTAAAAAGTAGCAGTTTCAAAAAGAGCACTAATCTGCAAGCTGTTGATGAAAAATCTGATAATGGTGTGAGTGACGCAGGGCTGTTTAACCTTGAGATGTGCAGTGTAAAAATTAACAATAAATAAGCAATATGGCTTACAGCAGAGTGAATGGCAAATTAATTTAAAAGGGGTTAGACACCAACTGTTTCAGTCATTCCACAAAATGAGTTTGAACAGCATTTTAAAGATACTAAACTGAAGCGTCCAGATATTCAACTAAGAACTTATTCAGGAGAAGGTAACTCCTGCGGGAATGACGTTCAGGATAGTGAAATGCAACAACTGACAACCCATTTTGAACATGTATGTGGCATCAACAGGAGGACCAGCATTGAAGGGGTGTGATTGACTGAGACAACTATAACATGATTGGCGATCCATCCATCATTTGCATGCCACATCCCCTGCAATGTAGGTAACTGAAAATGAATTAACTATCTTCATGCCAAACATCATGAATCGTTGCCCAACGGAGGACAAGCAAGAAGATTAAAAAGAAAGGAGAAAGGGCAGATACAAAAACAGATAATTCATCAGATGATGTTGTGGATGTGGAAACCACGAGGTGAGATCAGATCATAAAGGGAGCAGATTAATAAGAGAATTCTCCAGTGGATTAAATGCACCTTCCCAAGATTAAGATGCACAAACTAGAAGAGAAAGGAAGGAGAAGGAATGTGTCCAGAGCGGTCAGAACCCCTTTCTGTAGTCTCAGAGTCATCTGCTACAACCATCATGGAAGAGGCCCCAGAACCTGAGATTGTATACTCTTATCCAATAAGATTAAGAAATCCTCCACAACAATCAAAACTTTGGACCTGAAAGGGAAAATTTAAAATTTACTATGTTCTGGATATCTGTATATAGTGGATATATTGTATAGTATCCTCCAAGAGGACTACACCTTGATGTAGGGTTCGGAAGCTTGTGTGCCTCAATGCCTCAATGACTGGAGTCAGGGCTTTATGATTTGGCCCTTTGTAGGGTCACCCATGCCAAACAGGTCAAAGGGCAGAGGCCAAACAGAGTGGTCCATCAGGTCTCCAGGTTCAAAGGTTCAGTTCAGGGCTAACAACTTTGACTGGTAAAACAAAACTTATGAAATCAGCAATGAAGAATCGTTCTATATCTGCATGCTGCAGTATTCCTGAGTCTTCACTTGCATGACTGATAGTGCAACCTGAGCTACTGACATAGTGAAGGAAGCCCTGACCACAGGCAGAGATGGAAGACCTTCATTACTGCCCTACACACTAGCGGTAGAAAAAAAGATGTAGATTATATAGTACACAGTGTACTTAGTTGATGAAATTTGCCTTCATCAGCTCATAAAGAGGATCAAAGTCTACATATTTATTTACAGAATTGTTCATGGTAAAACAAGCTCTTAAGAATTCTCTTTCAAGCTCACTTACGCTGTGACTTTCACTGATGCCCAGTCAAATTTGTGACCCTCTCAATCTTCATGGGTAGAGACTATTTATGAATCAACACGGGCAGAAGTCCAGACCACAAGGCACAGAGTTCACCACACAGCCAATCAGCGATGAGATTTCTTCACCACAACATAATCAAGTTTTCAAAGTGACTTGAAATCAACTGATTGAAAAGCATACAAAGGCCAAGCATTCGGCAAACAGACCACAATCAAAAGCATCATGTCTCCTCGCATGGTGATGAAATGTTTGCAAGTTAATTGCTAAGATCAAAGAACAACTCAACCCAATCAACCCCATAATTCCCTAATGCAGTAAACTTATGAAAATTAAGTAACACATTCATCAGAAATTAGTAATAAATGAAGCTAAACTTGAATGTAAAATATTCCGAAAGTATACACAACATGAATAAACAGTTTTAAAGTATGCGACAAAATTAATATCATCTAAGCATTTTTAAATTACCAAGGCTGGTCAAGCGCTACTTTGATAATCAGGAATAAATTTTCATTTAACGTTAAAGTTAAGATATCAAAGAAATAAAGTTATATTGTGCTTGCATACCTTGACAATAAAATGTCCTTTGACCTTTGACAGTGTTCTTCTGTATGAACTAAAACAACATTTACAGATGGTAATTTCTATACTGCAAACAAAAGAAAGGCAATGCAGGATTGTATATACGTATTTAAGTATGAACAAAAAATACTACTAAAATAAAATGGCTGCTCTTCTGGCATGGTCCAAGCAAATTTAAACGTCAAAGGCAGCAGCTCCATCAGAATTAAAGTTGACAGTACTATCAAGTTAGGAATTGGCAGGACTATATTTCAAAATAAAAGCTTGAACACTTACCACAGAGGCCGTCTGACTTGCTAAGTGATTTCAGCAATTCCTTGTTTTTAAATTTCAGATTTCCTACCTCTGCAGGTTCCGATTCTCACATAATAATGTAAACAGCAAATTATATAGATACTCCTGTATTATGGTGTTAAAAATGTGTAATTCAAATTAATCTTCTCTGCCAGTCAATCATGGCTGATCCTTTTTTCCCTTCTCAGCTCCACTCCCTGGTCTTCTACGCAGAGTCCAATTAAGACCTGACCTCCACAGCTGCCTGTGGTAATAAATTCCACAAACTCACCATCCACTGGCTAAAGAAATCTCTCCATATTTGTTTTAAATGGGTACTCCTCTATTCTGAGGCTGCGTCCTCTTGTCCGAGACTCCCCCACCATAGGAAATGTCCTTTGCACATCTGTCTAGGCCTTTCAACATTCGGAAAGCTTTCCATGATATCCCTCCTCATCCTTCAAAATTCTAGCAAGTATAGACCCAGAGTTATCAAACGTTCATTGATTGATAAACCTTTCATTCCAAGAATCATCCTTGTGAGCCTCCTCTGGACGCTCTCCAATGGCAGCACATCTTTTCTTTGATGAGAGGCTCAGATCTGTTCACAATACTCCAGGTGAGGCCTCGCCAGTGCCTTATAAAGCCTCAGCATCACATCCCTGCTCTTGTATTCTAGACTGCTTGAAATGAATGCTAACATGGCATTTGCCTTCCTCACCACCGACTCTACCTGCAAGTTAACATTTAGGGTGTTCTGTATAAAGGCTCCCTAGTCCATTTGCATCTCAGATTTTTGCTTTTTCTCCAAATTTTTCTGTTGTTTTGCACATCATTCTCTATAAACTCTAGAGATTGTTGTACAGGAAAATCCCAGGAGTTCAGCAGTCTCTGAGATATTCAAACCACCCAGTCAGGTACTAGTCATTCCACAGTCAAAGTCACTTAAGTCATATTTCTTCCCTATTCCGATGTTTGATCTGCACAACAACTGAAGCTCTTCTTCTTCTGACTTTTAATGGCCGTTGGCAGTCCAACTTAAAAGTGGATTGGATGAGAGGATCATTTTGCCACAGATACTACCTGGCCAACTCAAGCTTCTAGCATTCCTGCTTTCTATTTCAGACATTAATTTTGTTCTCTTCGGCTCTGTCCACTGCACCACCAATTTCATTCTCCCGTTGTACATGTACGTGGATGCGTGGGCATGTAGATACTGTATATATATATATATATATATACACACACACACACACACACACACAGAAACTTATCAGTTTTTCGTTTCAACTTTTTTTTTGTTTGAATAACAAGCTATAAAATTCATCAACCTAGAAGATGCTGGCTCTATTCCTCTTTTCACACATATTGTTTATCTGCTGAGCACTTCCAACATGCTTTGCGCTAGTTCAGATTTACAGTATCACTAGATTTTTAAAATTTTTAGCTTCTTTCCTTTGGCTTCATGTTTTATTTTAAAACAATCTTTTATAAGCCCCGTTGCTTCTCAAAGATTGAATTCCAGCCTGTTAAACAAGACCACCCTGCTGTACTTTGTTAGGTCATGAAAAACACATCCCATATCTGTCAGGGAGAAATGGTTTGTTGTAACAATTGGCAAGTATATGGAGATTAGAAAAACTGAAACCTACTGGGTATTGCCTTCCTTCAAAAAGTGTATTGCTCAGATATGAGTTTTTCATTCTGCCTTTGGATACATTTCAACACCAAGAACATTGTAACAGAAAGAATCTTAATTGAAATAACATTTCATGAAAACAGATCATTATCAATTGTTTTTACTTTTATTCATTATGAATAACAATCTCCTCTTGTGAACATCATGTGTTAGTCTGCTTTTCACTGGGTGAAGAGTTCTTCATAAACCAGTCATAAAGAATTGCAATAGAAGCAGGCAGCATCAATTTAACACAAGTGCAAATTATAAAATCAGCTCATAATGGTGGACTTCAGACTATTAGGCAACTGCTTGCACTGCCTCTCCTTAGCTAGAAAGTATCCAGATCACACAATGTGGCTGGCTTTTCCTGCGGTTAACAAAGAGCCCCTGTTATTAACGATGCTGTGAGGGGAGTGAGGACCTGCAAGGGAGCTTGGACAACTCAGAGACTCGGGGGTGAGTGGATTGGACCGGATGTTATGACACAGAAAGTATTTTGTGGGCGGGGTGGGAAGTGGGGGAGCAGCAGGTTGCAGTGTACAAGTAGGGGAAAGTTTCAATTAGTTGTGTACTTTCCACATAAAGTTGAAGGCAAGATTCTTTGATTGTGCGAGGGAGTGTTCTGAATAAAACAAGGCCCGAGGGTAGCTATTGAGCTTTCATTTAAAATAATTAAAAAGTAAATCCTGACACGAGAATCTATCAATCCTCCTATGCTATGTGTAGGGCGGGCGCACTTCCACTGTACAAGCTAACCATGAACACGCAGATTGTATGAAGTGGCTACCTACACTACGGAGGTAGAACTCCAGATAAAATCACTTCGGAGTAAAAGCTCTGATGATATACATGCGGATAGAGCACATACTGGTGGTGAAGAGTGCATAAACATTTGGGTAATGGGATGGGATGACAGCCAGGCATAGTAGAAAAAGGCAGAGTGCGCCGGTATCCCATGTAGCTATCCCTTCTCTGGCAGGTATATCTTGCTGGATATTGTTGGGGGAGATGGCCTACTAGAGGAGGGCAGCAACAGCCAGGTTCATGGCACTATTCTTAGGAAGGAGCTACAAGAGCACCAGGACTGGGTAACAGCTGCTTCCCTCAGGTTGTGAGACTAATGAATACTCTGCCACCACTGAGGTGTTTATCTGTGCTGGGTACTGC
Source organism: Hypanus sabinus (assembly GCF_030144855.1). NCBI lineage: Eukaryota > Metazoa > Chordata > Chondrichthyes > Myliobatiformes > Dasyatidae > Hypanus > Hypanus sabinus. Next base: position 99,390,087 of record NC_082715.1, on the reverse strand, counting down.
ATGCACTTTGAATTATGTTTTATTATGTCTTGTGTGCTGTGTGTGTGATACATGTTTTGATGGTGCAGCGTGGTTCAGAGGAAGGTTGTTTCATTTGGTCATATATATGTACAGTTAGATGATAATAAATCTGAACGAATCTGAGGAACTGAAAGGTTAATAATGGTGGCACTAATGATCTGAGTTGTGTCTATTTCAATGCAAGAAGTATGGTAGGTAAAGCAGATGAGTTTAGAGCATGGCTTACGTTGTAGCCATTAATGAGACATGGTTGCAGGAGGGGCAGGTCTGGCAGCTTAATGTTCTGGGCTCTGTTGTTTAGATGTGATAGAGGGGAGGCATTACTAGTACTAGAGAATGTCTTGTCAGTGCTCAGACAGGACAGACCGGAGGGATCACTAACTGAGCAAAGGGATGACCACATTAATGGAATTGTTACCAACCATCCCCTCCCCCAAATGATAGTCAATGGGATTTAGAGGAGCAAATTTGTAGAGATAGCAAACTGTTGCAAGAGAACACTTAAGAGGGAAATCAGGAGGGCTTCAAGAAGGCATGAGGTTGCTCTGAGAGACAAGTTGAAGGAGAATCCCAAGGGCTTCTACAGATGTATTAAGAGCATAAGGATAGCAAGGGACAGAATGGGTCCATGAAGATTGGAGTGATCATACATGGAACCAAAAGAGAGGAGGCAAATTGTAAATGGAGTCCTTGCATTATTGACTCAGGAGGTGTACACAGAATTCATAGGTATGAGGAAACACAGTAATGAGGTAATGTACTATAAACAGATTACAGAAGAAGATATGCTCAAGTCCCCAGGGCCTGAAAAGGTGTCCCCTTGGACTTTGGGAGAGGCTAGTGTAGAAATTGGTATCCAAGATAGTCACTCACTGATTGTTGGACTGCATACCATAGAAGCATAGAAGCTCTGTTCCATTGTCATTAAGCAACTCACTGATGGGATAGTCCTATGTTATGTTCTTAGTGTCCAGTGATCATAAAAATGACTGACAGAACAAACAAATACACCTTTGATTGGACCTGGCTGTAGATTTACTTGTGGTATTTCCACTTGCAGCATTTATAATCAAATATATTGTTGATTTGTCATGATATTAAAAACAGGTTGTCTGTTGGATATTCTGAAATGAAAGACCAAACTATAGAACACTGGCTGTGGCTGTGACTGGTTTTCCTGATGGGAGATGGCAGTGTACACCCTGCACTCTCTGTAAGATGGATGTGTGATCAGTGACAAATCTTGTGCTATTGGCACTCTGCCCCATTCAATTCAATTCATTTCATTTCTACCCCATTGCTGGACTCAGGTGGTGTCCAGTGGCAGAGACTAGTCATGCTGGGGACCCCACTCTGATCAAACTGAGAGCATTGACCTCATTATTTTAAATGAAGATACCAAATACCATTGATTATCTGGGTAAAGGTAAAGCCACTTCAGTTGTGTATAGTTTCTTTCCCCTTCTTAATGCTTCTCACTTCTTTGTTTTAATCATGTTTATTTTCTTGTTTTTAAACTGTATTTGATATATTTATCTATGAAAAGTAACCTGAAAATGCGTGGCAAAGGTTGTGGTGTGAGACCAACCTGAGTCCCAAAGAGTATAAGACAGAAGAGATGATTATGGACTTCAGGAAGGTGCAGATTGATCATTCTCCATTGCACATCAATGTCTCCGCATGGAGAGAGTGAAGAGCACAAAGTTCCTTGGTGTGCACATAACAGACAATCTAATCTGGACCCATATCACCTCTTCATGAGTCAAGAAGACATAACAGTGTCTACAATTTCTAAGGAGATTGAGGTGTTCAAGTCCCCCTGCCCCCATTCTCACAAATTTCTAGAGGAGCACCATTAAGAGTGTCCTGCATCATTATGTGTATAGAAGCTGCAAGGCATCAGACAGCAAAATCATACAAAGTACAGTAAAAACCATCAAGAGGATCACCAAGATCTCCCTGTCAGCTATCCTACAATCTCTTTGACCCACTATCATCAGGATGGAGGTACAGGTGCCTCAGGACTAGTACTGCCAGACTGGGTAACAGTTTCTTCCCCCAGGCTGTGAGATTAATGAATACCCTGCCACCATTGAGATGCTATCATTAGGACAGAGATTTGTTTGCTGTTCACCAGTGCTGTACACTACCTGCACTTTGAATTACATTTTGTTAACTTGTGTTGTTTTATGTGCTGTGTGTGGTATATGCTTTGTGGGTGCACCATCCCCCACATTGACAGGAGGAGCGTGGTTTCATTTGGTTGTGTGCATATATAGTTAGATGATAATAATCTCAAACTTGAATAAGTCTTCAATGTCTCTGAATATCACATCATTTTAAAGATAGTTACTAAGCACTGATGAAAGTGTTGCTCTGACTTCAGCTTTTCCTCTTGTCAAAAGCTGTCAAGATGGCGTTGGGGTGAAGCTCAGCTATACTCTACTGAAAGCCTATTCACTATTAACCTCCGTCTATAAATCATTACCCAAGCACACTTCCAGCTTATGCTTTATCAGCTCAGAAACCGGGTATCGTGCAGCAAATATCTTACCTCCCTGATACCCTGAATGCCTTTCCACCATCCATCGGGTACATGTCAGGAATGTGATGAAGTAGTCTCCAGTTGCCTGGATGAGTGCAGCTGAACAACACACATGAAGCTCGGTGCCACTCAGGAGAAAGGAGCTGCCTTGAGTGGGATACACTACTTTGAAGTGACACTTTCTCTACTCCCATGGCTTGCATTAACCCTGATTCACCTACATTCTGGATGCTTTCTGACTTTGCATAAGACCATAAAACACAGCAGCAGAATTAGGCCATTTGGCCCATTGAGTTGGTTCCACCATTCTATCATGGCTGATTTATTATCCCCCTCAACCCCATTCTGATGCCTTCTCCCCATCATCTTTGATGCCTTTACGAATCAAGAACCTATCAGCCTTTATTTTAAATACACCCATAGCCTTTGCATTCACAAGTTGTCAAGTGTCAATGAATTCCACAAGTTCATCACCATTAGGAAGTTACTCCTCATCTCAGTTCTAAAAGTGAGTCCTTGTATTCTGAAGCTGTACTCCCTTTAGAGGAGAGACATCCTCTCCAATTCCATTCTATCTAAGCCTTTTGGTAATTTCAATGAGATGCCCTCTTTCTTACTTTGGCTCCTGGTATAGAAGTATATTGGTTTCAAAATTTGTATCTCTCTTTGCGTTCATGGTCTGCTCCACTTGTCTCTGTAACCTCCTGAAAATATAATTTTAATCTCGTGATTTTTCCAGGACTTAATAGCTCCCATTCTGTTTGCAGCTGCCAAGGTCAAAAGTTATGGGATTTCCCCTACTGATTCACTCTCTCACTCTCCTTCAACATAGTCATTACAATTTGTCTATCTTACTGAGCTGTCAATCAGATGCGGTTTCAAGTGGGTTTTCGACATTTTTAGCAAGATGTCTCTACTCATTTACTTAACTCACAATACAAATTAAGTTTTAAACATTGAGTTTGCCTTCCTGTTTGTTTGTGTATCTGAATAGAGAGAGAGAGAGAGAGACACACACAGAGATAGAGGAGTGGGTGGGAGGAGAGAGGGGATGTGTGGGAGGAGAGTGGGAGGGAGGAGAATGGGAAGGAAGTCTCCGACAGTTGTGCCCAATGTCTCGATGTTTCAATCTCCCATGACACTTCAGTGGGTGACGTCAGCGAGGAATCCAATTAAGCCATTTGGTGAATTTGAAGACCTAGAACACACTGCCTGTGAAGAACATAGTTTGAGTGGAACTCTAGATTTCAATTTTTTACCTTTTAAAAAAAATTTACTTCTATAGTTTTTGTCTACCAAGGTGAAATAACAATATTTTTCCACATTATGTTCCATTTGCTACACTCTTGTCCTCTTACATACATCCTCTCAGCAGGTTCCTTGCAGTACATTTCATCATCTAGGTTTGTATCATTAAGAACTTGTCTGAAATACACTTGGTTCTCTCATCCCGTTCACTAGGACCAGCACTAATCCCAATGGTACCCTTTTAATTGCTCCTTTTTGATTCAAGACCTATTCTCTTTTCATTGATGACTTTGTCACATGAAAGGCAAATTGTGAATGGCTGATGTTGTTGTTGCAAGATCACATAACATGGAATGGTACAGCACAGGAACAGGCCATGTGGCCCACAATTATATGCTGGACTAATTAAACTTAGCCCAAATAAACTAAACATTGTCCATATCCTGTCGTGCCATGTGTCTATCTAAGAGTCTCTTAAATGCTTCTATTGTACTTGCTTCCACCAGCGCAGGCAGCACTTTCCTGGCACCTATCACATCTGTGCAAAAAACAACGTCCAGACATCTCCCTTGAACTTACCTAAAATGCATGCCCTGTAGTATTAGACATGTCTACCCTGGGAACAAGATACTGGCTGTTTACTCTATCTACTATATACTTCTCATAGTCTTATAAAACTCTGTCCGATCATCCCTCACCCTCTGCCACTCCAGAGAAAACAACTCAAGCTTGTTCATCCTTTCCTTTTAGCATCCAAGAGTAAACCTAGCAATTATAGGCCTGTAAGTTTGATATCAGTGGTGGGTAAATTAATGGAAAGTATTCTTAGAGATGGTATATATAATTATCTGGATAGACAGGGTCTGATTAGGAACAGTCAACATGGATTTGTGCGTGGAAGGTCATGTTTGACAAATATTATTGAATTTTTTGAAGAGGTTACTAGGAAAGTTGATGAGGGTAAAGCAGTAGATGTTGCCTATATGGACTTCAGTAAGGCCTTTGACAAGGTTCCACATGGAAGGTTAGTTAGAAAGGTTCAATCATTAGGTATTAATATTGAAGTAGTAAAATGGATTCAACAGTGGCTGGATGGGAGATGCCAGAGAATAGGAGTGGATAACTGTTGTTTGTCATATACGTTAATGATCTGGATGATGGGGTGGTAAATTGGATTAGTAAGTATGCAGATGATACTAAGATAGTTGTGGATAATAAAGTAGGTTTTCAAAGCTTGCAGAGGGATTTAGACCAATTAGAAGAGTGGGCTGAAAGATGACAGATGGAGTTTAATGCTGATAAGTGTGAGGTGCTACATTTTGGTAGGAATAATCAAAATAGGACATACTTGGTAAATGGTAGGGCATTGAAGAATGCAATAGAACAGAGTGATCTAGGAATAATGATGCATAGTTCTTTAAATGTGGAATCTCATGTGGATAGGGTGGTGAAGAAAGCTTTTGGTATGCTGGCCTTTATAAATCAGAGCATTGAATATAGGAGTTGGGATGTAATGTTAAAATTGTACAAGGCATTGGTGAGGCCAAATTCGGAGTATTGTGTACAGTTCTGGTCACCAAATTATAGGAAAGATGTCGACAAAATAGCCCGAGTACAAAGAAGGTTTACTAGAATGTTACCTAGGTTTCAGCACCTAAGTTACAGAGAATGGTTGAACAAGTTGAGTCTTTATTCATTGCACTGTAGAAGGTTGAGCGGGGACTTGATGGGGGTATTTAAAATTATGAAGGGGATAGACAGAGTTGACGTGGATAGGCTTTTCCCATTGAGAGTAGGGGAGATTCAAACAAGAGGACATGATTTGAGAGTTGGGGGCAAAAGATTAGGGGTAACACGAGGAGGAACTTCTTTACTCAGAGAGTATTAGCTGTGTGGAACGAGCTTCCAGTAGAAATGGGAGAGGCAAGTTCGATATTGTCATTTAAAGTAAAATTGGATAGGTATATGGACAGGAAAGGAATGGAGGGTTATGGGTTGAGTGCAGGTCAGTGGGACTAGGTGAGAGTAAGCGATCGGCACGGACTAGAAGGGACGAATGGCCTGCTTCTGTGCTGTAATTGTTATATACCCTCCAATCCAAGCAGGAATCTGGTCAATCAGTGCTGTTTTTCTTTTTTGCACCTTGTGGCACTTTGGCAGCATTTGTTTTTATGAGGCTGGGTTGCCAGTACAGATGGAAGGCGTGCAAGGAGCCAGCTGGATTCAAACTCAGGATCATTCACCTCAATATCCAGTGCTGATGCAACTACACCACTAGCCAGCTGATGCAAAACCATTTTGACTGTCCTTAATTAGGCCAAGGTTTTCAATTGCTCATAAATCCTACTGCTAAGAATCCTCTCCAGGAACTTTCAAACCATTGACACCAGTCTTTAATTTTCAAGGTTATCCCTATCCTTTCTGAATTATGGAATAACATTAGTTACTTACCAGTCCTCCAGGACCTTGCCTGTAGCTAGAGAGTACATGAAGATGTTGGTCAAGATCCCAGCAATTTAATGTCTTGGTTCTCTCAACAACCAGGGTATAGCTCGTTGATCCTTAGGGACATTATCCACCTTTATGTTCTTTAATAGACCAACAACACCTCCTCTTTTACTTCAAAATGCCCCAGCAAATTAGTACACTCCACACAGATATCCCCATCCTCCACCTGCTACTCTTTGTAAACACTGATGTAAAGTACTTATTATGACTTCACCCACATCTTTCCCCTTCAAGAACATGTTCCCCCTTTCTTATAGGGTGGTCCTACCAACTCCCCAGTTCCCTAGTTGATGATACATGTACAGAATACCTTGGAACTCTCTTTAATCATTCTTATGAAAGGCTCTTCATGGTCCCTCCTGACTTCCCTTCTAGTGTTCTTTTCTGATTTTTTCATAACCCTCAAGGGCCTTGTTTGATCTTGCTAAAGCTTATGTATGTTTCATTTTTCTTCTTGAAGAAATTTTCCACCTTTCTTGACATCAAAGTTTCCCTTTACTTTGTCATACTTGTCCTTCCTTCTTACTGGAACATACCTGTCCTGTGCTCTGTGCAAACAGTCTTTAAATTAAATTGGTGCCTGCAAACAATGCTTCTTCCATTGAAATCTTCTGGATATACCACAAAACTATTTACTTCTTTTGCATCTGTTTTTCATCTTGAATTTGTTTCTGCAAGTGTTGGAACCTCTGATTTTCAGTTTGGAGATCACTTTGGTCACCTAGCACTTTGATATCTCTGAGAGGATTCTGGGATGCAATGAGCGAGAGCTGATGTTCGACTCCAATTCACTGATTAAAGTTTCCATTGTTCACCAATTAAAGCAACAAGGGAGATTGAAACATTGAGGTGAATGCAGAGGGCAAGCTTGGATGACCAGCTGGTGGGATCACTCTGCTGCCAGAGGGAGAGGCTGTGTGGCCTTTCGCTGTGTCCAAACTCTCTCTCTTTTGATAATGCTGGTGAATGTTACCAAGTTTTCTGCATATGGATTTTGGACAATGGACAGTGGACTTTTTTTTGGTCTTATGTTTTTTTATATATTGTGTTTTCACCTGTTTTTTCTCACTGCTTTTTTGTGTGTGTTGGGGGAGGGGTATTTGGCAGTCGATGTTCTTGCTGCATTTTGTGTGTGTGTGTTGGGGGGGGGGGAGAGGGGTTTGAGCATTCATGATCCTGTAGGTGGGTTTGCTATTTCTCTATGTTTTTTCTTTGTTTGTGGCTACCTGGAGAAGAGGAATCTCAGAGCATACAAACTTTGATGCAAAGTGAACCTTTGAAACCTTCTACATGTCAGATGTGAAGCTGTCCAAACACATCTGAAATAAGAATTTGAAAAAAAATTGCTGAATGTATGTTTCCAATTGTCCCTTGATTATATTATTCTTTCAAATCTTTCAATTGCTTTAAATATTCTTTATGTCATTCTGGCTACGTGATTAGGAAGATAGTTAAAGGAGAATTGAATGGCATTGTTAGGAACCAGTGTTAGGAACCTCAGATCATTCATCAATGAACAAATCAATCTTTTCCTTATCATCATCATCTCCTTCATCATAGTCTCATGTACTTGATCCCTGCTTTTCCTGTTTAAAGCCATCCATGAGGATAGTGTTGAAATATCATTTAAAAAATTCCTTAGTGATGACATAGTAGCTGATTGTAAAAGCTGCAGTATGAGATATAACCTGCTGTGTGGTACTGCACAAAACTATTTTTATTACAAGCTGCATTCTGATGACAGATAAGTCTACATGTATCTCTGCTGTGGATACTTGCCACTTCAACAGATCCAGAACAGCTTTTTGATATGTCAGTTAGCATCACAATACAACAAACACTTGTGGATTCTTGAAAGGATTTGAGGGATAGAATAGATATATTGCCTTCTTTGACTGGTTTACACAAAACTACGGAAGTGACAAAGTGTTCACAATCAAGAAATATAAATTAAGTTGTCTTCTCTGTCGATGCTGCCTGTCTTAGTGAACTTATCCTGCTTTTATTTCTAGACCATGTAGTTAAGGAAAAGTGCGGCAGCACAATGTGATCATCAGACTGTAAGACATAAGGACAGAATTATGCTGATTTGGTCCATCAAATCTGTTCTGCCATTTGATCATGGCTGATTTATTATTCACCCTCAACTTCATTCTCTTGGCTTCTTCCCATGCTTTTAACACCCTTGTTAATCAGAAATCAATCCACCTCTGCTTTAAGTATATCCATGCTGTGTCCTCCATGGATAAGTTCCACAGATTCACCACCCTCTGGCTAAAGAAACCCCTCCTCACTTATGCTCTAACCAGATATCTGTAACTGATACTTAGCTGCAGCACTTCCTGAAAAAGGTCTCAAATCTCAAAACCACTGGCTTAGCCCCTGAATGTAGGAGCACATCTCTCTGCTCACGCTTGGACCTCTTCTTTCAGGATCCCCAGGAACACCTTCTTACTGTTGATTCCCTTCTTGCAGCTTCAGCTCATCCAGGATTATTAGCGGGAGGCACGCATAGCAAAGAAGAAATGCAATGCAATCTCAACTAATGCAATGTGATAGTCCAGCAGAACAATGGATTGTCATTCAGTTAACAACATGCTGGAGGAGTGGGTCAACAGCCCTTTAGTGGGTGCAGTTCATGGAGCACTATAGAACTCTCACAAGTGGCCAATGATTTTTTTTCTTTGCAATAGAAAAACGAGTCAATTTCATTTGGAAATACTCTAAATGACAAAGGACAAGGATACCCTGTGCATTCAACATCTAACATAAATAGGCAAGTACTGCAACTAGATGTGATGCCCCAGACTCCAGGTCTTGGAAAATGGCTGTGCGTTTGCAGTTCACCACAGAAACACTGAAATTTAGTGCAGAGTCCTAAACAACAATTTAAAGGCAGAGATGTTGTTAAAGGATTTTTAAACTTTCTTATCAAGTGGAGAACAGAATCGGTCATCACTGCTGACTACGTTCCAAGCTGAGATCACCTTTAACTGTAATGAAATGTTTCGGAATGGATAGAGATAAGATCCATTTAGAGAGCATTAGGGCTGTGTCCCAATATGGACTGAAAGACCTACTGTAGAGTACTGTGAAAAGGTTTTAGGCACACGTATAAAACTAGGGTGCCTAAGGCTTTTACACAGTACTGTAGTCATCGTATGTATGCACAATACTGCTGCCTCAAAAATAAACAAATTTCTCGACATATGTGAGTGATGAAACCTGATTGTGTATTGTGGACTGAAAGTGGGAAGGGGGTAGTGAGAGGGGAATTATATTTGGGAAAAGGTGAAGGGAGAAGGGAGGGCGTGGGAAGCACCAGAAAGATATCTTGTAATGATCAATAAATCAATTGTTTGGAATCAAATGACCTTGTCTGGTGTTCCAGGGGTGGGTGTACTTACAGTCACACAACGCCTCACACATGACACTCTTTCTCTGCTACCAGCCCCACACCCCTCCTGCAGTACTCCACCTTTGTCCTTCCCATCATCCTTTGCTCCCACCAGATCTACAAACTCACTTTCTGCTTCACATTGACAAACACAGTACTGTGCAAAAGTCTTAGGCACTTTAGCTATATGTTCATGCCTAAGACTTTTTCCACAGTACTGTAGAATAATTTTGGATGAGAATTGTAAGTGCATGTTCTGAAGGCATTTCCTCCAGCATTACATAACATGTAGAAATGATTGATGCCCAAGGGGACTCATTTTAAGTTCTCCAACCAATGGCTTCCAGAGTTAATTATGTAAATTCAGTCACAAGTGGAAAATAATAACTCTGACCTTGGCTCCTGAAGAGAAATTCTTTTATTAGTACATTTTGGTCTTTTCCAGTTTTACGTCACTTTTAATATAAATGAATTATGGATAAATAAATTATATCAAGGGTCATAGAGAAGAGAGGCCTATTCTTCTGGTTGCCGTATGATTGGGACTCAATAGCCAAAAAAACATCCAAGCATTGGCCCTATTTTAATGGCTTTGATTGTGTATAGGCCAAAGAATTAAAAATATAGAAGAATTCAGATGGGTCAAGGATAGTGGATGCAGACAAACCATTACTTCCTACAAAGCAAAATCCAGCAGCATGAATGGTAGTAATGCTTCATTACTAGCTAAGCTCAACACCTTCTACACCTACTTTGAAAGAGAGAACATAACTATGGTTGTGTAGATCCATGCTGCACCCTGTGACCCCTCTGACAGAGGCCAATGTTAGGCTCACTTTAAGGAGGATGAACACTCACAAAGCAGCAGGCACTAATAAGGCTCTGAAAACTTGTGCCAACCAACTGACGGAAATATTCGAGGACATTTTCAACCTCTCATTGCTATTGTCAGAAGTTCTTGCCTGCTTCAGAAAGGCAACAGTTATATCAGTGCATAAGAAGAGTAGTGTGATCTGCCTTGATACCTGTCACCCAGTAGCACTCACATTTACAATGATGAAATGCTTCGTGTGATTGGTCATGGCTAGGATCAACTCCTGCTCAGCAACAGACCTAGCCCCATTGCAATTTGCCTATTGCCACAATCTGTCTATGGCAGACGCAATCTCAATGGCTTTTCACACAGCTTAGATCACCTGGACAATACAAACACCTATGTCAGGATGCTGTTTGTTGACTAAAACTCAACGTCAAGCACCGTCATTCACACAGTCTTGATTGATAAGATACAGAACCTGGACCTCTGTATCTCCCTCTGTAATTGTACCTTCAACTTCTTCACAAGATTACTATCTATGTGGATTGATGATAACATCTCCTCCTCGCTGACCATCAACACTGGCGCACCTCGCTAATGTGTGCTTAGCCTAATGCTCTACTCCCCCTATACACATAACTGCGTGGCTAGGTATAGCTCAAATATTTTCTATAAATTTACTGATGATACAACCACTGTTGGTAGAATCTCAGATGGAGATTGAGGGTGTACAGAAGGGAGGTATACCAGCTAGTTGAGAGGTGTTGCAGCAACAACCTCAATGTCAGTAAAATGAAAGAGCTGATGGTGGACTTCAAGAAGGGCAAGACAAGAGAACATGAACCAATCCTTATAGAGGGTCTAGAAGTGGAGAGAGTGAACAATGTTAAGTTTCTGGGTCTAAAGTTCTTAGGATATAACCTGGTCCCAACATATTGATGCAGCTATAAAGCAGACAAGACAGTGGCTGTATTTCACGAGGAATTTGAAGAGATTTCGTTTGTCACCTAATCCCCCCGAAAACTTCTATATGGAGAGCATTCTGACAGACTGCATCACTGTCATGTATGGGGGGCGGGGGGGGGGGGGGGGAGGTGTGCAACTGCACAGGGCAAAAAGAAACTAAAGAAAGTTGTAAAATTAGTCAGCTCCATCTTGAGTACTAGCCTTCGTAATATCCAAGACATCAACAGCAGTGCCAGCAGAAAGGCAACATCCATTATTAATGATCACCCTTTTCACATTGTTACCATCGGGAAGGAAGTATAGAAGCCTGAAGGCACACACTCAGCAATTCGGGAACAGCTTCTTCCCCTCTGCCATATGATTCCTAAATGGACTTTGAAACCATGAACCCTACCTCACTTATTTATTTTTTTTAAAACATGTATTATATCTGACTTTGCACTATTTTAATCTATTTAGTGTACATATATACATTACTATACTTAATTATTTACTTACTTTTTTCTTTCTGTATTCATCATTTATTGCATTTCTGCTGCTAAGTTATCAAATTTCACAACACATGCTGGTCATAATAAACCTGATTCTCATTCTGACTCAGATGACTTTGCTCTTGCCATGTGCTTGAAGGAATGGAGGCTGCCATTTTGTGAAGCTGCTCTGTAACCTCCATTTTGAGAATTGTTTGATGAACTAATTTTTGTTCTGGGATAACTTAAGCAAAGCAATTGGATATAGATGCAAGAAGTTTCTGCTAAATCTGAGACTATTCTCAGAAAAGTTGTTTATTGTATACAATGACAAGTAATCTTGTTATCTTGGCAAAGTGTCTGGGTTTGACTGATTTGTACCAGAGTTGTACAGAACAAAAGAAGTCAACTAAGGCACAATGTTGTGCAGCTTTTAGCTACATCCAATGGGAATCTAACACAGGTCAGTCAGATGACTTCAAGCTGATGATATTGAAACAAAAAATTTGAACTGATAAGGGAAGAGTACAAGAATAAGGGCTTTGAATGCAACAGGATGAGAACTCTGGAGACTAATTATCACAAGGAAGATCCACCCTTCCCCATGCCAAGGGCTGGGAGAACGATCAATTGTTTGGCCAATGGGATATAACACTTTGGTGTTATAAATTGGAGAAGAGGTCTGAGTGAACATTGGTACAAAAGGAACAGTAAAATTCATGTTTTAAGTTATTGGCCTGGGGTCAATATAGTTACATTGATATTTGTGCAGAGACAATTAAGTGCAAGCTTTGATTAATTAAGAGTTGCATAATGAATTGCCTAACCTAGACCAATTAATGATTGGTCAACATTGTGGAAGTCCTATTAAACATTTGTATATTACTTGAAGCATATGTCATTAAACAGCTCGATTAGCTATATATGGCCAAAACACAAAATAATCTTTTTGGAAATTCTGGACAATTTTAGGAGCCTAATGAGAAAAGATATTGGCTACAGCTCTACCCTCAACTCCATAATTCCAAGCAAACTCATCTTCAACCTCCTAAACTTTGGACTCTGCAAAGTCTCTGTGATTGGATTCTGACCAACAGATCACAATCAGTAAAGATAGGCAGCAACACTTCCTCTACATTTACCCTCAATGCCAGTATCCTGCAAAGCTGTCTCTTTAGCCCCTCAGTATACTCGCCATATGCTCACAACTGTGCAGCTGAATTCTGTTCCAACATCATTTATGAGTTTGCCGATGATATCACCATAGTGGGTCATACCTTAAACAATGATGAGATGGAGTATAGAAAAGCAATGGAGAGCCTTGAGGCATAGTGTCAAAATAACTTTTTACTGATATCAGCAAAACAAAAAAAGCTGGTCATTGATTTCAGGAAACAGTGTGATGTATGTACCCCTGTCTATATCAATGGTGCTAAGGTAGGGAGGTTGAGAGCTTCATGTTTCTAGCTGTAAATATCATCAATGATTTTTCCTGGTCCAACTACATGGATACCACAGCCAAAATAAAGTCACATCAAGGATCTATTTTTAATCAGAAGATTAAGGAACTTCACTATGTCCCTAATAACTATGCATTTTTTTATAGATGCTCCACGGAAAGCAGCCTATCTGAATGCAACAGAGTTTGTTATGCTAACTGCTCTGCCCAAGTCTACAAGAAATTGTAGACTTGTGAATGTAGACCAGTCCATCATGCAAATCAACTTCACTACCATTGGCTTAGGCTACACTTACAGTTGCCTCATGAAAGAAGCCAACAAAATCAAGGACCCACACACACTGGTCATATTTTCTTCTCCCCTCACTCATCAAACAGAAGATACCAAAGCTTGGGAGCATGCACCACTGTTGTTATCAACCTCCTGACTGGACTTATACACCTAAGGATGAACATCTCCATCATTACACTTTATTTTCTACTTGCACTGCCTTTTCTGTTACAGTAACACAATATTTTGCATTCTGTTGTGCTTTTACTACCTCACTGTAATTATATGATCTGTCTGAACAGCACACAAACCACTGCCTTTCACTGTATCTCGACACATGTGACTAAAATAAACCAATACCATAAAGCTTCAGATCACCATCTGTGGTGCTTGCTAAATTGGCTGAAGTTGTGTGTCAGACCTCTTTGATTTGTGACAGGAAGCACATGTGACAGGAAGAGCAAAGTATTAGTTTTCAAGAGTTCCCAGAAATTAGTGCACATTCTTGCTTGTCATCTGGACAGGCTTTAGGCCGGATTTGTTATGCTGGTCTACTAGCCAAAAACATAATTCTCTCTTTGAACTGAGGCCCTCAGCGGCACCCACAGTCAACAGCCTCATTTATTATTGTGCCACTTCAACTCATGTTAAATTTTTGCTTCTCACCTTGCTTGTCAGCCATTGTGAGCTGGCTCTCACACTGTTCAAGCAATTACAGATTTTACCTCTGAACTGCTTGTTAATATGGTTTGAAGAACCCTGTTGTTCATGTAATGTTAAATCACTGTCAACATTATAGCTTGATGGCTCAACGGCAGTTTTGACCACTCTGCTTTAAGACTATTAAATACAAGTCCTGATGAAGCGTCTCAGCCCAAAGTGCAAGCTGCTTACTCCCTTCCATAGATGTGGCTTAACCTGCTGTGCTCCTCTAGGATTTTGAGAGATTTTCCTCAAGGTTTCCAGTATCTACAGAAACTCTTAAGTCCATAGTGTTATTATTAATAATAACAATAATATTTTATTGATCCTGACTGGGGAATTCTCTCATTACAGCAGCAATTTTTAAAAACACACTTATCAGTGTGTGGAACTAATAATAAAGTTCAGAATAATATATACAATAATAATTTACCAGTATGCAATTATTTGCAATAATGTGCAATAATAATGTATGAAATAATAAAACAGTCTATTATACTGTCATCTGTGACCCTTGACTTCATGATCTATCTTGTTATGAACTTGCACCCTATCATATACCTACCCTACATTTTCTATGGAGCTGTTACACCTTAGTCTGCGTAGTTAGTGTTTTATTTTTTTCTGTCTCAATGCACCGTGTAATAATCTAGTCCATATGAACAATATGCAGGAAAAGCTTTTCACTGTATCTCGGTATGTGTGACAATAAACCTTCTGAAAATATCCCAATAATGATACATAATAAAGGGACAATAGTGTAGTGGCTAATTAAAATCGAAGTGTGTTAGGATATCTTGTTGCAGAAGGTGGTGAACCTATGGAATTCTTTACCTTCAAAGGTTGAGGATGGCAGATTACCTGATGTATCTAAAAAGGAGGCAGATACGTTTTTGAAAGATCGGGGAACTGAGTGGTGTTTGTAATAGAGTAGAGGTCCTAGTTCTATGTCACAATCCGGTGTATTATCATTAACACTTGTAGGGGAACTTGTTTTGTGGCAGTAGTGCAATGAAGCACATAAAATGACTGCAACACACATAAACTGCCAGTGGGCCTCAGCAGGTCAGGTAGCACCTGTGGCGATGAGCAAGCAGTCAGCATTCTGGTCCGAGACCCTTTTTCAGGATGGGAAGGGAAGGGGAAGTACACCAGAATGATAAGGCAGGAGGAGGGGAAGGAAGACTAGCTAGAAGGTAATGAATGAAAACAGGTGAGTGGAAAAGGGATGAAGAAGAAGGTATCTGATAGGAGAGGAGAGTGAACCATGGGAGCAAGTGAGGAGAAGAGGTAAGAGTTTGGAAGGAATGCAAGAAGAGGGAAGGGGAGGGAGAAAAATAAATAAATGCAACGACTGGAAGGAGAAATCGATGTTCATGCCATCCGGTTGGAGGCTTCCTAAATGGAAAATGAGGTGTTGCCCCTCTACCCTGAGAGTGGCCTCATCATGGCTGAAGAGGATGCAATGCACCGACATGTTGGAACAGAAATGGGGATAGGAATTAAAATGGCAGGCCATTGAGCAATTAGCTTTTGGTGGATGGAGTGGAGGTGCTCGACAAAATTATTTTGTGGAGGCAGAGACTCCAGCAAATTTTTTATAGATACATGGTGGAGAGCATTCTAACTGATTGCCTGGTATAGAGGCTCCAACATGCATTATCGCAGGAAGTTGCAGAGGATTGTAGACTCAAACATCTCCTTCAGGGGCACAACCTTCCCCACCACCAGGAATATGTTCTGAAGGCAATATGCATTGTTAAAGCCCCTCAGGGTCTCAGACATGCTCTACCGTTAGTACCATGGTGGAGGTGCAGGAGTCTGAAGCTCCACACTCAGTGATTTATGAACAGCTCCTTCACCTCTGCCAACAGATTTCTGAACGGTTTGTAAACCCATCAACACTAACTCGTTTTTTCTCTTTTGCACTATTTAATTAGTGTCACTTTACTGTAATTTTTATGCCTTGCATTGTATTGCTAACACAAAACAGCAAATTTCATTACAGATGTCGGTGATAATCAACTCAATTCTGATTCAGAACATCTGTGATTAGGGAAGTAGTGGAATAAGTTAATAAGAATGTTCTGATCTGCTGCCTAATTACTCAAAGATTCCAATGACTCCACATCTGGCTCACTGGCTACTGGTTCCTTAGATCTATAGAACATTGGAACCCCAAGTTTACTGTGATCTCACTGTACATGTATAAAACCAAGCAAAACAACCTTCCTTGGGACCATTGTGAGTCCATAAAACACATACCTCACACAGCACATAAAACAAAACGTTACCACAAATAAGTTAATAAAATATAATTTGAAGTGCACAGCACAGGTAAACAATAAATTGCACAGTAAACATGAAATAGCTCATCCAAGTTCCTGCACTCCCTTTAAACTCACCCCAGTCTGGTTTCTTCCATTTACTTGAAACTCACTAGGTTCTGCTTCCCCTTCCCTTAAAACACACCAGGGTCCATTTCCATGCTTCCTTGAAACACATCAGGTTCTGTTTTCAAATGGTCCTTTGAAATTCACTGGGGCCCCATTTCCAGCACAGCAGCCTTCTTCCAGATAAAATGTGCTTTCAGTTAAAGGATCTTCATTTCCATTGCGTACCATTTTGACCTGCTCTGTCTCAAATTAGAGATCAGAGAGCACTGCTGTTTTTCATGTGGAGTCTCTTCATGATCCATTTTGCTACTTAGCATTCATGGGTACGGATGAAGGGTCTTGTCCTAAAACGTTGACTGTTTATTCATTTCCCTAAATGCTGCCTGATCTGCTGAGTTCCTCTAGAATTTTGTGTGGTCTTGCTTTTTCCTTTCTCTTTACCTTCTTAAATTTTCCTTCATCAGAATCACCCTCAATTCTTCACATTTCCACCCACATCCAAAAGATACAAACACAATACACTGTTTAAGTTACGTTTTGAGGTTTAGTTTTAAAACAAAGTTACATTCATATAATGTTTTCCATGATTTCAGGAGATCCCAAAATGATCTGAAGTATTTTTGAACTGAAGTTACTGTAGTATAAGATAAACATTTGCAAACAGGACATCCCCAGGACATCACTGCAGGAGTTCTTCAGGGAAGTGTCTTAGGACCAACTATCTTCAGCTGCTTCATCAATGACCTTCCTTCCATCATGAGGTGGGAATGCTCGCAGATGACTGCACAATGTTCTGCACCACTCATAACTCCTCCAATAGTGAAGCAGTTCACACCCAAATGCAGCAGGAGCTGGACAATATCCAGACTTGGGCTGACAAGTTGCAATTAAAATTCGAGCCAGGCAATGGCCATCTCCAATGAGAGAGGTTCTAATAGTCATACCTTGACACTCAGTGGCATCACCATCACTGAAGCCCCCTACTATCAACATCCTGGTGGTTACCATTGACAGGAAACTGAACTAGTCTATCCA
This sequence comes from Hypanus sabinus, assembly GCF_030144855.1. NCBI lineage: Eukaryota > Metazoa > Chordata > Chondrichthyes > Myliobatiformes > Dasyatidae > Hypanus > Hypanus sabinus. The sequence continues at coordinate 99,372,252 of NC_082715.1, read as the reverse complement.
TATTAACACCGTAGCTACCAGAACAGGTCAAAGGCTAGGAATCCTGCAGCGTGTAACTCACCTCCTGACTCCCCAAAGCCTGTCAACCAGCTACAAGACATTTTCATGCTATATTCAGAGTCATATTCTTGCCACTTGCCTGAATGAGTGCAGCTACGTCAACACTCAAGAGCTTGACACCATTCATTCATTCTCCTTTATTTTCTGTACACCCATGATTGTGTTGACACTCAACTCCAATCTGCTAATTAAATCTGCAGATGATACTACATTATTGGCCTCAAGTAATAACCTACAGCCTACAAAGAAGACATCACCCTGACATAGCGGTGTCAAGAAAATAAACTCCCTCAGTGTCGCATAAACAAAGGAGCTGATTGTGGACTACAGGAGGAATGGAGACAGGACATCAATTGACATCAATGGATCTGGAATAGAAAGGGTGAACAGCTTCAAGTTCCTTAGTGTACATATCACCGAGGATCTCACTTTGTCTGTACATACCAACTGTGTGGTGTAAAAAGGACAATAGCACCTCTCTCACTTCAGATAGTTAAAGAAGTTTGGCATGAGTCCCCAAATCCTAAGGACTTTCTACAGGGGCACAATTGAGAGCATCCTGACTGGCTACATCACTGCCTGTTATGGGAATTGTAATTACCTCAATCACAGGACTCTGCAGAGAGTAGTGCGGACAGCCCAGCACATCTATTGATGTGAACTCCCCACTATTCAAGACATTTACATCAACAGGTCTTAAAAAGGGCTCAAAGGATCACTGGGGACCTGAGTCATCCCAACCACAAACTGTTCCAGCTGCTATCATCCAGGAAACGGCACTGCAGCATAAAAGCCAAGACAAACAGGCTCTGGGAAAGCTTCTTCCACCATGCCATCAGACTGATTAATTCATGCTGACACATTTTGATTTTTAAGCTATATTGTCTGTTCTGTTGTACATCTTACTGTACATTCTATTTATTACAATTTACTATAATTTGTACATTGTACATTCAGGCAGAGACATAATGTAAAGATTTTTACTCCTCATGTATGTGAAGGATGTAAGAAATAAAGTCAATTCAATTCAATACAGTTCACTTGATTGGTACCCCTGCCACAAGCATCCAATCCCCCACCTCTAACGAATAGTTGCAGCAGTGTGTACCAGCTACAAGATGCACTGCAACAAGTTCCCAAGGCATCACCTTCCAGAACCATGACCACTACCATCTAGAAGGATGAGAACAGTAGAAACCTGGGAACACCACCACTTGGAAACCCCCTTCCAAGTCACTCCACATCCTGACTTGAAGCCATATTGCCGCTCCTTCATTGTTACTGTGTCAAAAGCATGGAATTCCCTCCCTAACAGCACTGTGGGTGTCCCTACACCTCAGGGACTGCAACGGTTCAAGAAGGCAGCTCATCATCACCTTCTCAACGGCAACTGGGGGGGGGGGGGGGCAATAAATGCTGGCTTAGCTGGCAATGTCCACATCCCGTAAATGAATAATAAAAAAAAAACAACTTGCATATATCATGATCCCAGGTAAGCATCAGGATAACAGCTAAATATTTAGGGTGCTGATTCAGAGGTAAGTATTGAGCAGGGTGCTGGGAAGATCTCACCTTATCTGCCGCAAATAATATTAAGATGTTTTATTAGCATTTGAGAAGATTAACAATGCTTCCTCAACTTGCCCCAGAGTGAGAGGTAATGTGACATAATCACAAACCTAAACTGTTGACTAACAAGTGAGAGAGCCTCCACGGAGCATTATAATTAGTCAAAGCTTTAGCATTGAATTCTTTAACTGAAGAAAGAAAAAAACAATTTAAAGAAAAAGATTTGCTTGATTTGTCACATGTTCATTGAAACCTACAGTGAAATGTGTTGTTTGGTTCACAACCCACACAGTCTGAGATGTGTTGCAAGCAGCATGCAAGTATTACAATGCTTATGGTGCCAACTTATCATGCCCAGAACTTACTAACCCTAATTCATACATCTTTGCAATATGGAAGAAAATCAGAACATTGGGAAGAAGCAAGGGAAGAAGCAGCAAAATACATGGATGGCATTGCAATTAAACCAAAGTAATACTGAAGGAAACAATTTCAACTAACTGCTGAATTGTTTGAATTTTGAAAGGAAGGTATCTTAAGACTTCTGGTAAACTTGAAATTAAATAAATTTATTCATGGCAAAGGATCTATGGATTAAGTCTATACACTATGCTGAATTACAGAAATAAAAAGTGGAATACATGTTTAGTGAATTATACATGCTCCAGTGAAACCAAACTATTGGTATTATTTCCAATTATATAGAAAGATGCATGTATTCCCTCGGACCTTGAAGGAGACTAGTGTTGAAATTGCAGGGGCCCTGGCAGAAATATTTTAAATGTCGGTATCTAAGGGCGAAGTGCCAGAGGATTGGAGGATAACCCTTGCTGTTCCGTTGTTTAAAAAAGGCTCTAAAAATAATCCAGGAAATTATAAGCCAGTAAATTTGACGTCGGTAGTGGGTAAGTTATTGGAAGGAGTACTAAGAGATAGGATCTACAAGTATTTAGATAGACAGGGACTTATTAGGGAGAGTCAACACGGCTTTATGTGTGGTAGGTCATGTTTAACAAATCTATTAGAGTTTTTTGAGGAGGTTACAAGGAAAGTGGATGAAGGGAAGGCAGTGGATGTTGTCTACATGGACTTCAGTAAGGCCTTTGACAAGGTCCCACATAGGAGGTTAGTTAGGAAGATTCAGTCGCTGGGTATACATGGAGAGGTAGTAAATTGGATTAGACATTGGCTTAATGGGAGAAGCCAGAGAGTTGTAGTGGAGGATTGCTTCTCTGAGTGGAGTCCTGTGACTAGTGGTGTGCCATAGGGATCAGTGCTGGGTCCATTGTTATTCGTCATCTATATCAATGATCTGGGTGATAATGTGGTAAATTGGATCAGCAAATTTGCTGATGAAACAAAGATTGGAGGTGTAGTGGACAGTGAGGAAGGTTTTCAAAGCTTGCAGAGGGATCTGGACCAGCTGGAAAAATGGGCTGAAAAATGACGGATGGAGCTTAATACAGACAAGTGTGAGGTATTGCACTTTGGAAGGAAAAACCAAGGTAGAACATACAAGGTAAATGGTATGGCACTGAGGAGTGCAGTAGAACAGAGGGATCTAGGAATACAGATACAAAATTCCCTAAAAATGGTGTCACAGGTAGATAGGGTAGTAAAGAGAGCTTTTGGTACATTGGCCTTTATAAATCAAAGTAGTGAGTATAAGAGTTGGAACGTTATGATGAGGTTGTATAAGGCATTGGTGAGGCCAAATTTGGAGTATAGTGTGCAGTTTTGGTCACCAAATTGCAGGAAGGATATTAATAAGGTTGAAGGAGTGCAGAGAAGGTTTACAAGGATGTTGCCGGGCCTTGAGACACTGAGTTACAGAGAAAGGTTGAATAGGTTAGGACTATTCCCTGGAGTGTAGAAGAATGAGGGGAGATTTGATAGAGGTATATAAAATTATGATGGGTATAGATAGAATGAATGCAAGCAGGCTTTTTCCACTGAGGCTAGGGGAGAAATAAAACCAGAGGACATAGGTTAAGGGTGAAAAGGGAAAAGTTTAAAGGGAACATTAGTGGGAGCTTCTTCACACAGAGAGTGGTGGGAGTGTGGAATGAGCTGCCAGATGAAGTAGTAAATGCGGGCTCACTTTTAACATTTAAGAAACACTTGGACAGGTACATGGATGAGAGGGGTATGGAGGGATATGGGCCAGGTGCAGGTCAGAGGGACTAGGCAGAAAAATGGTTCGGCACAGCCAAGAAGGGCCAAAAGGCCTGTTTCTGTGCTGTAATGTTCTATGGTTAATGGTGCATGTATGAGTAGAGACACTTGTGAAATGTACATTACTACAGATGACATAAAGTAGGGTCAGGAAGCCTTTGTTTGATGGTAGCAAATATTTGCCTTAGAAGTGTCATGAAGAACTTCAAAGCAAATTCCATTTGTCTTGATTCACTCCTAATGTCAACAAATAACCCAAGACTCTTCACAGTTCACAATTATATCCAAATCTTATGTCAGTGAAAGCAAGCCAATTAAGTTTAAGAAGGGGTGAATAAAAACTTGGACACAGTGTCAAGTCTTAAGAAGGGCCTTAAAGAAGGACAAAGAAAAATGTTTAGAGGTTTCAAGAGGAAATTTCAGAATGGACACTCTGAATTCTCAAATTTATGGCCAAGAGTGAAGGGAGTTTAAGTTATCTTCAGAGAAGTGCAGATTTTGTAATTTCTTTTAACTTGTTACTATGAGAAATTGTTTCATAATATGTTTGCTGAGGCAGTTCACCAGTGTCAGGGAGTTGGACTATTTCATCAGAGAACATGGACTTTGAATAATCTTCCTCGTATCATGAATGATTGCTCAGATGTTTCTTTCCTAGTTCCTCTAACAAAATAGATCTTGGATTGTTTTGAGAAAAAAGACACACTGTCCCAGATACGTATCTTAGTGTGTTAGGGTAAACAAAGGATAAAGGGTGCCATGGTAGCGTAGCCATTCGTGCGATGCTCTTGCAGATTGTGGTGTTCATCTAGTGCCATCTGTAAGGAGCTTGTATGTTGTACCCATGACTGCATGGGTTTCCCCAGGTGGTCCAGATTCCCCTCACAGTCCAAAAATGCACTGGTTAGTAGGTTAATTGATCATATGTAAATTGTCCTGTGATTAGCCTAGTGTTAAATAGATTGGTTGCTGGGCTGTGGGGCTTGCTGGGCCAGGAGGGCCAGATCTGCTCTGAATAGAAGATCAACACTTAATTCTACAATAAGAACCTTTCATAACACTCATACACTGAATCAAAATGTGAGAGACAACAGAACCTGTAGCTGTTTCTGTAATTGCTTTAGATATTCAGTTCAATACTGGCAGACGCCTCATCCATTAATAATGTTCTGCCGTTGTAACTGTTGAAATTCTTCATTGCAGCTTGACACATGCAAGAAATTCTTTCACATTTATCTTTGCACAGGAGTGCTTTCATTGTTGAAGTTTTTTTTATAACTAAGGAAAGCGTTTCGACAAGTTCAGCCTTGATATGCAAAGCACACAAACAAGACGTGACTGAACTGTATGGAGGGTCTTAGGCCTTCAGAGTTGCCTGGAGTCCTCCATTAGATGTCAGAGAAACATTTTGACAGCTCAAGTGCCACCTTTCATTCAAATACTGATATTAAAGGAACGTAGACATCTTATCAAGCCTCTAGACAATTCTCTACCATGTTTCCAAAAACAGTACCATGTCCAGACAGTCCGGGATTCAGCCCACTGAGTCAAAGCTATCTAAGAGTCTACCCTTACAATTCAGTACCTGCAAGTCTTTAAAAGTTGGCATTGAATCTGTTTCCTCCTCCATTTCAGACTATTCAACATAGATCAGAGCAGATTGCTGCTAAACAAATTCTCTTCTTACCCTGGTTCTTTAGCCAATGGTCTTGTTTCTCTCTTCTAGTTATGAAAACAATTTTTGCTCCCCCAGTCAATATCATTGATAAATCTTAACACATCCATCACATTTCCCATTTACTCTTCTCTTGGGGGGGAAAGAACTAGTTTTCTAATCACTTTATACAGCTGAATTCACCATCCCAATCAGTTCATTAACTTATTCTAATCAATCCCATCTGCATCCATTCCAAAGCATTGACATCATTCCTGAAACTCATTAGTCAGATTATGAGAGTATTTCAGCCAAGCAAACTGTCAGGATGTACTGTAATGTTGCTGCCTGCATATTCTAATTTTGCTATCCTCCAAAAGTAGCCAGTGTAATTATCTTCAAGTTTGGAATTAATATATGTTCAGACACTAATGGGTCAGACGCTTGGTGGGGTGAGGGCAGGCATGGTGTTGCAGAGGTGGTGAGGAAGTGGCACAGAGAGAACTACTTTAATGCTATGTGAAGTAAAAACTGTAAGAAGACATTGTATGCCTATTGCATGTAAGTGATATAAACAGTACTAGAAAAGTTCATTTGTCATTGTGTCTATTATTGTAAATACAGCTGCAAGATTTAGTTTTAAGCAATATTTTACAGTTGGATATATATCTATGGCTTGCAGTATGTCAAATTGTTTCACATGGAATAAATTCTGCCATGACTTTCTTGGATATATGTTCCAACTGATTTTCCTTGAAATTGGCATGAATGATGCAATAGATGAACAGCCTGTTCTGCCAGTTCAAGTGAGGAAGTTTAAAAATCTGCAATGGATAGGCACAATCTCTTACATACAAGCATTAAACATTTTATTAATTTTTATCAGAAAATCAGATATCTATTGCACAAGTCTCCCCCTTCTACATCTTCAGTATCACCTGGATATGATGGTTCAGCTTGGGATGTGATGATTCAGCTATCACAGGTAGATAAACTGACTTTTATTGTTATTCCTTGGAGTAGAGAAGGTTCATAGAGTAGCTAATAGATGCATATTTAATGATCAGGGGCATGGACAAGGTAGATATTAGGAAGTTAAACTTAGAGTCGAGATCTCTAAAATTAGATCACATAGATTTAAGGTAAGGAGTTAATGTATCCGTGGAAGAATGATTTCCCTCTTACTCTAAGAGCGTGTTTAGAATCGATAAAACAATGCCTTAGTTGTCGTGGAGACAAGTACTTACACAATATTTAAGAAAAATCTCCAAGGCTTGGAAGGCTACAAATCAAGTGCTCATTAGGGATTATTCTGGAGTTATGAAATTATAGATATCATAAATATGGATTAAATAAAATGACAACTAGCCTTCAGAAAATAAAATTTAACTCCCAACTGATAATTAGTGGCTGGTTAAACCAATCATTATGTTTGGGGCATTCTGAGTCTGACCCATCGACACACACAGGGGAAAATAGTGGATGAATATTCATATTAGTTAATGATCATTGAAATTTCAGACTAAGATCAGGGAAGGCATTAAGTGACCAGTTCATGTATTAGCACATTGTTAAAGGTGTATCCCTACTACTTAATGCACAGTCTGTTTTGTCACATATTATTCTAGCTAGTTGTATATTCAGGGAGCCATCCCTCAGCGTTGTAACATATTTTCGGTATGTGGAGCTTGTGATTAAAAACTTTCAGAACACACATCTGTATTGAATATTCAAGGGGGTCCTGCTAGATGGGATGTGTGGCTACTGTAAACACTTAATTCTACTAAGTTACCTGACTATATACAGACATTAAAGCCGGTGGTTATAGCTATTGAAACTGTACTTAATCATTTATCGTTATCCTTGTGTTTAAAATGTATAAAACACTGTGTTAGGAGAGTGAGATTCTCTTAGACTTCCTCCAGCAGATCTACTGTACGAATGAGGTCCTTTATATTTCCTAGTGGAGTATCCAGGGAGGAGGAGAGGCATTTCATGTCCATTCTGGGGCAGCTCTCTCACCTTTGGGCCCCACCAGACACTCAGCTCTCACCTGCAGCTCCAGGTAGCTGTTTGCGTGTGACAGTAGGTTAGACCCCAGTACATTGCTTTGACAGGCAGGCAAAAGCAGGTGAGGGCAGCCGAAGGGCCTCATACCCTGGTGAGGTAGGGATGTGGCTATCCTGGCATGTAAAGTCATCTCTGGCAGACTGGGTGGATGGGATCAATAGCGAGATCCAACAGCCTGGAAAGCAGTTCTGCAACACTTTGTGGAGAGCAAAGGGCATGAAAAGGCAAGGAAGTAGACATGGTCATCTACTGCAACCCCAGTTTGTGGTGCTAATCATACCACTGGACCCAGTCTTCTGAGGTCGAGAGAGTGGAACTGCCCTGGTGCAGCTGCTTACCACTTTAACAACTCTCTAGAGAGACTCTTTGATTTGAAGGATACCAACATATTTTCCAGTATCAGCTTCTGTGTGTCTCACTTTAGTCAGTCACAACGTTGCTGATGAATAGGTTTAATAGAGAAGGCTATTGGATGGTCATCACGAACAAGTGGGCTGAGGGGCCTGACTGTGCAGGATGACATTATGATTAGTTAATTCTTCATGATGATCTGCATTTTTGGTTTATTTAGCCTCCATTCTTCCTGCTTCAGTCGCCACATAAATACTGATGCCTCTTGAACATTTCTGTTGGTCTGCCATTGACAAAGCTTAAGGAGAAAGTTACTCTTGCATGGAAGAGTACCCCTGAGTTTACATCCACCTGAGATATCTGATTTCATTATACAAAGAGCAACATGATCTTGATCAGCCAAATGACCTCCAACCTGTCTGTGACTGAGTATTAATGGATGATTATTCATAGTCATTGTAGCTTCTATAGAACGGAATCACTAATTATTGTATATTTGTCCAGGACTCTAACTAGACATCCAATCACAAGTAAGAGAAAATCTGCAGATGCTGGAAATCCAAGCAACCTACACAAAATGGTGGAGGAACTTAGCAGGCCAGGCAGTATTTGTGGAAAAGAGTACAGACGACATTCAGGCCGAGACCCTTCATCAGGACAGGAGAAAATGAGGAGTCAGAGTAAGAAAGTGGGGGTGGGGGGTGGGGAGAAAGAACCACAAGGTGTTAGGTAAAATTGGATGGGGGAAGAGTGAAGTAAAGAGCTGGGAGGTTGATTAGTTAAAGAGATATAAGAGTGGAGAAGGGGGAATCAGATAGGAGAGGACGGAAGAAAGAAAAGTGGGAGGAGTATCAGAGGGAGGTGATGAGGTGAGAGTAGAAAATTGAAATGGGAAATGGTGAAGGAGATAGGGGGGCTTTACCGGAAGGTTGGAGGAGAAACCCCTTATAATCCGTCTGAGTAGCCTCCAGCCTGAAAGCATGAACATTGATTTCTCAAACTTCCAGTAATGATCCCCCACCCCACTTCACCATTCCCATTTCCCTCTTTTACCTTATCTCCTTACCTGCCCATTGACTCCCTCTGGTGCTTCTCCCCCTTGTCTTCCTTCCATGACCTTCTGTCCTCTTCTATCAGGTTCCCTCTTCTCCAGCCCTGTATCTCTTTCACCAGTCAACTTCACAGCTCCTAACTTCACCCTTCCCCAGCCCGGTTTCACTGATCACCACGTGGTTCTTCCTCCCCTCCCCCACTTTCTTAATCTGATGCCCCTTTTCTTCCAGTCCCAATGAAGGGTCTTGGCTTAAAACATTGACTGTACTTTTTCCTATAGAAGCTGCCAGGCCTGCTGAGTTCCTCCAGCACTTTGTGCGTGCTGATTTGACTAGATGTGGAATGTTATGATTTGTTATTAGCCTTGTGGGCACTGCGTTTTTAAATTGATTTGAAGGCAATGTCCATCAATAAGGACCTCCATCACCCGGGATGTGCCTCTACTCACTGTTACCATCAGGTAGGAGGTACAGAAGCCTAAAGGCACACACTCAGAGATTCAGTAACTGCTTCTTCCCCTCTGCCATCTGATTCCTAAATGGACATTGAATCCATAAGCACTATCTCACTTTTTTATTATTTCAGATTTTGCATTACTATTCCATTGCATTGCATTGCTGTTGCTAAGTTAACAAATTTCATGACATATGCCAGTGATATTAAACCTGATTCTGATTCTGAAAAAGCAATGGTTAGAGGAGGCACACGCATTCAAACAGCAGCCACATTGCAGGAGAGAGTTTAAAGCAAGGAATCATGAGAGCAGGGTGAAAAGAACAATGCATTCATATTGGACCTTTAATCTTCATGTGGATTGGGTTAATCAAATTAGCAATAGTAGCACGTGAATTAATTGGAAGAGTGTGTTTGGGATAGTTTTCTGGAACAGTATTTTCCGGAGTGAAAAGCTGATAATTTGTAATGAGACTGGTTTGATAAATTATCTCAGAATAAAAGAGTAATCGTTGCATAGCAGAGTCTAGTATTCAGCTTGAGAGTGAAAAACAATTGTGTGTGTGTATGTGTTTTTAAAGGAATTATTACTGAAGAATATGAATAGAATGGCTAAAGTGGACTGGTTAAATAGATTAGAGAATAAGACATTAGATGAACAGTAGCAGATATTAAAGAAGATAACTCATTCATACCCCAACAAAAAGACTTGAAGGGGAAGCGGGTAGTAGGGGGAATGAAACAACTTTGCTTAACTAAGGAAGTTAAGATGGATATAAAAAGCCAAAGGAAAAAAAACATGTAATTCAAAATATGGAACAATGCAGAACCGAGCAAAGAGGAACAAAAATAAATAAAGCAAGAGAAAATAAATTAATGAGAAACACAAATACCAAAAATATGAACTTTACTACATAAAAGGGAAGAAAGTGGTCATAGTGAAAATCTACCCCTTCTTTAGAGAATGCGACTGATGAACTAGCTATGGTGAAGAAGAAATAACGGAGTCGTCATAGAGTCACAGAGAAGCACAACACAGAAACAGGCCCTTCAGCCCATCTAGTCCATGCTGAACGCATTTAAACTTCCCATTCTCATCAACTGGCATCAGAACCATAGCTTTCCATACCCCTACCATCCATGTACCTATCCAATCATCTTTTAAATGTTACAATTGTGCTCACATGTATCACTTGTGCCAGCAACTCATTCCACTCTATCACGACCCACTGAGTGAGAAGCTTCCTCTCATATTCTCCTTAAACTTTTCACCTTTCACCTTAACCCGTGACCTCTGGTAGTAGTCCCATCCATCCTCGGGAAAAAGCCTGTTTGCATTTACCTGATCTATATTCCCCATAGCTTTGTATACCTCTGTCATATCTCCTCTCAATCTTCTATATTCAATGGAATGCAGTCCTAATTGATTCAATCTTTCCTTATTACTCAGGTCCTCCAGACCTGGCAAAATCCTTGTACATTTAAGCTGTACTCTATCAACCTTATTTACATCTTTCCTGTAGATAAGCAACTGCTTGTATCAGTCACTACAGTAACAGATACTGAGGACATTCTGTAAACGTTAAAAAAAATACTGGGAGAAGTAATTAATTGCCAATAGGGAATAAGTCAATAGGGAATATTAGGCAAATTAATTGGGTTTAAGGTTGTTATTTCCCCTGAACCAGATGGTTGCTGTCCTTGAAGTGGTTACAGAAATGGTGAATGTGTTGGATTGAAAAATGCCAATGTAATATCCTGATTCAAAAAGAGTGGGAAGATAAAAGAGGGTAACTACCAGTTACTTAGTCTAATGTCCATTATTGGGAAAATGTTAGTATCAGTTATTAAGAAGGTAATTTGTAAAGCCATAATCTAATCAAACAGAGTCTGTGTAGCTTCCTAAAGGGGAAACCATGTCTAAAAATCAAATGAGAAAATCTTTTTGAGGAAAAGTTAAGAGAGGATCAGCATATGGAATGTATTTGGTAGTTTCAAAACCCCCCATACAAAATGCTGGAGTTTTTCAGCAGGTCAGGCAACATCTACTGAAATCAGTAAACAGCCAATGTTGAATAAACATCTACTGTCAAAATCTGTCCAACAAGGTGCACACAAAAGGTCTCTTTGTAAGATAAAGTCGATGGCATAGGAAGTAATATATCAGGATGGGTAGAGGATTGGATAACTATCAGGAAACTACAAACTGGGATACAAGGGTCATTTTCAGGGTGGCAGCCTGTGCCCAGTGATGTATACAATATCTGTTCTGGGACTACAGATGTTTGTAATATATTAATGATTCAATGAAATATGCACTCACATTTCAGCCAAATTGGCAGATTATGTAGAAGGAGATGGAAGGCAAACTGAGGAGAATTCAGTCAGTTTGCAGTGGAATATGGTAGGTTAAATCAATGTGAAGAATGTTAGCAAATAGTTACAGTGTAAGTGAGGAACTGTGATGTACATCATTTTGGAATGAAAAATGATTCCTACCACTGTAACCAGACGCATTTTGGTCTCTCTAGTTATAGAAAGATATATTATCACTGCCAGCAGTTCAGAGAATTTCAGCAGGACTATTCTGGATTTGAGTCTATTGTTCTATGAAGACAAGATAAATAGGTTCAGCCATCATTAATTGTAGTTTATAAAATGAAAGACAACCTTAAGGAAATATGAAAGACCTTTAGGGGATATAATAGAGTACATGCAAAGAGGAAGACAATATCCTAGAATGACAGGCTCATGTTTTTCTCTCTCAGGTTGTTAAGAGTCTTTGGGCATTGCTCTCAGAAAACTATATAGACTGAATCCCTGAATATACTCAAAATTGAGATCAATTGACATTTAATTAGTAGGGTAATCAAGGGCTTTGTGGATATGAAAAGTTGCATCATTGAATGGTGCATCAATTTTGAGAACCTGAAAGACTTACCTCATGTTTCTATATTTTACTGTCTTCCCAGTTTCTCTCTCTCCTTCTTAATTTGCCTCAGTCTTTCCAACTCTCTTTCTCCTGTCTTTCCTCTTCTCTCCCCATCACTCCATTTTTGCTTTCCCACCTCCTACCTCTCTTTTCCCCTTTTTATCCCTCTTCAATCACCTCCACAATCTCCTATCCACCTGTCTTATTCAATCTGCACCTCTTCTATCTCTTTTTTTCCCATATCCCTCTTCCATCTCACTCCCCCCCCCTTCCTTTCTTTCACTCTCCTCTCATCTCTCTAAATCTGAGGTCTGAGTGGGATGGAAAATTCATGGCTGTAACCATAGGATCACCTCCCCCCCCCCCCCAAAACTCATTCACATCCACTATGTTTTTAAATTAAGTGTCAACTCTCAAGGCACTGGAATGGGGGATAGTGGGAGCCAATGGGATATCAAGTAGAAGAGATCTAGAAGGCTAAGTTAGGTCACAAACACAAGAAATTCTGCAGATGCTGGAAATCCAAAGCAGCACACACAAAATGTTGGAGAAACTCAGCAGGTCAGGCAGCATACATGGAAGCGATGATCTGTCAATGTTTCGAGCTGAGACCATTCTTCAGGTGTTGAAGAGTGGGGTCGAATTGTGTAACATCCAAAGGAAAGTGCTGTGATGTGTGTAGCCTTTGAGAGATCTTTTTTGTGCGACATTATTTTATGTTGGAAATTCTGCAGTATTTTCCCCATTTATGCATATAGTTTTGGAGGGAAAGCGAAGGTGAAAATATTAATGCACAGATTTAACAGAAAGCCAGACCAGAAGTAAAGAGCTGAACAGCCTTATACAAAATTGTACAGCTTTGTCAGAGTTCAATTCTCTTCATTAAGAGAGAATATAAATAATACCTTGCATATCATAAACACAGATTATTTATGCAACTTGTTGAATTCCTTAATACATTCCATTACATGGTTCTGCATTTCAGGCTGTGGCTTACTGAAGATTGTCAAACAAGGACATGCAGTGTCTGCTGCTCAGTAAATGGAAGACTCTCCTGTAGGATGTACAATCAGTTCACTGAGCAATTAACTTGTCTATAGCAAGCTTGACAAGATGCAGGAGTTAAATACTAACAGCGCACAGTATAAAGTGAAATTATTGTAATGAGAGTTATTTAAAATTGATAATTGCCATACATTATAGGCATTAAAACCCTTTGGTGTTCTAAAATGTCAACAGCATATACTGTAGAACTTAGGAAACTTCCAACGAGTGCAAAGATATTCTTTTAAACTGTGAAAAGAATGATTAAGGATGTGACACCTGATGGACAAAAAGCTGAACTAAGGTAAAAAAAGGTAGATGAAGGTTACTTGCGGGTCTGTCTTGGGTTGGATTTGACCTCATAGACATGCTTTTGGCCCAGTATTGCACAGGAATTCTGGAAGTGAGTGCAAAGTATCTGTCAGTGGGCTTTTAACCTCATAATTGCAATAAAACATAAAGTTTTTATTCCCCAGCCCAATGGGGTGGCACAACAGCATAGCAGATAGCACAATTCTATCACTATCTCTCTGCAGTGCATGCCATCACCGATTGTGATTCAAGCCCCATTGCTGTAAGGAGTTTTGCATTTGCTCTCTGTGACCACGTGGGCTTTCTCTGGGTGTTCCAGGTTCTTCCCACATCCCAACAATGTACAGCTAGCATTGGTAAGTTATGGCCATGTTATGTTGGTGCCAGAAGCATGGTGAAACTTGCGGGCTGCCCCCAGCACAACCTTTGTTGATTTGATTTGACGCAAACAATGCATTTCACTGTATGTTTTGATATGTGACAAATAAAGCTAATCTTTAATCAATAGCAATTTTGATTGTGCTATTTGAATAGTGCAAACTGAAGCAGGTTGGAGCCAAAGCAAAGGAATTATGTGAAAATTTGAACCTCAGACGAATGTCACCTGCGTGGATATGATGCAATAGTGTGAGCACTGGAGGGATACATAATAGGCTGGGAAAATTGACTGCAAACACCAGGAAGGCATGGCTGTAACTTCCACCAGGTAGGGCAGCTCAGTGGCACAGCTGGTAGGGGCCACTGCTTCTCAGTGCCAGAGTCCCAGTTTCAACCCTGACTGTGTGAAATCATTTTCCATATTCCCCCTGTGGTCACTTGAGTTTCCTCCACTATCTCAACACCATAAGGCCATCAAGACATACAGATTTTAAGTCAATTGGCCAATAGTGAGTGGTAGAATCGGGAGAGGGGGTAGAAAGTTGATAAGAATGTGGGGAGGTCATTGTTTAGCTGCTGATTGTGTGTGGGGGGAGAGGGGCTTTGGGGTTCTAACATTTTAACTGTCATTTATTCTTTGGGGCACTCTTCTGTTTTAATGGATGTCTGTGAAGAAAAAATATTTCTGGATTTGCATTGTATACAATTCTCAGATATTAAATGGAACTATTGAACTCTTGAATGAAGCTTCTTTGACCTACTGCATTAACCTGATCTCTCTTTCCATAGCTACCGCCTACCCTGCTAAGTGTTTCCAGCACTTGCTGCTGCATTTCTGACATTTTTTTTTTTGATTTGTTACATGAAATAGTCTCATGCTACACAGCCTATTGATTTCACATTAGGTAGTGAAGTGTGATTATGTACACAATCCTTTTCAACATGCTTAGTGGAAAACTTTTCCTGTGTTTTATCTCCCAAAGGATTGAGGTCCGGACTGTAAATGCTGATGGGTGGTATGCAGGGGCTGCCATACAGGACCAAAAGAAGCTGCAGAAGATTATAAATCTATTCAACTCCATCTTGGACACTAGCCTACAAAGTACCCAGAACATCTTTAGGGAGTGATGTCTCAGAAAGGCAGCATCCATTATTAGGGACCTTCAGCACCCAAGGTGTGTCCTTTTCTCACTGTTGCCATCAGGTAAGAGGTACAGAAGCCTGAAGGCACACACTCAGTGATTCAGGAACAACTTCTTCTCCTCTGCCATCAGATTCCTAAATGGACTTTGAAGCTTTGGACACGACCTCACTTATTTTAATGTACAGTATTTCTGTTCTTGCACCTTTTAAAAAATCTATTCAATATATGTACTCGATTTATTTATTTATTATTATCTTTTATTTTATTTATTATTATCATTATTACTGTTTTTCTCTCTGCTAGATTATGTATTGCATTGAACTGCTGCTGCTAAGTTAACAAATTTCACGTCACATGCTGGTGATAGTAAACCTGATTCTGATACATGGGTGCACAAAAGAAATGAAAAACATACTTACAGCAGCAACGTAGGAACATTGCATCACTTAAGCAGCATTTATATAAAAAACATCAATTAAACATAATGATATACATTTTTAAAAAAGAAATAACAATGAGAACAAAAGAGGGGGTAATGGGTTTTCTCCTGGAGATATACAAATCTACAAACTGATCAAGGACAGGTGGAAAAAGGGGGTTGATTTTCTGTGCCAAAGGCGCCTGGTGCTCTGGAGCACTGCCACAAGAAAGGCAACATTCATCATCAAGGACCTCACCATTGAGGACATGCTCTCTTCTTGCTGTTGCCATCAGGCAGAATGATACAGGAGCCAAGGCTCCACGCCAGCATGTTCAGGAACAGTCATTACCCCATAACCATCAGGCTCCTAAGCCAATGAGGGTAACTTCACTCACCTCAACAATGAGCTGATTCCACAACCTATGGACTCATTTTTAAGGTTTCACCAATTAATATTCTCAGCATTATTAATCAATTTCTTTTTTTTGTATCTGCACAGTTTGTCTTCTTTTGTACATCATTTGTCAGTCTCTGTTTTGTGTAGTTTTTCAATGATTTTAGTGCATATTTTTGTTCTACTGAGAATGCCTGGAAGAAATTGAATCTCAGGATTGTATATAGTGATGTATACTCACTTTGATAATGAATTGACTGAACTTCAAAGACCTATTCAGTTAACCTCATTTCACTGTGAACTATGGGACACTCGGGAGTGTTGGGAGTGGAGTTCAGCAGAGCCACAGCAGGCTTCCCAGCTGCAGCAAGCTCCATGCAGAGAAACTGCGAGAGGGGAGCAAACATATGCAGTATGACACTGCAAAACTTTACAGTGATGCTTTCAACATAGCAATCATGCAAACCTTGCAAATGGCTTGTGTACTATAAATAGCTTTTACAGATGGAGCAGTTGTGAATGAGTTAGCAATAGAATTTAAATTCAGTTTGTTGGAAATAAAAAGAACAACTAGTTTCAATAATAATGTCCACAGATATGATCGTATTGTGGCAAAAAGCCATCTGGGCCAGTGCCCTCGAGTGAAGGAAATCCACCTTCCTTACCTAGTCTGGACTTTATGTAAATCTATACTTACAGCATGTGGTTGAACCTTATATACCCTGCATTGGCTTACAAGAAACGTAGTTACAGGCACACATCAGCTTTCTGAGGAGAACTCAAGCTGAGCAAAGAAACTAAAGTTGGCCTTGCTAGGAACACCCTCATCATGAAACCTGAAGGGTAATAAGAGGGTGAATGAATTTCCTCCCAGCCTTGGCTATCGACCTGAAACAGAAAAGAAAATGTGGCAGGGACAAAGACAAAGAAAAATGATGCTCCAGAAAAGGAGGAGGAGGTAGGAGCACATCCACCTCCAGTGTCTTTGCTGTGTTTTCTCCCTCGTGCCTTGTATTCCTATGGCTGTGTTCACTTGCCAGCTGCAGACCAATTATACGTTAGGCATAAAGCAGGCTCGATGGTGCAGCAAATCGCCCAGCAGCTTTCGGAGCAGCGGCTGGACGGCAGGCTTCTATCTCAGCAGAAGTCACAGCTTCCACCACAGAGAAGTGATAAGAGGAAGAACTAGGTTTATATGGATTGCAAAATGTTAGATTGTTAAGTTTCTGTTATAAAGTTAAGCCAGATAAGGACTAATTTTTTTGTGTCACTTTCCAAAGTCTTGCCTATTTTTGGTCATTGGCAGACTCTTTAATTGATGAATTGTTGTGAGCTGATGTTGAGCAATGGGGCTGTGAGAAGATGAGAGAGCAATTGGGACAGGGACTAATTGGCGTCAGAGGCCTTGGGTCAGGGAAAAAGACATGGTTTTTGTTTGTGTCTCCTTGATTGAGGAATCGGAGTCTGAATCATAAGAGGGAGCCCATCCCGCCAGCAGTGGGTGCTGTTGGTTCACGGTCACAACATGTTGTCCTCCTCCCCCTTTACAGGATTGTCTTTTGAGGTTCTGTGGCCGGATTCTATCTCTAGGTGCAGCTCCAGGGTGTAATCATGTTCAGCATTGTGCAATGTCATGTCAAGAGTGGCATAGCCACAACTTTTCCAGTGTATATAACTGATGCATAACTAAAGGTCATGTATATCCTGATCCCCATCGTCAATGTCAAAATGATCAAGTGGTGTTCATTGAGATCATATCCAAAGCCTCATGCTTCAGGTTCTTGAGAGAAGGCACCAGCCGAGATACACAAGACAATAAAACATTAGCAGAATTAGGCTTTTCAGCCCATTGAGTCTTCTCTGCCATTCAATCATTACTGATTTATTTCACCTCATGAAATGAGTCTCCTGCCTTCTCCTTGTAATCTTTACCATCCTAACTAATTGAGAACCTATCAATTTTCACTTTTCATATACCCAATAATGTCCTCTACAGCCATCTGTGCAATGAATTCCTCAGATTCACTTCCTTCTGGATAAATAAGTTCCTCCTCTCTCTATTCTAAAGGAACATATTCTACTCTGAGTCTGTGTCCTCTGGTCCCAGACTCACCGCCTATAGGAAACATCCACTTTATCTAGGCCTTTCAGTATTTGATAGTTTTCAGTGAGATCCTCCCTCGTTCTTCTAAATGCCAGTGAGTACAGGCCTAGAGCCATCAAAAGTTATTCCAGTAATCTTTTCATTCCCAGGATCTAACTCATAAACCTCCTTGGGACCTTCTTCAATGTCAGTACATCCTTTCTTAGATATTGGGACAAAACTGCTTACAACACTCCAAATGAGATGTAGCAGTTTCTTCCCACAAATACTGTCTGAATTGATGAGTCTTTCCAGTGGTTCCCATATCTATTTTAGGTTTACAGCTCTTAGTTTTGTCTTAATCTCCATGTGTTAAGTGAGTATCCCCTTGTTCTTCAACAGCCAATTAAAAAGTTATATTTAAGATAAAAAGAGATGAGTGAAGTTGGACTGGCACAACAGAAATGCGAAGGCTGTATCCTGAGAATCATATGCAGTTTGCATAAAACAGCCTTTCCTGGTTGTACCTCAGATGCAAACAGAAGGAATGGAAACCTTTGCCGATGAACATGATCTGGCAAATCTGCATTGCCATGTGAAATGGAGACACTTCTTTTTCCTTATTAGGGAGAGAGAGGGAGAGCCTGTGGTATGTCAGTATACCAGGTGAACGAGTAGTCTTTGGGGTACTGCAGGTCTGTGTATTTATTAATGCTTTGCTGCACACTTGAGTGCTCGATGGAGGGGGTGGGGGGAAACCAATTCTTTTTTTTGCTGGTGGGGGAGGGAGGATCATTGCTTTGCTGCTGCTTATGTGTAGGAGGGGGAGCTGGGGGGATTTTGGGGTTCAACATTTAACTGTCATTCATTCTTTGGGGCACCCTCTGATTTTGTGGATGGTTGCAAAGAAAACGAATTTCAGGATGTATATTACATGCATTTCTCTGACATTAAATGTACCTTTGAAACCTTTGAGTTATACGTGAAAATCTCTTCCCCCAAGCTGCAAGCTCTGCCTTCAGCTGATTCTAACAGATCTACTTCAAAGAAAAAACTGATGAGTGAAGAGTCCTTGGTAGCTGTATACACTTAAATGCAGAGATGGTAAAACTGATAAGGTGTTGAGAAGACATAGGGTTATTGACCAACATAAGGCATTAAATCGTTGGTCTTGATCGAACCACTCAGACTTCCAATAGGATAAAATTATCCCAAGTGCTTTGGGTAGGTAGCTAGAACACATCATCATTCATAGCAATAACGTGTCATGCTGAAATGAAGAAAACTACCAGATGAGATTAAGTACTGGATGCATCTGTACCAATAACATGAAAAATAGGCCATCAAAGCAAAAAGATTATCCAAGATCTTCATAAATTATTGGGATAGGCCACAGTTGAGTTTTCTAGTCAATCTCACTTTGGGAGTGATGTATAAAATAAAGAGGAGGAAAACAAACAGGATGTGACCAGAGATGGTGGATATCAGTGTTAAGGAGAGGCTGGAAAGAAAGTAGAGTTCTCTTAGAATAGTGAGGTTTAAGCAAGAATATGTTAAACCACAGCAAAAGCACAGAATAAATGGATAGCCTGTAAAATAAAACAAACTGACACCATAACATGAGGCGGAGAGAAAAATGAGATAACGGGTTGGGAGTCCTGATCAAGCCAGTCAGATTGTAACTGTAAATAAAGAAAGCAAACATATTAGTGCAATTACCTGAACTGACTTACCTCATTTGATAGTTTATTTCACATAGGCAGCAGATAACACAGTTCCTGTTACGTCTATTGCACCAAAATGATGATGTGTTCTAGACATCCATCCAAAGTCCTTGGATAATTTTACCTTATTAGAAGTCTGACTGGCTTAATCAAGACACTCAATTCAATGCCTTATTTTGCTCTGCATTATAACTAATTAGTCAAGTTGAAATTGACAACCCTTTTTTCAGAATATTGTCAGTTTACAAACAAAAAAAAATGGAAGAACCACTTCCCTTATATACAGTACATGGATATTAAAGGGAAGGTAACCTGAAGTGGCCGAGTATGCTGGTATTTCTGTTGAAAGGTTGCCACATAAAGTTAAATGATCAGTAAGATCTTGCTATTCTAACTCATGGTTACTTTTTTAAGTTCAATGTTTTATTTCTGCTTTTAGGCATATCTGTGCCATAAGTATTGTAACAGTGCTCAACCGCAGCCCCTGAATCATCGGTCAGCAATGTGCATTTGCACAATCTGTTCTTCCCACATGCCTGGGAACTCAGAGGAAGAATGAATGTCACATTCTTATAGATGTCAACTTTACTTCCATTCGAGTAGTGAGTGGACAGAAGCTTCTTGGCTCTCTTCATAAATTCCACTTATTTTCATTCTCTCAATCCCCCTCCAACCACTTACGCATGTAGAATCAGGCCATATGATTCCGTGGAATATAGCTAAACTAAGCATTAAACCCAAAACTTCCAGTCTTGTTTCTAATGTTATAAACCTTTGGCCTATGCACACAGCTCTCATGAAATTGTGGCAAACTAGTGCAATCTTAATATTGTTGGAACATGGATGATGACCAAACTGACACAAGTAGCTTCTGTAATGCGTCATGTAAACCTTCTGAAGTGTTTCACACAAAGTATATTGATTAAAAAGTTCTTATAACTGCTTGCTTCATTGTCATCTTAAAAATTTGACTTTTTCCCTGGACATTATATGCACTTCAAAACATTTCAAGTAGATAGCTAACTATTTAGTTAACAGTGGACATTGACTGTAAGTCTCACCTCACAGTCTTGACATACCTGGTCAATGTGGTCACTGACAATGTGGTCTAACCAATAATATATGAAAGTCATTGATAGCGAGGGACTTACACCCCAAGATCTGGGTATCAGTGCTCCTTCAGGTCCTGCCGGTTACTTCTTGCATTTGCCCTCCCCAAATGCATCACCTCACACTTAGCTGGGTTGAGATCTGCACTATATCTAATTAGTCAAACCTAAATTATACATTCTTTTATTCATAATACTGTCAGTTTACAAAAAAAAAGTGGATCACATGCAGCGTCTATAATGTGAGGTTCACATCATGCAAAATAATTGTGCGGTAATCACATAATATTTAATTACATTCCTAGTTCCTCAGCACACCCATCTGCTTGCAACAAGGCCTGACATGGGCTGATAAATATAAAGTAAACATTTGGGTCATAAGATGTAGGAGCAAAATTAGGCCATTCAAACGATTGAGTCTGCTCCACCATTCCAATGTGGCTGATCCTGGATCTCACTCAACCCCATATACCTGCCTTCTCGTCATATCCTTTGATGCCCTGACTGATCAGGAAACGATCAACTTCTGCCTTAAATATACCCATGGACTTGGCCTCCACCATAGTCTGTGACAAAGCATTCCACAGATTTACTATTCCATGGCTAAAAATGTCCTCCTGACCTCTGTTCTAAAGGGTCACCCCCCCTCAATTTTGAGGCTGTGCCCTCTAGTTCTGGATACAACATCATAGGAATCATGCTCTCCACATCCATTTTATCTAAACCTTTCAACATTCAGTAGATTTCAATAAGATCCCCCTGCATTCTTCTAAATTCCAGTGAGTACAGGCCCAAAACTGCCAAATGCTCCTTATATGTCAACCCCTTCATTCCTAGAATCATCCTTGTGAACCTCCTCTGGACTCTCTCCAATAACATATCCTTTCTGAGATATGAGGCCCAAAACTTTTGACAATATTCTAAGTGCAGCCTGACTAGTGTTTTATAAAGGCTCAGCATTATCTCAACCAGAGAAAATCTGCAGACACTGGAAATCCAAGCAACACACACAAAATGCTGAAGGAACACAGCAGGACAGGCAGCATCTAGGAAAAAAGTACAGTCAACATTTTCTGCCAAAACCCTTCACCAGGACTGGAGAAGAAAAGCAGAGGAGTAGATTTAAAAGGTGGGGGGAGGGGAGAGAGAAGCACAGGGTGATAGGTGAGACCTGAAGCGGGAGGGATGAAGTAAAGAGCTGGGGAAGTTGATTGCTGAAAGAGATATTAGGCTGGAGAAGGTGTGTTTGATAGAAGAGGATGAAAGGCTGTGGAAGAAAGAAAAGGGGGGAGGAGCAGCAGAAGGAGGTAATGGGCAGGCAAGGCGATAAGGTGATAGAGGGAAAAGGGGATGGGGAATAGTGAAGGAGGGGCATTACCAGAAGCTTGAGAAATCAATGTTCATGCCATCAGGTTGGAGGCTGCCGAGACGGAATATAAGGTGTTGTTCTTCCAACCTGAGTGTGCTCTCATCGTGACTGCAGAGGAGACCATGGATTGACATATCGGAATGGGAATGGGAAGTGAATTTGAAGTGAGTGGCTGCTGGGAGATCCCGCTTTTTCTGGCAGATGGAGCACAGGTGCTCACTGCACCTTCAGATTAGTGATGGATGTTTCAATTGCAACGTTTAACAGATGTTTAGATGATTACAAGGATGAAGGGCTATGGTCCAGGTGTGGGTCAATGAGAATAGGCATGGACTAGATGGGTTGAAGAGTCTGTTCCTGTCCTGAGGTGCTTTCTATAACTCTACATGTACAATGGTTATAAGAGCAGACTGGATGCTGGATATGCTTCAACAAGTGACTCATATCTGGACACTGCATGGCCTTTCCCCATACACAAGGCACAAATTGGGATTGTGATGAAATTGTCTCCAATTGCCTGTGTGAATCAGCTCTAACAACTCTCAACATCTTCCAAGTTATTGCAGCCTACTTGAATGGAATCCCATCTACTTAATTCTACCAGACACAATACACAGGGGCTGAAATCTATACCATTTACAAGATGAGCTGTGGTTTCTTGC
Source organism: Hypanus sabinus (assembly GCF_030144855.1). Classification (NCBI taxonomy): domain Eukaryota; kingdom Metazoa; phylum Chordata; class Chondrichthyes; order Myliobatiformes; family Dasyatidae; genus Hypanus; species Hypanus sabinus. The sequence continues at coordinate 99,349,295 of NC_082715.1, read as the reverse complement.
CCATCCTATTCAGACAGCTCTTTGGCTTCTATTATGAAGAAGGACAAGGACAGAAGGTGCAGGGGACTACCAGTAACTGTAGATTTGCCTCCTGACTTGTAAATACTGTAAGTCGTTCCTTTATAGTCAAACGGTTAAAATAGTATAAAAGCCAATGCAGTGTCCAGATGTGAGTCACTTGTTGAAACTGTGGGAGATCTCCACCAGAATGAATACATCATTTCAGCAAAGCAGCCCATCATGGCTCTCTGGAAGGCACATAGGTCTGGACAATAAATTTTAGCTATGCCAAATCCTGAAAATTTTATCATTTGTTCCAAAGGCTAAAGCATCTTCTCATCCCATAAACAAATGTTTCGAATGTCAGGTTGCATTATAAAAGCAAACTGTAACTGCAGGGGGCAATCAAGTAGCAGTAATTGATTTTTTTTTCCTTCTTGGATCTTTTTTATATATTAGCTTTTGTTTTCTTTCACTTCCACTTCTTCCTTTGTTATATTTGATTTCTCCCAAAAGTGCATTAGGCTTAGGAGTTTGTTTGATATCTCTAATTCAATTACCTTCTGTAAAATAAAATTGAATCATCATACCATACTGATGGATTCCCAGTACAATGGATTTATCATTAATTTTCACAATCCCATAAGTATTTTGGACTTAATGTTTATTATGATAACATTTATTTATAATAGCTATAAATAATCTCCTTCAAGATTTACTAGCTCAGTAGGTCAACCATGAGCAAAAAAACACAGAACCACTCCTCAAATAATCATCACACAATTGCATTTCTGTGTGAACTTCAAGTAAATGCAGTGATAACAAACAGTGCTTCTCTTCAAATATAGAGTTGGTTTGCTTGAGATTTTCTTTTCATCCTGTCACTTGCTGCCCATAGGTGTGGAATTTCCTGTGTGCCTGTTTTAAGAAGTATGCATAAATCAGGATATAAAGCTAATATCTGAGCCTGTGTCCAAGTTAGTGTCTCATTCACCCATGCTTACTCAGGGGCCTCTCTACTAAGCACAGCCAAACTCCCTGGCACAGCTAGAGCGCTTCTGATGTTTTAATGCAATTTGTTTAGTCTCTTTTTGGTAACCCCTAACAGTGGTGTAGTTCTTCTAATGCACTTTCATAAATAGTCCCATTCAAAATTTGAAAAGCTTACTAACCTACAAGTTCTAAGACTGGATGTCCTGTTGGCTGTAGTTGATGATTAGTAAATTTTGAAGTGGCAATTAGCATATTTGAAGAAACTATGTATTATGAATTTGATACTTTTATTGGAACCATTCATTCTTATATAATGACATAGAACAGGACCATTTCGCCTATTGGGTCCGTGCTGGTTCTCGGGCTAGCAGCCATGCCAGCTCCATTTCACCTCTTACTTCTGTGCAGCCCTACAACATATTCTCTATCAAATGCTCATCAGCTCCACTTTGATTCTGTTTTGACACTTATCATGAAGAACCAATTCACTGTTGCCAATCAACCTACCAGCGTACCTTTGCAATGTAAGCCGAAGCTAGTGGCGATGGCAGAGACCCAGATCAATATAGGGAGTGTCTTCATTTAGATAGGATCAAATCTAGATTGTGAGTCAGGGATGCCAAATGCTGTGGGAGTGGTTGGCACAGCACTTTACAGTACCATCAACCATTGCTTGTGAGAAGTTTGTATATTTCCCCGTGACCGCATGAGTTTCCTCTGGATGCTCTAGTTTTCTCCTAAATTCAAAAGATGTACTGGTTGGTAGATTAATTGCTCACTGTAAATTGTCCCATGATTGGGCTGGATTAAATTGGGGGTTGCTGGACTGCAGAGCTAGAAGGGCTGAAGGGCCTGTTCTGCGCTGGGGTTCAATAAATAAATAAATAATGAATAAACCATATCTCCCAAATATTGAATTGCACCCATTCATACTTATCAAACGTGTTCCTGTAACATTAGCAGGAAATTGTCTATGCAACATGATATTGGGAGATTTGAAAGAGGAAGAAACATATTGGGGGTTTACAGGCAGAAGGACTTCCGGTTGAGTGGGCTTCATGTGGGTGGGCTTCATGAGATCATAAGATGCCCCAGTGTGGTCGGCAGTCAGAATCATTTCCAGGGCAGAAACGTGAGGGTGTGCAGTTTTAGTGGGAGGGGTAAGGCCTAAAGATGATGCACAGGGCTAGTGTTTGAGTGGTAGGTGTCTGAAATGGGTGGTGGGGTCAAGTGGTGGAAGCAGATAACAGTGTTTAGGAGTGTGCATGGAATGGAGGGATATCAATCACGCACAGGTCAAAAGGATGTTTCATTCAGCATCATGTTTGGCATCAACATCATGGGCCAAAGAACACGTTCCTGTGGTGTATTGTTCTGTGTTGTATAGATAATGGTGAAGAAGATTTAAAACTTTTATCTACTCTATCATCAGTCCACGATTAATAACTGGAATTAGTATCTATGGAAAGGAATAGAGTCAACTTTTCAGGCCAAGATACTTCATCAGGACACTCCACTCTATTCCTTTCCATAGATGATGCCTGACCCACTGAGTTCCTCCAGCAGTCTGTGTTTTATTCATATTTCCAGCCTCTGCAGAATCTCTTGTATTAATAAATGGAATCCACCTGGCAGAATGTTTCTGGCATTGTCAGCACCAGAAAAAGAAGTGCTGTTTTCCCTAGTTAATTCTCCAGCCCCAAACCAATGTGACTCACTTCATGCTAAGCAAACTGAAATATAATGTCAATGACATCAAAAATGTCAAAGGAGTTGATACAGACTCCTTTCCTCCATCAGTCAGCACGATAGGTATTGTCCTTGTTTTGGGAAGCACTGACGTTACACATTGAAGCAGCAAATCTTCCAGACCAGTGCTCTGCATGAAAGCATCAGGGCTCAATGTTAAAAATAGATCTAGGATTGGATTAGTCTAATTAACTAATCTAGATTATCCCTTCCATTTGGATCCAAAGGTTGCTAAATGGACCACAGCAAAATCTATCACATTGGTATTAGTTTTGTGATATGTTTAATTGATATTTATAAATCATTTTCAATATTGCTACATATCACAAACAATATTATTAAGATCTAAATATTGCTAATGTAACCCTCTTACTGTGCCCCATAACAAACTAGCTCTGGCTTACAGCCACGTGAATCAGCATTGCATGGGTAATGGTAAGACAGCTACCTTCAGTAAGCAGTGCACATAGAGGGCTGATATGATTCAGAGTCAATCTAACAGGACAGTTGGAATGTTCCAATGAAGGAACAGAAATTATGGTGAATGCTGTATAAATACTGCCCCATGCTGAGTTATCTTTCACCAGGAAATAATGGATCTCACACCGGAATAAACATAAAGTATATTTACAGATATTTCAACTCTAACAAAAAGCATCAGAACAAAAGGGCCCATTACAGTTAAGCCAGTCTAAATTGCACATAAACACTGGAGCTCATTGCTGGGTAGTCTGGTGCTTCGCTTTAATTACACATGGCACTAAATCCACGTTCTGAGTGAAAGGCACCAGCCACAGTTCGACCTTCCCTCGAGGACTGTAACGTATGAACTGGCCAGCTGAAAAGTATGGGCAATTCTTCCTAGGAATCATTCGTCTGTACAAAGCTCTTCTTACAATGGGATCTGTCCTTTGGACAGGGTTCCATGAGAATCTACGCTTGTGCTCTTCTCTGCAGCTCAGTCTTCTTCTAACACTTAGCAACAAAGACCCCAAAACCAACCCACTGTTTCCTAGAAATCTGATGCTGTCAAGCTCTCTCAAATGTTCCATGGCATCCCATTGGACAGAATTTTATCAAGACAAACCTGACTGGCTGACACAACATTCCTGAAGTGAGCAAACAACTCCTTATCTCAGCCGAAACCAAACTACTGGACTGTAATTAACAGAAAACACTGCATTTTATAGAAAAGCTGCAGAATAAAATACCTAACAGCATAAATGTAGCAATAGGATAAAACATGTTCTTAAACAGGAAGAAGTGTGTTATGAATTTATTTATATATATGTTCATAACACCGTTCTCCTGATGTAAAAAAGTATAACTTGAAATTTATTTTTGTTATCAGTGTAATGCCCTGGTTAAGAATGAAAATATATATATATATTCCATGAAAGTTTCATGAGACTGACTATTTCTGGTGTTGAAAAAATGTGGAAATTTCAGCAAGAGATTTTTAACAGGAAAGCAAATATAAGAACATTGGCTGGTCCTTGAAACTGTTTAAAGAGTAAGATGCCCTTTATTGAAAACTTAAATTATGAACTAGTTCAGAATCTTAGAAAGTGAATGATGGAAATAATAAGATACATGAAATCATTCTTAAAGTGGATGGCAATATTAAAGAAGCACTTATGGTAATATTAGAAAAGATACATGAGTTTCAAGATTGTTTAAGATTCAAGTTAGTTTAATTTCATTTCCAGTACAGTGTAAAGGAGATCAAATAATTTTTACACTGATCTGTTGCAGCACAAAAACTACATTAAGATAAAGAATGCAATAATATAAACAAAAAAAATGCATTCGATAGCGTGTACAGATAGACTGATTGTATGTCAATAAAGTGACACTAAGCACAGGTGTGCCTGTACACAAGGAGACCGACAGCAAATGATAAAGTAGTGATGGTGATGGGTGTGGTTGGGTGGCTTTGTGAGTGGAAGTGTTGATCAGTCTTATTGCTTGGGAATAGTAACTGTTCTTGAGTCTGGTGGTCCTACAGTGGGTGCTACGTTGCCTCCTTCCTGATGGGAGTGGGACAAACCATCCATGAGCGACGTGGCTGGGATCCTTCATCATGTTGCTGGCCTGTTTCCGGCACTTTTGTCCTTGATGGCATGTAGGCTTGTGCTGGTGATGCTTTGGGCAGTTTTGACTATCCACTACGAAGCCTTCCTGTCCACTGCATTGCAAATTCCGTACTATACAGAGATATATTCTGTAGCATATTAGAGTGCTATCTACTATGCATCTATAGTATTCATTTCCATGGTGCACCTCTCTTCAGCCTCCTCAGAAAGTAGAGTCATTGCTGATCTTCTTTGATTGTGTTCTGGGACCATGAGAAATTGAGTGAGATGTGCACCTCCAGAGGTTTGAAACTGGTTGCAGTTGCTGCCGATGTAAATAGAGGTCATGTGAGATGTGCAAGTTCTCCTTAAGTCGCTAACCATCTTCTCTTCCTGTTGACTATTTGCCGGACACTGGGCCTTGAGCTTTACCACCTCCTCACTGTAGGCCATCTCTGCTTTGTTGGTGATGAGCCCCACCACTAATATGTCACTGGCGAACTTGATCATGTGAATTCTTGGGTGTTTGGCATAGTGTAAGCAGAGTGTACCGCAGTGGGCCCAGCACACAGCCCTGAGGGGAGATCCATGCTGAGAATGACGGGGAGGGAAGAGCGGTTGTGCATCCTGGCTACCCTCCTTTAGATTTAGATTTATTTATCAAGTGTACATCAAGACATACAGTGAAATGCATCATTTCCATTAACAACCAATACACCCAAGGACGTGCTGGGGCAGCTCCCAAATGCTGCCACACATTCTGACACCAGCATAACCATGCTCAGCAGAAAAACATAAAACATAACAAAACAGAACACAGCAAGTAACAAAACAACAGTAACAATCAAACCCTATTCCCCTTTCCATCTATCCATGCACATAAACACAGTCTTCTAACCTCGGAAAGAAAAAATCTAAATAACTGTTCAGTTTCCATATACTTTACTCTGATATATTTTTGCTTTTACAAATTCCCCTTTTGACATGATCCCTTAACGTTTGCACTTCCTCAGAGAACTACCGTTGACTTGTTGTAGGCTAACCCTTCAGGATAGGCTAACCATTCCTATTATCTTTACATCAAAATTCCTCCTCAGGAAGATGATGACTGTTCCTCCAAAATGGGACTCCAGCTTCTGTCATGATCCCATGAGGTGGTTGTGGTGAGTGTCAATTCACTGCTGCCTTCTGCCGCAAAATAATCTGTGGTCGGGCAGTGTCATGGTAAGACTGATTCCAGTCTCTTAGAAATTGATGCAGGTGAGGGAGAAGGCTTTCTGACTTGCTGAGTATCTCTGGCATTTTCAGCTACTTTGACAGAGTCACGAACAAGCAGACGTGGTTGAAAACTAAGAGACTGGTTATTTAAAACTGAGATGAGTAGCAATTTCTTCTTTCAGAGGGCAGTGATTCTCTGGAATTCTCTGTCCCATCCAGTGGTGGAGGCCAAATCTTTTGATATATTTAAAGTAGGGATAAACATTTGGAAAGTTAAAGGCTATGGGGGAATTGGTGCAGAAGAAGAGTTAAGTCCAATATTGATCTACTATGTTCGTAGTGAAGTGTGAGGCAGATTGAAGAGGTCTAGGGGCCTACACATATTTTTTATGTTCTTTTCTGTATTTATTTTTGATTTCTAACATCTACTAGACATTTTTGTTTGTTTTACTTCATAATTATTACCTTTGTTTCAAAATATAGTTTGATTATAGTATGATTCTGATCCAATCAAGGTGGTTGAGAAGTTTGTCTGATTAAGTAAATAGCAACAAAGAGAAAACAGCTTTGCTCATTAAAGTAAATACTACTCTCATAGTCCTTCTGCTAGTGGAGAACTCTGGAAAGCATCCACAAGAGTCTTCACAATCCCTTGACACCACTTGAGATTATAATTCAAAAGGAAGTCCATTCATTTGATCTGAGAAACAAACAAATCTCAAAGCAAAACAGTTCTCATATTTCTTCTGCTGTTTCAGATTCCTGGCAACAGTGAATATAAGAGCATTGTCTCAATTTATTGCTTTTGGCACAACTTACATTCCCAATCCAAAGGTGAAACCCTCTCCATCATGATCAAATGACTTCCTGTTGCTGAACAAGTAGTTACTGTCACATGACAAATCACTATAGCAAACCAGCTTTAACTAAGCTTTTTAACACATTAACCATTACCAAACCAGAGTATTTTAACAATAATAGTTGCATACTAATAAATAAGTAAAATATATAATAGACAATAGACAGTAGGTGCAGGAGTAGGCCATTCGGCCCTTCTAGCCAGCACCGCCATTCTCTGTGATCATGGCTGATCATACACAATCAGTACCCCGTTCCTGCCCTCTCCCCATATCCCTTGACCCCCCTATCTATAAGAGCTCTATATAACTCTCTCTTGAATGCATCCAGAGACTTGGCCTCCACTGCCTTCTGGGGCAGAGCATTCCACATATCCACCACTCTCTGCGTGAAAAAGTTTTTCTGCATCTCTGTACTAAATGGCCTACCCCTTATTTTTAAACTGTGGCCTCTAGTTCTGGACTCACCCATCAGCGGGAACATGCTTCCTGCCTCCAGTGTGTCCAATCCCTTAATAATCTTATATGTTTTAATCAGATCCCCTCTCATCCTTCTAAATTCCAGTGTATACAAGCCCAGTTGCTCCAATCTTTCAACATATGACAGTCCCGCCATTCCGCGAATTAACCTTGTGAACCTTGTGAATCTCAATAGCAAGAATATCCTTCCTCAAATTTGGAGACCAAAACTGCACACAAATTCCAGGTGTGGTCTCACTGGGGCCCTGTACAGCTGCAGAAGGACCTCTTTACTCCTATACTCAATTCCTCTTGTTATATAAGCCAGCATGCCATTAGCTTTCTTCACTGCCTGCTGTACCTGCATGCTTGCTTTCATTGACTGATGTACAAGAACACCTAGATCTCTTTGTACTTCCCCTTTTCCTAACTTGACTCCATTTAGATAGTAATCTGCCTTCCTATTCTTGCCACCATAGTGGATAACCTCACATTTATCCTCATTAAACTGTATCTGCCATACATTTGCCCATTCACCCTGCATTCTCATAACATCCTCCTGATATTTCACACTGCCACCTAGCTTTGTGTCATCAGCAAATTTGCTAATGTTACTTTTAATCCCTTCATCTAAATCATTAATGTATATTGTAAACAGCTGCGGTCCCAGCACCGAACCTTGCAGTACCCCACTGGTCACAGCCTGCCATTCCGAAAGGGACCCGTTAATCGCTACTCTTTGTTTCCTGTCTGCCAGCTAATTTTCAATCTATGTTAGTACTCTGCCCTCAGTACCATGTGCCCTAATTTTGCCCACTAATCTCCTATGTGGGACTTTATCAAAAGCTTTCTGAAAGTCCAGGTACACTACATCCACTGGTTCTCCCTTGTCCATTTTCATAGTTACATCCTCAAAAAACTCCAGAAGATTAATCAAGCATGATTTTCCCTTCATAAATCCATGCCGACTCAGACTGATCCTTCTACTGCTATCCAAATGTGTCGTAATTTCCTCTTTTATAATTGACTCCAGCATCTTTCCCACCACTGACATCAGGCTAACTGGTCTATAATTCCCTGTTTTCTCTCTCCCTCCTTTCTTGAAAATAATCGCTACTCTAAATTGATTACAAAGTTCTTGTCAATTTCCACATTATACGATAATCTTCTTCCAGATCTAGGATTGGTGAGAAAATAATTTCATCCCTGTCTACATCTTTTTACAGCATATTGGACTTCATTCAGGTCTTGGGGGTCTCAAAACGTTGACTGTACTTTTTTCCATAGATGATGCCTGGACTGCTGAGTTCCTCCAGCATTTTGTGTCTGTTGCATATATTTTATTCAGCAGTTGTTAAAGATCTGAAGTGGCCTGTCTTGTAAATGGTTGAAACAGAAGACCAGCAACTTTCAAAAGGGAACAGGTACTTCATGGCGAGTAATTGCACAAATTTATGGAAGCAATGATGGAATAGATCCAAATGGACAGTTCAAAGGAAGCATTGGCCTCAGCACAATAAGACAAATGTGCCTTATTTCAAGGCAAACATCAAATGATTCTCAAATTGGACTAGCTTGGCTGGGAATCTTGGTCAGTATGGACTAGTTGGGCTGAAGGGCCTGTTTCTATGCTGTATGCCTCTGTGACTCCCTTTCCAAAAGTATGTGGGTTGGCAGTTTTACTGGTCATTGTAAATTTCCCCTAGTGTAGAAGAAAGTGGTACATCTGTGGGAGATGGGGTGTAGTTGATTGATTCACAAAGAGAATACACTTTGATAATTGGTTTATTATTGCTATGTACTGAGAAAGCTGTTATAGCTGAGGGTGGTAATGGGGATGAACTCCATTTACCTATTAAATCTCCCAATGGCATGCGCCTCATATAGCTTCTGACAACCAAGTTCAGCTCCAGGCCTTCATGTATGGCTTAGCTACTAAGCCCAGTGGAACCAATTCTACTGACAGGAGATGAGGAAAACTCATGCTACTGGCACCTTAAAACCAGTCGCTTCGAGCAGGTGGGGCTTGTCAGCCTTGGTTGATAGCTTATCAAGGAGAAGGAAAACTCTGATTGCAAACCTCCGCTGCCTTGAGGTTATACCCATTCATTGTAAGGTTTTGCGAGTAAACCCAGGGGGTCAAATCCAGAGCTGTGGTCTCTAGTGCAGCCCTACGTTGAGTTCAATGCTAATTGGCAAGTGCTGCAACGCTACTGCTACCAAACTGTATTGGTTTCTGCTGTTCCTTTGGGATCATCAGAGGTGTGGAGAGGGGGAGCTTGCTACATGGGCAACAGCTTACTCTCCATATTGTACTGTCCAGGGTTTCATATCTATTCAGCTAGAATGCAATATCCATAATCAACTCTCACCTTACCTCAGTGAGAAACAGTGAAAACCATTGTTCTTCATGTCATTTGGTCAGATCATTGCAAACATAAGTACATGGAAGTAGAACCACAGGGAAGGGCAATAGCAGAGAAGGTGCCTTCAAGTAGGCAAATGAAGTACAAGGGCTATGATGAGGTAGATTAAGAGATGAAGAACTCACGTTTATCAAGAATCCTCTAACAACGATATAGAAGCTGTCCTTGATCCACATGGGACATGTTCTTAAGCTTCAGTATTTTCTGCCCAATGGAGAAAGGAAGAAGAGAAATGTGACTTGTGAAAGAGGGTGATTCCCGGAGGGTGCAGATTTGATGGGTTAGAGAGCCTCCTTCTGTGCCAAATGACTTTAAGATTCTATGGCTCATGATGCTATGAATTCAAGGATACAAATAACTTTAATAACTGCAGAACTTGCATCACCTCAGTCCTATTTGAGTGGTGAAGCAAAGTGCAGAGAAGCACGATGAGTGACATTCCAGGGTCACCTACATCAGTGGCAGCTTCTAAAGCTTAAATACACTTTCTCTGAAGACTGAGTTAGCTGGCATTACTGAAACACCGAACTTCACTGAAAGGCATTCAGCCTGTATGTTTCCAACATGTTGAAGTTCAAAGTTAATGAATCCTAATGCAAGATGCAAATTATGTTCATAAAGTTGTCATTCTTTATGGTTGTGTCTTAAATGATGTTTAATGCGCAGAGGAGGACTATTCATATTGTCATCAATGAGTTGAAGCAATCCACAGATAATGCCTCTCTGCTGCTTTCCCAGTAGCTCCATGACTTCCAAACATTTATTAAATCTTTTCTTATCAGTTGCAATTGTTTCGGTCTCATCTACTCCTTTGGCCAATATATTTCTCTTCCTCTCTACAGCAGTGTATCATTTTGTTTAAAAATGCTGTTCTTCATATATACTATATTCTTTTTGTTGATGCTAATACAATTCACAAGTTGCAATTAGGAGGGTAAATGCCAATCAGCTATAACAGATGTCATTCATCTGTGATCTTTTCCCTCTTTTATGCCCACTTTTAGTTTCTGTCCAAGAAATTCTAATGAGGATTAGGAAATTATTGTAGGAAGCTGACATCTGACTAAAGGATGCTGTTTTTGTGTTTACCTACGTGTGGGGCGGGGGGGGGGGGGGAAGAAACCTCAAATTGACAGACATCACAACATATTGTGTTTAACTTGGCACAATGACCTTTCACAATGGTTACCTTCCCTGTTTATAAGAAGTTCCTGCAATTATTGACAGATCAGTGATTACCCAATAAAATAAAATCAACAGTGTCTTCTAATTGAAAAAGTAAACCATCTTCTGTTAATATATATCTAAGTATTCAAGAGATAGCAAAGTTTGAGCACCATGATTGATACACAGAACAATCAGAATTCAGAATATTATCACTGACATGTATCATGAAATTTGTTGTTTTCTGACAGAAGTACAGTGAAATACATAAAAATTACTGTAAGTTACAAAAGTAAATATTAAAAAAACCCGTGGTACAAAATAGTGAGGTAATCTTCATGGGTTCATGGACTGTTCAGAAATCTGGAAGTGGAGGGGAAGAAACTGAACCTAAAATGTTGAGTGTGTGTCTTCAGGCTCCTGTACCTCCTCCCTGATGGTATTAATAAGAAGAGGTGGTGACAGTTCTTAGCGATGGATGCTGCCTTCTTGAGGCATTACTTTTTGAAGATATCCTCAGAGTTGGGGAGGCTGTGCCCACAATGGAGCTGGCTGAGTTTACAACCTGTTGTGTGTTTAATATATTCATAATATTTGAGTAATCTTGTAAATATGTTGTTGATTAAGCATACTTGTCCGTTTAAATAATTAACTACAGTTTATATGTAAAAATACATTAATTTCAAATGTTATCATGCTACCATGTGACACGGGCCTGCCCTGCTAAAAGTAAACTTAAACTACACACATACTTCTGGACTCTCAGGAGAGTCAATTCAGCATACGTGACTGAATTAAAGCGATTGTCTGAGCATTATCAGTTTGGTAATCAGCTTAGTGATACACTAGCAGGTCGTTTAGTTTGTAGAATATTAAAAGAAAGCATTCAAAAATGGCTCCTAACTGACGCACAACTTGCATTCAAAAGGGCAACTGAAATTGCTATTTCAATGGAAATCACAGACAGAGGTGCAATTGAGTTGCGGACAAGAACAAAAGTGAGCGTGAACAAAATTGCAGTATCTAAACAGAAACCAGCCGGGCTGAACAAATTGTGTTTTCATTGCGGCAGTGGCTCACATACATCAAATAAACACAGACTTACAGGCGGAACTTGCAGAAAATTAGGACACATACAAAGAGCATGTTAGGCAGACGAAAAGAAATAGACTGCATAGAGAAGAGAAAAAGCTAAAAAGTCAAATTGCAGTTCCAAAAAGAGCCTTTATCTGCATGTTGTTGATAATGATGAGAATGACACTAGACTGTGTAGCGTTGGGATTTTCAATGTGAAAACTAACAATAGATAAGCAAGAACAGAAAAGTGTACACCAAAGTGAACAGCAAATTAATTAAAATAGAATTGGATACTACTTCAGCAATTTTAGTCATTCCACAAAATGAGCTTGATCGGCATTTCAAAGATACTAAACTGGGAATGACATCTGTAACAGTGAAAGAAAACAATGAACAAGCCACATTGAACTTGTAAGTGGTAAAAACAGAAGGACCAGCATTATGTGGGTGTGATTGGATGAGACAACTACAATTTGAATGGAGATTCAACCGTGATTTACATGCCACATCCCTGCAATGAAGCCAACTGAAAGTGAATTAAGAAAGGTACTGGATGAAGCCACAACAATCTCCATGCCGTATACCATGAACCATTGCCCACAAGAAGACAAGAGGTGTTGGCGCCAACCTCAATGCTCTGGTTGGAAAGCATATTGGACCAAGGAAGGACCATGTTGCTCAGAGGAAGTGACAAAAGCAATGGTCTGACTACAACAGTTTTTGTAAGCAAAGTATCTGAGAAAGCTTCTGATTTGTTAATCAGGCAGTTAATTTCAAAATGTGGCTTGGTTTTAAGCTGGAAGAGAGTTCAAGGAGCTTCAGGAAAGTAGCAAGCACTCATCTTTCGTGAACCATAATTTACTCTGTGTGCATTATGGTTATTGTATGAACTTCAAGTGGGAGACAAAAATCTGCTTATAAAAGTAAATCCAAAGACCAAAGTCCCGCTGCATGAATGGAAAGCTGAAAGGAAAGGAGTCAGATGGAGATACAGAAACAGAGGATTCGTCAGATGATGTTGTGGATGAGGAAAATAAGAAAGATCAGATCACAAAGGAAGTGACAGAAGGATTAATAAGAGGATACTCCAATGAACTAAATGCACCTTCGCAAGATCAAGATGCACAAATGAGAAGCAGGAAAAGGAAGGAAGAGAAAAAAAAGAAAGGGATGAAAGGAGATCCAGAGAGAGGAAAGGAGAGGAATGGTGTTCAGAGTAATCAGAACAACTTCCTGTAGTCTCAGCGTTAACCACAGAGGAGGCCCCAGCAGCTGAGACTGTTTCACAGCCACCCCTCAGACAGAGTGATCTCCTTTGTCAGCAAAGACGTTATCCCCCAAAAGTAAGCAATCCTCCACAGTGATTAAATCTTTAGGCCTGAATGGGACATCTTAAAACTTACTATGCGGTATATAACAGTTACATTATATAAAATACTGTGTATATAGTTGGGATGCATTCTGTATTGAGTTGGAGTTTATAGCTAAGCAGGGAAGGGTGTTATGTATTTAATATGTCAATAATATTTAAGTAATCTTATAAATGTGTTGCTGATTAAGCATTTTTGTTTGTTTAAATTATTAACTACAGGTTTTGTGTAAAAAAACCCGTTACGTTTCTGTGAAGTTATGTGAGGCATTGATCGTGTGGATATTCAGAGGCTTTTTCCCAGGGCTGAAATGGCTAGCATGAGAAGGCACAATTTTAAGGAGCTTGGAAGTAGGTACAGAGCAGATGTCAAGGGTAAGTTTTTTAAGCAGAGAGTAGTGAGTGCATAGAATGGGCTGCCGGTGATGATCGTGGAGATGGAAATGACAGTGTCTTTTAAGAGACTCCTGGTCAGGTGCGTGGAGCTCAGAAAAATAGAGGGCTATGGGTAACCCAGGTAATTTCTAAAGTAAGTACATGTTCGGCTCAGCTGTAGATTTTCTATGTTTCTATGTTTTTAAAATACCTTAATTACATACGTCATCACACTACCATGTAATATACGTGCACCTTGCTGAAAGTAAACTTGACCTGCACCTATATTTTTAGACTCCAGTGAGTTTCTATAAATTTATTTAATGTTTTGAAGTTAAAAAACGTAATATAACTCTCCTCTGCTTCTCCTGATGCTGTGCATTGGCGCCTCTGTACCAGACAGTGATGCAATTAGTCAGAATGTAGAAATTTGCTAAAGCTACTTGGATGGAGGAACTTAGATGGAGAAGGAAATTCATGTGGCAATATAGTGCCAGGGGTTGATCAATGTGGCCAATGGATTTATCCATAATCTAGCAACTTTTTTTACATAAAAAAGTGACAGACAGAGCGACATGTTCAGGCCTGCATACTATACTGCTGCTACAAAACTGCAAATTTCACATCAATGAACTCAGTGGTAATAAACGTGATTCAGAATCTCCAGGACAGTCTGCAGGGTATTGGGCTAAAGGGCCTCTTTCCTTACCATGTAGCTCTATGATTCTAGTCCATGTACATTCTGCTATAAAGGCATTTTAGGATCTGCAGCCTCACCATGATCTCAGCAAAGCATATTCTTCCATCTGATCCTGGCACCTTCCTGGTACCTCATCCATGTGACTGTGTAGGGGATGTTAGATTACTGTTTAAATAGTTATTTTTCTGGCAGTTTAATTTACGTTAGCTTGTATTTTTATATGATCACTTCCTTGTCTGTATTTGGTGAATTTTCAGTAACCGTTTTATCATTGCTTCTGCAATTTCTAGTAGTTTCTCCGCAGCTGAATCTCATAGGTTGCTCTTTCTCAATGAAATGTTTCTTATCTATCTGGTTTATATAAAATGACCACCGCTTCTTTGTCTTTTGTCTTTCTCACTTTTTTTAAGTTCTTCTTTCTTTGTTCTCTTGCTGCACCGGAGTGAGTTGGTTATTATTATTTTTTGCTATGAATGCCTAAGAAAACAGCTTTAACTCCAGGTTTATGCTTCAATCTTGACTTCTGATGAACCTTATGGATCAAACTATCTCCAAATCCAACAGGGATTAGCTGCCACTCGAAGTGTGTTACATAGATATAACAAAGTAACAAAACTGCTTTGCGGCATTGGAGAGATCGCAAGGCAAGGAGGTTAGCCAGAAACCAGAAGCCTGTGTGTAAGGACGGAAGCAATGTGAGCAGGAGAGAAGGCGGATGCTGTACAGGTTAATTGGTGTTTTAAAATGGGGAAATGAAGACTATTTCAAGAAATTGTACAAGGCTTCAGTGAGGCCCCATCTGCATTACTGTGTACTGTTCCTGTTATCCCACTATAGGAAAAATATAATTGAGCTAGAAAGACAGCAAAAATAATTTACAACCATGCTTGCAGGACTCAGATCCATGGCCTGTTTATAGGAAATGGTTAGGCCAGCTAGGACTTTATTGCTAGGAGTGCAGGAGACTGACGACTGACCTTAGAGATGTCCACAAAATCATGAAGGGTATGACCACTATCTTTTCCCATGGAGAGTTCAGATAGTTCAAGATAAATTTGGTATCAAAGTATGCATATGTTACCACATGCTACCTGAAGGTTCCTTTTCCTGCAGGAAAAAGACATTTATAATAGAACTTTACAATTGACAAAAAACCAATGCACAAAAGAAGATAAACAGTGTAAAATAAAAATACGAAGTATTGAGTTGTAAGGAGTCCTTGAAAGGGAGTCTCTAGCTTGTAGAGTCAGTTTAGAGTAGTGGTGAATGAAGTTATCCAGGCCATTCAGAAGCCTAATAGTCGTAGGGTAGTGAATCTAAACTAATGGTGTGGGACTTAAGGCATCTGTACTCCTGCCCAATGGCAGCAGTGAGAAGAAGGCATGGTTTGGATGGTGATGATGGTGGATGGATGCTACTTCCTTGTGACAGCGCTCTGTTTGAGTATGCTGAATGGTGGGGAGGCCTTCGCTTGCGAGGGACTGGGCTGTTTTCACCACTTTCTTTTGGGGTTTTTCTTGGGCACTGTTATTGCCATACCAGGCTGTGGTGCAACCAGTTACGACACTTTCCACTTTGCATCCATAGAAGCTTGTCAAAGTTTTTGGTGACATGTTGAATCTACCCACACTTCTAAGAGAGTAGAAGCACTGCTGTGCTTTCTTTGTGATGATGATCCCAGGAAAGATCCCCTGAGATGTTAACACCAGGAAATGTAAAGATACTGACCCTCTCCACTTCTGCTTCTCTAATGAGGGCTGACTTATGGACCCTCTGGTTTCTACCTCATGTAGTTGATAATCAGCTCTTTGGTTTTGCTGATATTGAGTGAAATGTTGTAGTAGTGACACTCAACCAGATTTTCACTCTCCCTCATAACCACCAACAGCAGTGGTATTATCAACCAACTTAAATATGGCATTGGAGCTGTACTTAGCCACACAATCGTAAGTGGAAAGTGGAAAGTGCAGAGACTAAGCACAAAGTCCCATGTGCCTCTGTGCTGATGGTGAGTACCAATCCATAGTATCTGGGGTCTGCTGCTGTGGAAATCAATAATCTGGATCTTGGAATCTAGGGATACATTTTCAGGGGATGACAGTGTTGAATGCTGAGCTGTTGTTACTGAAGAACATCATGATGCATGCACCTTCCCTGTGCAAGTGTTCCAGAGCTGAATAAAGAGCAAATGAAATGACATTAGCTTTTGACCTGTTGTGATGGTAGGAAAATTCAAGTGGATCCAGGTCACTCCTCAGGCAAGAGTTGATATGCTTCATGACAAACCTCCAAAGCACTTCATCACATTAGATGTATGTGCTACTAGATGATGGTCATTAAGGCAGGTTACCAGCTTTGTCATGGGCACCAGTATGATTGAAGCCTGCTTGGGTTCCTCAGAATGACGAAGCAGGAGCTTGAAGGTGTCCACAATCACTCCTACCAGTTGATTGGCTCAGGTTTTCAATACTCAGGCAGGCACATGTCCTGGTCCAAATGCTTTCTGCCAATTCATCCCTCAGTGCGTCTTTGCACCTGAGATATTTTGCAGAACATACGTGGCCTTGTGTACTTACCTTCATCATATTGTATATCTCTTGGTTCATCCAGGGTTTGTTTGTGTGTTTGTGTGTGTGTGTGTGTGTGTGTGTTTATAAAGACTGCAACAAACATGCTGTATTCATTTAGGTTCCCTAACTAGTTCTATACTATGGCCCATTCCATGAACTCAATAGCCACTCCTTTGCCTCCTGTGTCCACCTCTGTGTCTTTACCTCTGATGGCTTTTCCATTAGTCGCTGCCTATATTCTGACAGCAGGAGGACAGACAGAAGGTCAGAACTTGCAGAAAGTGATTGAGAGATGGAACGGTAGGCTCTGTTGATGATAGTGTGGCAGTGGGAGAGTGCGAAGGGTCTCTTGGTACTGCAAGGGATGTGCTGGTGGTAGTTAGGCAGACATATCTTCAAGTTAGGCTGACTGGAGGAGCTCAAAAACTGGAGGTCATTGGTTTGAGATGAGGGGGAAACTACTTTAAGGTGGTGCATAAATAGAATAAGCTCTCTGAGGAAGTGGTTCAGCTATGTATAATTGCAAGATTTAAAAGATATTGGATGGGTACATGGATAGGGAAAAAAACTAGAGTGATATTGGATAAACAGAGGCAAGTGGGACTAGCTTAGATGGGTATCTTGTGTTGCAAAGGTGAGTTGGACTGAACACTCTGATCAGTGCTGTATCACCCCACGGCTCTCTGTGTCTTTAAGAAGAGCAAATAAGGGACTGTGAAATACAGGTGTCAATCCTTAAAGGACTGCCTGTTTGTACCTGCTGTTCTATATCCCATGTTAAGATTATTGTACTGCAGCTTACTCACACTCAAAACTGCTTAACAACGAGAAATCTGCAGATGCTGGAAATCCAAGCAACGCACACAAAATGCTGGAGGAACTCAGCAGGCCAGGCAGTATCAATGGAAAAGAGTACAGTCGAAGTTCTGGGCCAAGACCCTTCACCAGAACTGGACAAATAGATGAGGAGTCAGAGTAAGTAAGGTGGGGGGGGGGGCGAGGGGAGGAAGAAGCACAAGGTGATCGGTGAAACCGGGGGGGAGGGGGGTGAAGTAAAGAGCTGGGAAGTGATTGGTGAAGGAGATATAGGGGATAGAGAAGGGGGAATCTGGCAGGAGAGGATAGAAGGCCATGGGAAGAAAGAAAAGAGGGAGGAGCACCAGAGGGAGGTGATAGGCAGGTAAGGAGATAAAGTGCAAGAGGGACATGGGAATGGTGAAAGGGGGGAGGCATTACCAGAAGTTTGAAAAATTGATGTTCATGCCATCAGTTTGGAGGCTACCCAGACTCTTATACCATCAGGTTAGAGTTGGACCCATTTTAATTCCACTTCCAATTCCCATTCTGTCATGAAAAGCAGGATCTCCCAGTGGCTACCCTTTTTAATTCTGCTTCCCATTCCAATTCTGACATATCAGTCCATGGCCTCCTCTACTGTCAAGATGAGGCCACACTCAGGTGGAAGAAACATCAATTTCTCGAGCTTCCGTTAATGCCCCTCTTCACCAAGCCCCACTTCCCTCTTTCACCTAATCTCCTTGCTCACCCATTGCCTCTCTCTGGTGTTCCTCTCCTCTTTTCTTTCTCTCATGGCCTTCTGTACTCTCCTATCAGATTCCACCTTCTTCAGCCCTGTATGTATCTCTTTTGCCAATCAACTTCCCAGCTCTTTACTTCACTCCTCCTCCTCCCGGTTTCACCTATCACCATGTGGTTCTTCCTCTTCTCCCCTCACTTTCTTATTCCAACTCCACATCCTTTTCTCCAGCCCTGATGAAGGGTCTCAGCCCGAGGCATCAGCTGTTTCCCCCTTTCCATAGATGCTGCCTGGTCTGCTGAGTTAATCCAGCGTTTTGTGTGTGTTACAACAGACGATGGCACCCCTTCCCATTCATACTTCCTGCAGTGTTATCTCAATGCTTCCTTGCTATTTGCCCATCACATTACTGCAGCTGCTGTTGGAACTAGCAAGTAAATCCAAGCCAGCCAACGAGCAGAAATTCCTCCATTTCAAAAGAAGCTAGAACTTGCCAACTGAAATTAAAACTCAGTACAGAATGTTATAACCTTATTACCATATAAATGATGACAAGTGTGTGAGAAGTATGCAGCAAAATCACAGCTGCTCCCATAAGTTAATACATCTTTATGATTTACATTGAAGTTTGCATTTCTTATGCCCCCTCAGCATGAAAATAGTGAGTGGCAGCTGGATTTATGTATATGAAATATGCACATTCTTAAGCTATTCATCCTGGGGATATGTATATCATTGGTGAGGCAGGAATTTATTGCCGTTTAGTCAGTGCCCTCAAGAGGATGTTGGTGAGCTTTCTGTTTGAAATGCTGTAGCCCATGGGGCAAAGGATTTCTCACAAGCTGGTCTTGTGATGGTTCTGGCAACTAACATTGCAGTCTTCCCAACAGAATAAGCCCTATGGGTTTATTTTTCAGCAACATTTAACACATTATTTTTATTCTCACAGAAATGCTTTCCTACCTAAGAAGGTCTGCTCCACTGGTTAGTTTCATATTGATGCTTCTTTGTGCAGTCGATAACCTCACATACACAAAAACTGAATGAAGGCCCAAATGAGTGAAATTTTGTCCAGCTATTGCCTGCTCATAATTTTATTTTGGTGGGTTAACCTTGGAGATGTAATCAGTCATATTATCAATCGATCTAGCAAGCAACTGCACTGAGTGTGGTCTTAATGCCAGCAGTAAGATCTTCCCACTTCAGTATTTGGAATCACCTCCCATTTTGTTAGCTCCAATCACTACCATCTACTTTGCCATCAGCTTGACGCTACCTGGATCGTTTACTTTCAGAGATGTTGTTCCATCTTGAGGGCAAGGTTCAAATAACTTAGTTCTTCTGCTTCTGTGTGACTAGCTAATCTTCTGTTTTAATCATTTCTTGAATCCTGGTCCCTCAAAGAGTTACTAAAGTCATGTTTTGTTAATAAAATCTGTGTCCTCTTGTAGAAAAGAAATGGAGCCCATTCCTACATGATTCCAAATTAAATGCATGGTATTTTTATTACCTGCTTATTATTTTCTATGTTCACTTAGAATAGAGATTAAAATTAGGAATATGTTCTTATTTTTTGCATTCAATATTTTTGAATGGGATCCATGGTAATATTATTGCAGTTTTAGAAAATAACATAATGTGATAGAATTGGCTGAGCTAGTTTTGTCCAACTTGGTTGTGAGGTGAGTGTGAGTTGGGTATTTGAGGATGTAATTATTTAAAATAAATTCAGAGAGAGAGGAGTATGGCTAGTATTCTGATCATTTTCATTTAATTGGTTACTGTAAAGTTTCTTTGGATGTCTGTTTTGTTTGAATGCAAATACAAATTCATTTAATGGATCAGTCATGTAGTAATTTACGAGATTAAAAAAAATCCAAAGTTATTTGTTTATGTAAATGAATCAACTAAGCACATTGTTCTCCATTCATTAGTGAATCTGAATCAGAATCAGAATCAGGTTTATTTCACCGGCATTTGTTGTGAAATTCGTTAATTTAGCAACAGCAGTTCAATACAATACATATATAGAAGAAGAAATAAAATAAAATACTATTAATAATAATAAGTAAATCAATTTCAGAATATGTACATTGAATAGATTAAAATCATGCAGATAGGCAGATATAATATATATTAAAAAAGTAAGGTAGTGTTCACAGATTCAGTGTCCATTTAGGAGATGGATGGCAGAGGAGAAGAAGACAAAGGCTAAGAAATGAATTTTAGTTCTTCTTTCTGTCACCCTATCTTGTTGTCATTCCTAAAACCCTGAGTGTTTTCTAATGTTTTTATTATTTTGCCACTAGTTGCCATCATCTGCATGTGATTTTCTTCAGTTACATTTGCCAGGCCAGGTGAATATCATGTTTTTATTAGGCCAGTGTGAACCCCATTCAACTCTGAGTCATTGAGAACCCTGTTGTTCTCCTGCCCAGCCACTTGTTGTGCTCAAGGAATATTGGTTAGAAATCTAACTTCATCAAAACAACTCTTTGAACCTTGAAAGAGTCATGCTGCTGTGCTAGAAGTCAGAATTTAGCAATAAGTCTACTGGGCCCTGGAATGTGAAAATCTATCATATAATCTCCACCTCCTTTTCCCTCTGACTTTAAAGATTGCCAAAGTCCCAGTTTCCACCCCCAAGATATATATACCAAGTGAGCACATGACCCATAAAAAGACACAGGGCACACAGAGGTGGCTTGATCCAACAGAAACAACGATCACACCTAGGATTCACCTATCCCACCCTGTCTCCATCTACTTTTGCTAATTTCTTTCAATCTAGCAGCCCACCACCCCAAAGACCATTTAAATGACTAGGGTTAACCTTGTGTGGTGCAAAGCATGGTCTTGAGGGTTTCTCCAGGGTTCAGTGTTTATAAGTGCACTGGAGCTTATCAAAGCAAGTTATTTATTGAAAGAGATGGGTGGTAGCTGTGAGAAGATGCTGTGGTACATTGACCAGGATCTGACAAGTTTAAATTGAAAATACAATTTTAATGCAATTAAGTGTTAGCAGCACAACGCTATGTCAGACCCATATTCCGGTCTCTGATCTCCTTCACTATTTCCTCTTTTGGTCAATACTCTGAAGAAATTCCTTACTAAATATACAGGCTTGAAAAAATATAATTTGCTGCCCAAGTAATTGGTGTACTCTGTAAGCCTCATCCCAGTCACATGAGCATGTGATAGGCAGAAGATGGGGCACACTCATGCATTAGTCAAAGAGTGCATCCTTCCCATCAGTTTCACCAAAAGTTCCAGGGCCTTCCTCTCCACTATGTTGTACCAGTCTTTATTATTTTCCAGTTTAAAGTTACCTCCTACAAAACGGCTTAAACCAGGTTCAATCACGATGGATTACTTCTTTAAGAGGCACCGGTTGATATTGAGCAGGGCAGATCAGCTTCAAGTGATGCTAATAGGTCACCCTATAGGGAGCCCTGAAGATGTGTTCAGCATTGGGTTTCTGCAGACTTCATCCAACTATAACGTCAACCAGCAGGCAGCTTGAAAATACCACATACGTCAATACATTTCAATCAACCTGCATGGGTTGTGCGTCATCGTACCCATGACTATTTTTGGACTGCTATCCAATTTAGATCCCTTGATTCATGAGCACCTTGGCAATTCTCCACAATTATCTTAATTTGCTTCATATTACAATTAAGGACAGACCACTCTTCTGTAGAAATTCAGATTGTTATCATAGTGGTAATTCAGATAGAGATAGGTTTAGCCGATAAGACCATAAGAGATAGCAGCAGAATTAGGCCATTCAGCCCATCAGGTCTTCTCCATCATTCAATCATGCCTGATTTATTTCCCCTCTAAACCCCATTCTCCTGCCTTCTCCCTGTAACTGTTGGTGCCCTTTCTAATCAAGATCCTATCAATGAACCAGTTCAATGTTCAAAGTTCAAAGTAAATTTATTATCGAAGTACATATATGTCGCCATAGACAACCCTGAGATTCATTTTCTTGTGGGCATACTTAATAAATCCAATACTCATAATAGAATCAATGAACCATCAATCACAGGCCAGAGTGCCAGTGTGTAAAAGATAACAAACTGTGCAAATACAAAAAGAAAGAAAAAATAATCAGAAACAAATAAGCAATAAATATCAAGAACATAAGATGAAAAGTCTTTCAAAGTAAGTTCGTAGGTAGTGGGAGCAGTTCAGTGGTGGGGTAGGTGAAGTTCAAGAGCCTGATGGTTGTGGGGTAATAATTGTTCCTGAACCTGGTAGTGTGAGTCCCAAGGCTCCTGTACCTTCTTCCTGGTGGAAACAGTGAGCAGAGAGAATGATTTGGATGGTAGGGGTCCCTAATGATGGATGATGATGTCCTGCAAAAATGCTCCATGTAGATGTGTTCAATGGTGGGGAGGACTTTAACTGTGATCGACTGAGTCAAAACCACTAGTTTTTGAAGGGTTTTCTGTTCAAGGGCATTGATGATTTCATACCAGGCTGTGATGCAACCACTCAATATACTCTCCACCGTTCATCTATAGTAGTTTGTCAAAATTTTAGGTGACATGCTGAATCTTCACAAACTTCGAAGGAAGTAGAGGTGCTGTCATGCTTTCCTTATAAAGGCAATTACGTGATGGGCCCAGGACAAACCCCCTGAAATGATACCACTGAAGAATTTAAAGTCACTGACACTTTCCACCTCTGATTCCCTGATGAGGACTGACTTATAGACTTCTGGTTTGCTCTTCCAGAGGTCAATAATCATCTCACTGGTCTCGCTGACAATGAGTGAGAGGTTGTTGTTGTGGCACCGCTCAGCTAGATTTTCAGTCTCTCTCCAATATGCTGATACATCACCACATTTGACTTGGCCAACACAGTGGTGTCATCAGTAAACTTAAATATAGCATTGGAACTGTACTTCGCCTCAACATCATAAGTATAAAATGAGTAGAGCAGGGAGCTAAGCACGCAGCCTTGTGGTACATTTGTGCTGATGGAGATTGTGGAGGAAATATTGTTGCCAATCCAAATTGACTGGGGTTTACAAGTGAGAAAAATGAGGATCAGTTGCACAAGGAGCTATGGAGGCCTAAGTCTTAAAGATTATTGATTAGTTTTGAAGGGATGATAGTGTTGAATGCTAAGCTAGAGTCAATGAAGAGCAATCTTTTGTATGCATCTTTTCACACAGTTGAGTGAAGAGCCAATGAAATGGCATCCATTGTTGTGACGTCGTGATGGTAGGCAAATTGGAGTAGATGCAAGTTGCTTCTCGGGCAAGAGTAGATATGTTTCGTCACCAACCTGTCAAAGTACTTCACAGTGGAAGTAAGTGCTACCTGACGATAGTCATTGGGGCAGGTACCATGTTCTTAGGCACCTGTCTAATTGAATTCTGCTTACAGCTGAAGTGAGAGATTAAAAATATGGTTGAACACTCCAGCCACTTGATCAGCACAGGCCTTTAGTACTCAGCCAGGTACCCCATCTGGGCCAGATGCTTTCCATGGGTTCACCCTCCTGAAGAATGCTCTCATATCGACCTCAGAAATAAAATCACAGGGTCACTGGGGGCTCTGAGAGTTCATGATTGTGCCCTCATGTTTCGATGGCCAAAGTGAACATAAAAAGTGTACAGCTCATCTTGGCACGGATCCTTGTTGTCAGCTAAGTTACTTGGTTTTTCTTTGTAGGAGGTGATAGCGTTCCAGCCCTTTCACAGCAGCCAGTCATCCTTTCGTGATTTACAAACATTTGTAAGTTTAGTCTAGAATTGCAAATTCATATGAGATGTCATTCTGGAAATCACACCTGGACCTTGTATTTAACTTGTCTGCCTGACCTTATGGCTACTAATCTGTCCCTCAGCAGATCGGGGATCTCATGGTTCATCCTGGGTTTCTGGTTGGGGAAGACAAAATGTTTTTGTGGGACATATTCATCTATGACTGTGTTTGTAATGTCCGTGAAAACTGTGGTGTATTTGTTCAGATCCATAGAATTATAGAACATTACAGCACAGAAACAGGCCTTTGGCCCTTCTTTGCTGTGTCAAACCATTTTTCTGCCTGGTCCCACTGACCTGCACCTGGCCTATATCCCTCCATACCCCTCTCATCCATGTACCTGTCCAAGTTTTTCTTAAATGTCAAAAGTGAGCCCACATTTACCATTTCATCCGGCAGCTCATTCCACACTCCCACCACTCTGTGTGAAGAATCCCCCCCCCACCCCCAATATTCCCTTTAAACTTTTCCACCTTCACCCTTAATCCATGTCCTCTGGTTTTTTTTCTCCCCTAATCTCAGTGGAAAAAACCTGCTTGTATTCACTGTATCTATACCCATCATAATTTTAAATACCTCTATCAAGTCTCCCTTTATTCTTCTACGCTCCAGGGAATAGTCCTTTGATGAATCCTTGAACACAGCCCACTGACTCGAAGCAATCTCTTAGCCACGCTTCTGTCTCCAACGACCATCTCATTGTTGTCCTAACCTCTGGAGCCTTGCTCTTTAGCTTCTGCCTGTATGCCGGTAGGAGGACAGCAGCCAAGTGATCAGATTTTCAGAAATGCGATCTAGCATGGAATCATAGGCATTTCTAGTTTTAGTATAGCAGTGGTCAAGTGCGTTGGGACCCTGGTGCTGTAGGTGATATGTTGATGACAATTGAGCAGAGATTTCTTCAAACAAGCCTAAATGAAGCCTGTGACAATGACTTGGAATACATCGGGGTCGGTTGTTTCTTGCTGGCTGATGGCGGCACTCGGTACCTTGAACCTGGTTAATGTCAGCTTTTGGCGGAATGCAAACTGCAGTCAGGATCACAGACAAGAATTCTCTAGATAGTAGAATGGTCGGCACTTAATCTTCAGATGTTCCAGGTTGGGGGAGGGGGTGGGTGGGGTTCAAGAGTGTGACAAGTCCCCTGCATCTGAGCAGCACAAGAAGTTTATCATGAAACACAAAACCCCACCTTTTAGCTTCTCTGAATTGACAGTCCTGTTCATTTGGTGTATCAAGAAGCCCTCAAGTCTTTATCAATGTATGGCATGTCCAGAGTGACCGATGTCTCCATGAAGCACCGAATGCAGCAACTCCTCATTTCCCTCTGATACAGCAATCTTGCCCTTGGGCCCTAAATTTTGTTCTCCATTGATGGTACATTTGCTAACAGGATGCTGGGTAGAGGAAGCTTCATACCTCTGAGTTTCAGTATGCCTTGGAGTTCTCCTGCCCTCCCTCTCTTCTGTCAGTGGTGATGTACCTTCCTCCTTGTGCAGTTGGATCCTCACTCGTTGACCCAGTCGGTTCAGATTGGCAGCAGCATTTCCTCTACAATCTCCATCAGCATGGGCGCACCACAAGGCTGAGTGCTTAGCCCCTGCTCTTCTCACTTCATACTAAATTTTGAGTATGCCTGCAAGGAAATAAATCTGAGGATTGTCTATAGAGACGTGCATACTGTGATAATAAACTTGCTTTGAAATTTGAACTTTAAAGGAGCTGTAGCTAAATGCCTGATAGTTAATTCTGCTTCAGATGGTCGTGAAATTGTTAGTTCATTATGACAGTTCAAAAGTACATTACTTAAAAGTAAGTTACAGGTTGCAGATTGCTGTGAGAGTAGTTCAGAATGATATTTAGAAGTTTTTTCAGCTGCTTACAACATTACCTAGTTTCACACAGATTCACCACTCTCTGGCTGGCTAAAGTAATTCCTCCACATCTCTGTCCTAAAGGAACATCCTAATCAAAAGCTGTCCTCTTTTGTCCTAGACTCCCCCACTATCTGAAACAACCTCTCCATGTCCACTCTATCGGCAACTTGCAGTATTCAGTAGGTTTCAATGAGATCCCCCCACCCCCCTCAGTTTTCTATACCTCAGCCAGTCCAACTTCAGAGCTATCAAACACTACTCATGTGTTAACCCTCCATTCCCAGGATCATCTTCATAAACTTCCTCTGGACCCTCACTAATGTCAGCATAGTTCTTCTTAGGTATGAATCCCAAAACTGCTCCCAATACTGAAATATTTAGGATCACTATTTTCAGTCAAATGTTTCTCTCCTTCAAACTAAGTTTTAACTTCTGCCATGCTATGTCTACTCTTATGAGGTCATTTATCATGGGATCACTAGTTAGTGATGTTACATAATACCAGATCAAAAATAACTGCTCAATTGCAATTACACACAAACACACAGAAATTTGATTGAAAAATAATTTTCCTTAACACAGAAGCAAATACAGGTATTCATTTGAGACTACCTTAGAGGTCACGTGCAATATATAAGTTACAACTACATTAATATGCTTAAGTAAATTTTATTTTGTGTTACCTTAATAGTGTAATGTTAACTTAATGCCCCAAAACTGGTCATAATACTTCAAATGTGATCTGACCAGTGCCTTACAAAGCATCAGCATTACATCTTTGCTTTTACATTCTAGTTCTTCTGGAATGAGTGTTGACATTGTATTTGTTTTCCTCACTATTAACTCAACTTGCAAGTAAACTTTTAGGGAATCCTGCACTAGGGCTCCTAAGTCTCTTTGCACCCCTGATTTCTAAATTTGCTCTCTATTTAGAAAATAGTCCATACTTTTAGTCATTCTACCAAAGTGCATTACCATACACTTCCCTACACTGTATTCTATCTGCTACTTTTGTCCATTCTCCTAAACTGTCCAATTTTTTCTGCAGAATCCCTGCTTCCTCAAAACTACCTGCCCCTCCATGCACTGTATATTTCTAGCATCCACAAACATAGCCACAAAGACATCAATTCCATCATCCAGATCATTCACATATTTTATACTGTGAAAAGCAGCAGATCCAAAACTGAACCCTGTAGAACACTGCTAGTCACTGGCAGCCAGCCAGAGAAAACTGACTTTACTCCCTCTCTTTGCCTTCTGCCAGTCAGGCAAAGCTATTATCTTTCCTGTACATTCCTGGAATTTTCCTTGACACTTTACAGCAACATTCTTCAAATATTGTTGTGATCTATGCTTGTGTTAGCTATGGGTTTCTTAGCTTATTAGATACAGCCATTAGCCAAATCAGCAGCATTTGGTAAAGAGGCATTTGTTCCACTTAACATCAGAATTGGCAAATAAGTTTGTTATCTAGTAACTACATAGCATGGCATAACTTCATGCTACTTCCCTTT
Organism: Hypanus sabinus; assembly: GCF_030144855.1. NCBI lineage: Eukaryota > Metazoa > Chordata > Chondrichthyes > Myliobatiformes > Dasyatidae > Hypanus > Hypanus sabinus. Next base: position 99,321,549 of record NC_082715.1, on the reverse strand, counting down.
TCTAGCAGAAAATTCTTGAAGTTTTCCCATGAACTCTGATGGTGTACAGCTCCCTGGAAATGCTCATGCATTTTTCCTTATAAGTAAAACAACAGGGCAATTAATTTATCCATCCCTGTTTAGGATTTTTAGATAGCCACCATTATAGCAGCTTTCCTACGTTTCATTAAGGAAGTTTCCAGCTGTTCATGTCCTGCAGCCACTGTAGCCTTCCTGCCACAATCATTATGCACATTGTCCTTCAAAGAGAATCTGGTAATGAAGAGCATTGCTTGATCCAAGAAGTCATGAGGTAGTGCAGCATCCAGTCAGAGGACATGGGTGCATCATTACCTCATGGATGGCCTAGTGGTAGTATTTTTTTTAACCATCAGATATAGAAGCAATATTTGGAAATTTGGCCCATTGGCATTGCTCCATAATTCAATCATGATTGACTTTTAAAGCCCCATTCTCCTGTCTTTTCTTCATAACCCCTTAGCATTTATATCAAACAAGAACATATCAATCTCTGCCTTAAAAACACCCAGTGATTTGGCTTTCATCACCTTTTATGGCATCAAATTCCCAGATTCGCTATCTTTGGTAGAAGAAATTCCTCTTCATCTTAGTTTGAAAGGGACATCCCTTAACTTTGAGACTGTGCCCTCATATACTAGATTCTCTGACTCATGTAAACATCCTCTCCTTGTCCACTGTATTAACGTTTTCCAGGCTTTTCATCCTTTCAGTTCTGGCTTTGAGCCCAACATTTTCTCTTTTTAGTGAGAAATCATTTGGAATTTTCAACATTCACTGCCACTGGAACATGGCAGCCTGAAGATACGTCAGTGAATCCTTGTGTTTTACATATAAAGAAGGCAAAATAATGCACTTCTGAGTGGTAATGAGTACTGAAGTTACAAGAAAGAAAATGCAAACACAAGGAGATGGAAATTTTGAGACGCAGATTCTGTAAAAGACTTTTGGGCTGTTGTTGTACATACAATGTGCAAATATATTTGTAACACGAGTAACATTCTTTTGCATGCTGGCACTATTATTCTGACATGTGTGATGGGGTCCTTCACCAGTCAAAGCACACAGCAAGCTTTCTAATAAAGTCTTCACAGCTGACTTGTAAACAAACAATTAAAATCGTATTGCTGTCAAAAATAATTAATGCTAGTTCATGGATAGCTTTTCCTACCGGTGGGTAACTAAAGCCAAATATTTGGGCCAAGTATTAATTATCACCTTCCAGAAACAAATGAACATAAATTTCTCATTTAATAGTTTTAAATTTATTTCTCCTGATATGTCACCACATTGTAACCATACATTACAAGATTGTTTATCATTATTTATAATCTGTTTTAATAAATTCCATTATGCCCCGGAGTTTCTAGGCAGCTGGAAAGAATTAATATATAGATAGCTTATTTATTTATGTTATGTGATAATCTTAGATATGGTTAGCACTGACAAAACAAACTTTATTCCCCTTTATTACCCTTGAATTGGATGGGTTACTGTACTATTTAGGGGCTACTGAAAAATCGAATGCTGTAGGACCAAATCACACATAGACTAAATGGCAGATCTCCTAAACAACAATTCATTAGCATCAGTCACCATTAACCTTCAGACAAACACTCAGAGGTCACTTTATTAGGGACCTCCTGTATCTAATAAAGTGGCCATAGAGTGTACATTTTTTGTAGTCAATCCACTTCAAGGTTTGACATGTGTATTCAGAGATGCTATCCTGCACACCACCATTGTAACATGTGGTATTTGAGTTACTGTCACCTTCCTGTCAGCTTGAACGAGTCTGGCCATTCTCCCCGATCTCTTTCATTAACAAGACATTCTTGCCCACAGGACAGCAGCTTCCTGGGTGTTTTATTTTGTGTGTTTTGTTTTTTGTTTTTTTTTAAACACCATTCCCTGTAAACTCCAGATAGTGTTGTGCATGAAGATTCCAGCAGATCAGCAGTTTCTTAAATACATAAACCACTACACCTAGCATTGTTCAAGTTCAGGTTTATTGTCATTCAGCTGTATACACATATACCACCAAACACCATAAAGTTCTTCCAGACCAAGTTGCACAACAGTGTAACTCACACATAAATTAATATTAACACAAATAAATTAACAAATAATAACATGACTATTTGACATAAGTTTAAAAAGTAAGCAGTAATTGAGTAGCATCAGAATATGAATAACAGTTTGGCATGACATGAGATTGCTAACATGCGTCGTCACTCTCATGGACACCTGCCTTTTTGTTGACTGGAGTAGTCCTAGTTCCAAGTAGCAATGGTAATTCTCCACAACACTTTCTGAATCTAGCACACCATACTCCATAACTTACATCATCTCCAATGTGACCCCACAACTAAGCACATCTTAAACACAAGGAATTCTGCAGATGCTGGAAATCTAAAGCAACACATAAAATGTGCTGGAGGAACTCAGCAGGTCAGGCAGCAGCTATGGAAAACAATAAGCAGTCGATGTTTAGGGCGGAGGCACCTCTACAGGACTGGAAAGGAAGAGGGGAAGATGCCAGAATAAAAAACGTGAGGGAGGATATTTGCATGGGGTTCTGCGTAGATACATTCCAATGAGACAGGGAAAGGATGATAGATGATAGGAACCATGGTGTACAAAGTCTGTTGTAAATCTAGTCAAAAAGAAAAGAAGAGCTTATGAAAGGTTCAAAAAACTAGGTAATTTTAGAGATCTGGAAGATTATAAATCGAGCAGGAAGGAGCTTAAGAATGAAATTAGGAGAGCCAGAAGGGGCCGTGAGAAGGCCTTGGGAGACAGGATTAAGGAAAACCCCAAGGCATTCTACAAGTATGTGAAGAGAAGAGGATAAGATGTGAGAGAATAGGACCAATCTAGTGTGACAGTGGAAAAGTGTGTATGGAACCAGAGGAGATGGCAGAGGTCCTTAATGAATACTATGCTTCAGTATTCACTATGGAAAAGGATCTTAGCACTTGTAGGGATAACATGCAACAGACTGAACATCTTGAGCATGTGGATATTAAGGAAGAGGATATGCTGGAGCTTTTGGAAAGCATCAAGTTGGATAAGTCACTGTGACCGGATGGGATGTACCCCAGGCTACGGTGAAAAGTGAGGGAGGAGATTGCTGAACCTCTGGCAATGATCTTTGCATCATCAGTGAGGACAGAAGAGGTTCTAGAGGATTGGGGAGATGTGGAAGTTGTTCCCTTATTCAAGAAAGGGAGAAGGGATAGCCAAGGAAATATTGACCAGTGAGTCTTATTTCAGTGGTTGGTAAGTTGATGGAGAAGATCCTGAGAGGCAGGAATTATGAACATTTGGAGAGGCATAATATGTTTAGGAATAGCCAGCATGGCTTCGACAAAGACAAGTCATGCCTTACGATCCTGATTGAATTTTTTGACAATGTGACTAAATATGTTGATGAAGGTAGAGCAATAGATGTAGTGTATATGGATTTTAGCAAGGCATTTTATAAGATACCCTATGCAGTCCATACTGGCCATAAATGGAGAGATCAAGCTGAAGTAAGCCAGGCAGTCAGCAGGATGTAGCTCCAAGAGATTGTTGGTATAGTCCAGGCTGGACATGCAGAACTCAGCTGGGGGGGCAGGGGAAGGCAGCACACTTCTGGTCTAAGACATTGAGAAAAGGGAGGAAAGCCATGGTAGTGGGGGGTGGGGGAGGAGGGTGACAAAGAGAACAGGAGCACTACAGGGTAAAGGCAGTGGCACAGGGCCACCAGGGAAGCTGGACAACATGGGAGTCACCATCAGTAGGTCATTCAGCTGGTCTGACTTGTGAAAGATCCCACAAGCCAGACTCTGCTTCCTTATCAGGGCAATCTGTGACACCTTATCTTGCCCCCAAAATCCCTACCAGTGGCTCAGCAGTGAGGATAGCTGCCCCCGTGTGATACCACCAATACTAATCTCCAACACATCCTGGCAGGATGCAAGACTGTGCTGTCCCAAGGGCACCACCAGGTTCTGAAGCTGGCAGAGATAATCAAGAAGCTGCCTTTCCCCAGGGGGAAACATCTCATCCCTGATTAACAAGCTTCAGGACTCCTCTCCACAGGCAAGGAGTAGGACATGAGGGCAAATCTCAGCAGTATTCAGACCTGGCAGGTGTGCAAGGAAGCTGACTGGAGGACCATCATCTTCCCTGTGTGCCAGGGTTTCATCAGTGCATTAAAAACAAGGTTACTCTGTGATATGGCAGTGACTGGAGTGAAGCTTCGGAGGGCCACCAGTGGATTGGCTGAGGAGGTTGAAAATGACAGCTTTTGGCTGTGGCTGAAGAGGAAGGTCAGACATTGGGGATGCCATAAGTCAGGTGTTGAATCAAGACTCAACTGCAGGGCACAGACCCTGGAGTCCCAGAAACAGGATAAGACAGAACCTAAGGACAAGACACAGTCTAGGCAGGGGAAGCAGGACTAGGACAAGGGAATGGGAACAAGGAGCCTGGGGTGGACTCCAAGCCCAAGACTGGACAAGGACACAGAACCTGGGTCTTGCTTCAGGCTCAGACCCCTAAACCTAGGCAAGGGCATAACAAGGCTTGGGTCAAGGCTAGAGGCTGTACAACATGGAGCCAGGACTTATCCTCCAACAAGCCAGGACTCATCTATAACTCCACACCAAGGTGGGGCAGGACCATCCATCAGGTCACAGCAGAACAGCCTGACCTACCCAACAGAGGCAAAGACAGATTCCTCCCACAGTGCAACAGCAGAACAGCCAGACTTACCCCACAGCAGCAAGGACAGGAAGAGAAAAACTCCAAGGAACAACAGACAGTTCCACCTCTGCATCAGGGTAGCTCCAAGTAGCCGTTACAGCCAGCAGCCTTGGCTGACTATGGAAGCAACCAGATCCCTACCTAGCTCAGAGTGGCTGACAGCCACCCAGCTGGCCCAGGAAACAGCTGAATCCATACCACAATGACAGCACCAACTACTACCAGCAAGGCTCCCAGAAGCCATGGTTCTCCAACACAGCCCCAAAGATGGCAAGAGCCCATTCTAGCCTTCCTCCAGCCATCTGTAGCATGACCATCTTGACAAAACAACCCCCAACCACACACAATACCAGGGCCACTTATATTCCCAGTTCCAATATGAGCCTCAGGTGTTTCTGGTTAAGTCCAACCGCAGCAAGGGACCGCCAGAAAACCCGGAGTCCAGAGTCCGTGGACCGGGTCACTGACTTCAGACTGAACCACCACAAGGGAACTGACTAACCCCACTGGAAGCTGCAGGGGGTGGCAGAGAGATGTCCTTGCCACTACTCTGCCTCCTGGAGGTGTACCAGGGCTGAGTGAGCGAAACATCAATGAGCAGTGATTTCCGGACAGTGACCCTGCAGCTGACATACGGGCACTGCTGAGGTGCGGCAGGCAGCAACACTAAGCAGGAAACAACGTCTTCCTGTAAATCTCATTGCACTGTTGAAGGATTGTAAATCCGAACCATTAAATCTGTCTCTAAACATGTTGCCTACATCAGCACCCTATATTTAGTTTACAAGTTCTATACAGAATTCAACAATAGGTTTCAAAAGGTTTTAATAAGTATATTTAATGATAGAGGAATGTATACAATATACATCCTGAAATTCTTTTTCTTTTCAAACATCCATGAAAACAGAGGAGTGCCCCAAAGTATAATGACAGTTAAATGTTAGAACCCCAAAGCCTTTCAAACCTCCATCTCTCACGTATAAGCATTTCTAGTTATTTCTTCAGCGGTTTGAACGGGGCACGACTGCGCAAGCACATGGAGGTCAGGCAGTGAGAACGGCGAGAAGAATTTAAAAGCGAGAAGAGTTCAAAAAGTGATGGTTATTTCTTCAGCAGTTTGAACGGGGCATGACTGCACAAATGCATGGAGGTCAGCCAGAGAGAACGGCGAGAGGTGTTTAAAAAGAAGACGGATTTATACAGTGGGTGTTGGAGAAGTGGGCTTCAGAGTAGAGGGAGACAGAGTAGGAAGGCTTTGGTTCAATGGGGCTTCGGCGATAAAGGGTCGAGGCGAGATAGGTTATCTGTGCAGAATACAGACAGAGAGTATGTGTGTGAGACCAGTTTTCTGTGCTCAGTGTCAGATGTGGGAGGTTCTGGAGACTCCCAGCCTCCCGGACGGCCATATCTGCACCCAGTGTGTCGAGCTGCAGCTCCTAAGGGACTGCATTAGGGAACTGGAGATGCAGCTCGATGACCTTCGTCTGGTCAGGCAGAGTGAGAAGGTGACAGAGAGGAGCTATAGGCAGATTGTCACTCTGGGGCCTGGGGAGACAGATAAATGGGTAACAGTCAAAGAGGGAAGGGCAAGAGGCAGATGCTAGAGAGTACCCCGGTGGCTGTACCCCTGAACAATAAGTACACCTGTCAGAGTACTGCTGGGGGGGGGGACAACCTGCCTGGGAGAAGCAACAGTGGCCGTGCCTCTGGCACCGAGTCTGGCCCTGTGGCTCAGAAGGCTAGGAAAAGGAAGAGGATGGCAGCAGTGATAGGGGATTCTATAGTTAGGGGATCAGACAGGTGATTCTGTGGACGCAGGGAAGAAATGCAGATGGTAGCTTGCCTCCCAGGTGCCAGGGTCTCGGATGTTTCTGATCGCATTCACAATATCTTGAAGTGGGAAGGAGAACAGCCAGAGTAGGAAAAGGGAGGAGGTCCTGAAAACAGACTACAGGGAGTTAGGAAGGAAGTTGAGAAGCAGGACCGCAAAGGTAGTAATCTCAGGATTACTGCCTGTGTCACGTGACAGTGAGTATAGAAATAGAATGAGGTGGAGGACAAATGCATGGCTGAGGGATTGGAGCAGGGGGCAGGGATTCAGATATCTGGATCATTGTGACCTCTTTTGGGGCAGGTGTGACCTGTAGAAAAAGGACGGATTACACTTGAATCTCAGGGGAACCAATATCCTGGCAGGGAAGTTTGCGAAGGCTGCTGGGGAAAGTTTAAACTAGAATTGCTGGGGGGTGGGAACCAAACTGAAGAGAAGGAGGAAGGGGCAGTTGGCTCACAAATAGAGTAAGCTGGGAGACAGTGTGAAAGGGTGGATAGGCAGGTGATAGAGAAGGGACGTGCTCAGACCGATGGCTTGAGATGTGTTTATTTTAGTGCGAGGAATATTATGAACAGCACGGATGAGCTTAGTGTGGATCAACACTTGAAACTACAATGTGGTGCCCATTACAAAGACTTGGATGGTGCAGGGGCAGGAATGGCTTCTTCAAATGCCGGGCTTTAGATGTTTCAGAAAGGACAAGGAGGGGGGCAAACAAGGTGGGGGCGTGGCACTGTTGATCAGGGGTAGTGTCACAGCTGCAGAAAAGGAGGAAGTCATGGAGGGGTTGTTTACAGAGTCTCTGTGGGTGGAAGTTTGGAATAGGAAGGGGTCAATAACTCTACTGGGTGTTTTTTTATAGACCACCTAATAGTAACAGGGACATTGAGGAGGAGATAGGGAGACAGATTCTGGAAAGGAGTAATAATAACAGGGTTGTTGTGGTGAGAAATTTTAATTTCCCAAGTATTGATTGGCATCTCCCTAGAACGAGGGGTTTAGTTAGGTGTGTTCAGGAAGGTTCCTTGGCACAATATGTAGATAAGCTTATAAGAGGAGAGGCTATACTTTATCTGGTATTGGGAAATGAACCTGGTCTGGTGTCAGATCTCTCAGTGGGTGAGCATTTTGGAGATGGAGATCACAATTCTATCTCCCTTACGATAGCATTGGAGAGGGATAGGAACAGACAAGTTGAAGAAATTTTTAATTGGAATAAGGGGACATATGAGGCTATCAGGCAGCAACTTGAATGCATAAATTGGAAACAGATGTTCTCAGGGGAACATAGAAGAAATGTGGCAAATGATCAGGGGATATTTGCGTAGGGTTCTGCATAGGTAGGTTCCAATGAAATAGGGATAGGATGGCAGGGTACAGGAAACATGGTGTACAAAGGCTGTTGAAAACCTAGACAAGAAGAAAAGAAAAGCTTATGAAAGGTTCAAAAAACTAGGTAATGTTAGAGATATAGAAGGTTTTTAGGGGTAGCAGGAAGGAGCTTAAATTGAAATTAGTAGAGCCAGAAGAGGCCATGAGAAGACCTTGGTGGACAGGATTAAGGAAAGCACCAAGGAATTCTACAAATATGTAAAGAACAAGAGGATAAGATGTGAGAGAATAGGACCAATCAAGTGTGATAGTGGAAAAGTGCGTATGGAACTGGAGGAGATAGCGAAGGTACTTAATGAATACTTAGCTTCAGTATTCACTACAGAAAAGGATCTTGGCAATTGTAGGGATGACTTGCAGTGGACTGAAATGCTTGAACATGTAGATATTAAGGAAAAGAATGTGTTGGAGCTTTTGGAAAGCATCAAGTTGGATAAGTCACTGGGACCGGACAGGATGTACCCCAGGCTACAGTGGGAAGTAAGGAAGGAGATTGCTGAGCCTCTGGCAATCATCTTTGCATCATCAATGAGGACAGGAGAGGTTCCAGAGGATTGGAGGGTTACAGATGTTGTTCCCTTATTTAAGAAAGGGAGTAGAGATAGTCCAGGAAATTATAGGCTAGTGAGTCTTACTTCAGTGGTTGGTAAGCTGATGGAGAAGATCCTGAGAGGCAGGATTTATGAACATTTGGAGAGGCATAATATGATTAGAAATAGTCAGCATGGGTTTGTCAAGGTCAGGTCGTGCATTACGAGCCTGATTGAATTTCTTGAGGACGTGACTAAATACATTGATGAAGGTAGGGGAGTAGATGTTGTGTATATGGATTTCAGCAAGGCATTTGATAATGGACCCCATGCAAGGCTTACTGAGAAAGTAAGGAGGCATATGATCCAAGGGGACATTGCTTTGTGGATCCAGAACTGGCTTGTCCACAGAAGGCAAAGAGCGGTTGGAAATGGGTTATATTCTGCATGGAGGCCAGTGACCAGTGGATATGGGACCCTTACTCTTTGTGATTTTTTTTATAAACGACCTGGATGAGGAAGTGGAGGGATAGGTTAGTAAATTTGCTGATGACACAATGGTTGAGGGTGTTGTGGATAGTGTGGAGGGCTGTCAGAGGTTACAGCGGGACAACGATAGGATGCAAAACTGGGCTGAGAAGTGGCAGACGAAGTTCAACCCAGATGTGAGAGGTGGTTCATTATGGTAGGTCAAATATGATGGCAGAATATAGCATTAATGGTAAGACTCTTGGCAGTGTGGAGGATCAGAGGGATCTTGGGGTCCGAGTCCATAGGACACTCAAAGCTGCTGTGCTGGTTGACTGTGTAGTTAAGAAGGCATACAGTGCATTGGCCTTCATCAACTGTGGGATTGAGTTTAAGAGCTGAGAGGTAATGTTGCAGCTATACAGGACCCTAGTCAGACCCCACTTGGAGCACGGTGCACAATTCTGGTCGCCTCACTACAGGAAGGACGTAGAGACCATAGAAAGGCTGCAGAAGAGATTTACAAGGATGCTGTCTGTATTGGGGAGCATGCCTTATGAGAATAGGTTGAGTGAACTCAGCCTTTTCTCCTTGGGGCGATGGAGAACAAGAGGTGACTTGATAGAGGTGTACAAAATAGTGAGAAGCATTGATCACCTGTATAGTCAGAGGCTCTTTCCCAGGGTTGAAATGGCTAACACGAGAGGCATATTTTTAAGGTGCTTGGAAGTAGATACAGAGGGGATGTCAGGGGTAGGTTTTTACACAGGGAATGGTGAGAGCATGAATTGGGCTGCTGGTGGCAGTGGTGGAGGCGGAAGTGATAGGGTCCCTTAAGAGATTCCTGGATAGGTACATGGAATTTAGAAAAATAGAGAGTTATGGGTAAGCCTAGGTAGTTCTAAGGTAAGGGCATGTTTGGCACAGCTTTGTGGGTCGAAGGGCCTGTATTGTGCTGTAGGTTTTCTATGTTCAATGTTCTATGTTCTCTTTTCAAAGCAATGCCCCCCCACCAGTGAAAGAGCATCGGCACCCTCCACTGACACTCAAGCATGCAGCAAAGCATCAATAAAGACAGAGACTTGCAGTAACCCAAAGACTACTTGTTCACCTGATAATTCGACACACCATAGTCTATCCCTTTCCCTAATAAGAGAAAAAGAGTGGCCTTGTTTCACAGTGAGAGAGGAAACATAACAAAACTGATTTATGGTGCTAAAAGTCTGTTGTGTTGCTTTTTCTGAGCTCTGTGCCCATAGAACTCAGGTCTCTGGGCACACAGCCAGCTCGCTGCTTCTGATCTTCCATGTACTCACACGACTCATCAGTCGGCGGCACTAGCCTTTGATCAGCCCATCTCCAGAGCCACGAATATCCGGCATGCTAAAGGCATGTTAGTTTTCCAGGCAACGCCATTGGCATATCAAAAAGCGGGTGGTCATGATGCCCTGAGAGTGGTTCCCATTTCGGCATGTAACTCCAGGTCAGGGTCTTCAAAAGAACATTGAAAGGGAAAAATAAAGATGGAAATAGAACTGTTTCCAAAGATGCAAGCAAAGGACTCATCGATAGGTGCCATCATCCTCAGCTCCGCCCCTTCGTTCAGTGAAAAGGAAGAAAATCGGAACACTCAGGCTTTGAATACTCTCTTTCAGCATCATCACTACAGAAAGAAAATCCAGTTATCAGACTTTTTTAGGCAAATCTCTCACTCAGATATTATTCAGAACATTAGGAGATGAAAGCAGGATTTGGATCAAATGGGTCTCAAGAGTTCTCTGCTATTCAATAAGCTGTTGTTGAGATTGTGTGCCAAGCCTACCTTCAATCCCCATATCCGCTGAATCACTAGAGCCGCAAAATCCCAACTTCAGCCTTAGATATCAGCCTGAGCAGTCATAGCACTCTGAGGTAAAGTATTCCAAAAACTCACGGTCCTCTGTATATAACAAATTTCTCCATCTCACCAATAGATACATATTCCCGTATTTGTGGTCAATGCCCTCTAGTTTTGAACTCTTTACCCAAAGGAAATAGCCTTTCAGTCATTACCCAATCACTCCTTCTCGAAGTCTAGTTCATCACAACAAAATCAATGCCTCTAAACTCCATTGTGTGTAAGCCAACTTTTACTGTTTACATTGACATGAAAGTACGTTTTTTTGCTAAAAGAGGTATTGTCAAACAGGAGAGAACAAGTATAAATTTATGGCCCAAACTTGCTGTTGTGTTATGTTGAAATGGAGGATTGCTGTAGGGCTTTGCTGGTGTCAGCACCTGAGAATCGTGATTTTGGCATCATGTTGAAAAACATAGGCAGATATGGCATTGATGCCAATAGTGATCATGGATAGTGTTCAGAGTAATCTGATAATATCTCAAATCTATTGGAAATTTCTGAACTTAGTTACAGTGATGATATGTTTACATTCCTGGGGCAGCCTTCCAGAGTACAATGCTAACAATCTCATGGTACCAGCTCATTTTCCACCTGCAGGATTTAAGGTTATCATAGAAATAAAATTTAGACCTGAATAACTCAGATCAGTCATCGTGACTTTAAAGTATTTGGCCTCCGTAAAATTAATTGATTCACTAGCACAATTTAAGAAATCTGTCTTCCTTGCATAGATTGACTTTTGAGTGATTCTAGACTGGTCTAATGCAAAATCAAAATCCTGTAGGTACTGCAAATCTGAAATAAAATCAAAAGATTCTCTAAACACTCTGCAGCTCAAATAGGATCAATAGTGAAAGAAACAAAACTCACATTTCATTTCAATGACTCTATATTTGAATTGTCATAAGGTTATTGAATTGAAATGTTACTTTATCTCTCTCCAAAAATGCAGCCTGACAGAGTGAATACTTCCACTGATTTTAGCTTTACCCCAAGTTTTGCTGTTAATCTCCTAAGTACCCTGTGAAGCAGCCTGTCAAGCCACTCATCTCTGTCAAAAACTATTATATATTAGAGTATACAAATATAAGGAATAAGGGAAGGTTAACAAACCTGTTAAATAATCAGAGGTTAAATATAGGATGATAAAAGCACACCAAAGTGGAAGCCTTACGTACCTATCCCTCTTGCAGCATTCTCCATACTGATACCCAATATCTCTGTTTTAGCACTTATGAGTGGTATAGCTGATTTCACAAACGTATCACTTCTTTGCAAAAATATTGACGAGAAGGAGAATCTTCTCCTAGTGGATTTTGAATCTTCGAATTCTCTTACCTTGAGAACCAAGAAGGTGGAATCATTGTGCGGATTTTGCATAAAGACAGATTTTGCACTGCATGCAATTATGCATATTGGTCATTGAGCAAGAAAATGGAATTATGCCAAAATCAGATCAATTATGCCAATTGTGGCCCATTTATACATCAGCATAGCTTTAGTCACATGGGCCACATCCGGCTGATCTGATTTTGGCATAATTCCATTTTCTTGCTCAATGACCAATATGCTTAATTGCATGCAGTGCAAAATCTGTCTTTATGCAAAATCCGCACAATGATTCCACCTTCTTGGTTCTCAAGGTAAGAGAATTCGAAGATTCACAATCTACTGGGAGAAGATTTTCCTTCTCGTAAATATTTTTGCAAAGAAGTGATACATTTGTGAAATCAGGTTGTTCGGTGCATTTAAGGCAGAGATTGATAGGTTCTTGATTGGACATGGCATCAAAGGTTACAGGGAGAAAGCTAGGAACTGGAGTTGAGGAGGAGATAGAAAAAAGGATCAGTCATGATTGAACGGCAGTGCAGACTCATTGGGCTAGATGGCCTAATTCTGTTCCTATGTCTGAGGGTCTTATGTTCTATTCACAACCCCCTGAGAGAAGATTTTCCTTTTCATCAGCAGCACAGTAAGAGAGGTTCTGGGTTTAATTTCTGTCATTTCCAAATTAATTACCACAAATCTTAGCCTGACATCAGAGGTGGGTAAATGTTAGAATCCAATTTTATTGGATGTAATAGCTGAGTACTTGAGGAAGTGTGACAGATCGGACAAGGTCAAAGTGAATTTGCAAAAGGGAGTTCATCTCTGATAAAGAACGTGGTACGTATTACCATATGCTAACCTGGGATTCATTGTCTTGCAGACATTCACAGGAAAACTATAAAAGTGGAACAGAAGTTATGAAGAATTATACATAAACAAATACTGGCAAACAACCAACGTGAAAAAGAAGACAAACAGTAGAAATAAAAAATAATATTGAGAACTTAAGTTGCAAAGAATCCTTGAAAAATAATATTGAGTCCTTGTAGGTTGCAGAAAGAGTTCAGAGAAGTGGTGAACTGCCAGACTCGAATGATTGTAAGGTAATAACTATTCCTGAACCTGGTGGTGTGGGACCAATAGCATCTTTACCTCCTGCCCATTGGTAGTAGTGTGAAGAGGGCTGGATGATGGGTGCCTTTGATAGGGCATGGGCTGGATGCTGGTTTATTATAGCAGTGTTTCATGTCTTTGCCTGTGATGGACTGGGCTGCATCCAACACTTTCTGTGGTCTTCTCCATTTTGGGACACTGGCATTTCCATACCAGGCCATGATGCAACCAGTCAGGATATTCTCCATCTTGCATCTATAAAAGCTTGTCAACATTTTTGATGACATGCCAAATCTACACAAACTTCAAAGAAAGTAAAAGCTCTTCATGATAACACTTATGTATTGGTTGCAGTACATATCCTCTGATATGGTAATGCCAAGGAATTTAAAGCTACTGACCCTCTCCATCTCCAGTTCCCTAATGCGGTCTGGCTGAGAGACTTCCAGCTTCTTCCTTTTGAATCAGCTCTTTGAATTTGCTGATGTAGAGTGCAAGTTTGTTGTTGCTGTGCCACCACTCAACCAGATTTTCAATGTCTCTTTTATATGCCAATTCAACACTCAAGACTGTTTATTGTCATTCTTCAGTGCACGAGTGTAAAGGAAAATGAAATGACTGTTTCTCTGGATCTGATGCAGCATAAAGAACACAATAAATATAAACACATAAGATTAGTTTACACATATATTCTGATTTTATATGCATAGAACCATGCTACGTACAGGAGATTTTGAATTTGAGGTGACTCTTACAGGAAATGATAAATTAGTGGTGGTGGCATTTGTTAACAAGTGGAGATGTTGAACAACTTAATGGCTTGGGGGAAGTAACTGTTTTTGAGTCTGGTGGTCCTGGTGCAGCCTCTTCTCTAAAGAGAGTGGGACTTGCTGGTGGGTAGGCTGGTGCTGGTGAGATATTGGGCAGTTTTAACTACCCATTATAGAGTCCTGCTGACTGCTGCAGTGCAGTTTCCAGTACAATGTACAACATGTGTTGTCATTAAGGAAGAGGTTTTTGCCTGGCACCAAGCCTTGAGCTCTTCCACCTCCTCCCTGTAGACTGTCTCATCATTGTTGGTGATGGGACCCACCACTGTCATGTCATCGGCCAACTTAACATTGTGATTGATTGAGTGTTTATTGTGCGGTTGTGTGTGAGAGAGTGTACAGCAATGGGCACCGTCCAGGTGGTATGCACGTTGAGGATGATAGGGTGGGAGGAACAGTTGAGCATAGTGACTATTTGAGGTCTGTTGGTTAGAAAGTCCAACATTCAGTTGCACAGTGGAATATTTAGGCCAAGTATAGGAACTTGTTCACCAAGGTCTGTGGGACAACGGTGCTGAATGCTGAGCTGAAATCCAGAAACAGAATTGTGTGCTAACATCTTAGGCTACATCCACACTAGACCGGATAAATCTGTAACCAAAGCTTTTTCTCTTCGTTTTGACCCTCCATTCACACTGTTTGCCTCCCCCAAAAATGGAGCTTTTCTAAAACACTCTCCAGAGTGTGTAAATCTGAATATGCCAATTGAGCAGTGTAATGTGTACGGGGTTACCAGAGCTTTTTAAAAATGCTTTCATGACGTGCCAGAACTGATGGTAGCAGCAGCGCAGCATTTCATAGTTTTCTCAAACACAACCTCCAACACCACAACAACAATGACGGACGGCTTCAGGAGACTGTCCCTGAGCAGAATGTTACTGCAGCTTTGCAGTATGACAGAGAATTTCAACCCCCCCACACAACCTAACAATTTCAGAACAGACAGCAATGAGACTGAAGCCAGAAGGGTTAGAAATGTACTCGCCAGATACTTTGACCCATAACTTACTGAATAAATAAGTATATTCACTTTGCCCTGTTTTCTGTCCTTGCTCGTATGAAGGTGGTTTACCTCTTTATGCAAGTACTTCTCTGACAATAGATGTATAACATCTTAAAGTAACATTGTATGGAAATTCAAGATAACACTGATGCTGACATGTTTTATACATTTAACAAGGTGCTTTATTAATGTATTGCTTGTGCAAGCATTCAATAGATGCAATTGTCACTACTTCCAAAATGTCATTTTTAAGTAATAGCTTATGTTTGGCATAGATGTGAAAATGTTAAGGCCAAAAAAAGAAAAATTGTAAGTTTCACTTTTACTCAAGTAAAAATAAAATCGGTTTTGCCCAGTAACGGTTTTATTGCACACATTAAATACAGCAGAATAATAGAGAAAGATATGGCAAAAGTAAAGGCAAACAAATGAGGTAACAGCAAATTTCACTTTTGCCCAGTAACAAGCCTTAGTGCATTTAGTTGTAGCTGTCGTCCCTTTCATCAGTGAAGGGACTATGGCTGTAGAAAATGTATCCAGGATTAGTCAGTTTTTCAATGTTCATCATCAACCAGGTCATACTGTCTGTGAACTCCCTGTTGGTTGCCTCCATACGCTCCAGTATTTATTTTTCTAGTTTTAAGTCCTCCTGCGTGAGAGCCAACAGCTGTCCATCGTTTGGTGATTTCTTTTTAAGTTCATCTAGTCTGTAACTGAACAAACGCGCATCAAGTCTTTCATAGCGAGATTCAACACCAAACATGGGCTTGTTTTCTGTAGATGTGTCCCGTGCATGCCCAGTAGGAGGAGATTCACCCAATTACCCATTTTAATGTGGACGGAGGTATTTTCAAAAACACCTGGTGTGGATGCCTATTGTTTTTACGCAAAGCCAGTGTTTTCAAAATCATTTGGTCTAGTGTGGATGTATTGTTAGGCACATATATATGGACAGGGTACTGTAATAATTTTATGTATTACACCGTACTACTGCTGTGCAAAAGAACCAAATTTCATGACATATACGAGTGATAATAAATCTGATTCTGATATGGGTTTCCATTGAGGACTGACAGTGGAAAGGGGGCAAGGAGAGGGGTATCATGTTTGGGAAAAAGGGAAAGGAGAGGTGGGATGAACGGGAATCATCACAGAGACATTCTATAATGATAAATAAACCAATTGCTTGGAATCAAATGACCTTGTCTGGTTTCTCAGGGCTGGGTGTGTCTTCACCTCCGCCACCCCCATTCTTGTTCTCCTTCTCTGCCACCTGCCCCACAGCCCTCACGCAGTGTTCCACACTTGCCATTCCCAGCAGTCTTTGGATTTATAAACTCACTCTCTGCTCCACATTGACAAAGGCAGAACTGTACAAAAGTCCTAAGCACCCTAGTTGTATATACAGTATGTGCCTAAGACTTTTACACAGTCCTGTAAGTGTCCTTGTTTTCTGAGCTTTTCAGGGCCAGGTGTATGACAAATGCTATGGTATCTGTTGTAGCATAGTTATGTGGGTGAACATATTGGTGAGAGTCCAATGTGGCAAGAATGGAGTTTTTGATGTGAAACATTACCAGCCATTCAGAGTACTTCATGGTGATTGGTATTACTGTCACCAGGTGATAGTTATTTAGTTCCGAAGTTGTAGAGTTCTTTGGTACAAAAATAATGGTGGCATGTGGGGTCAACAGCTGTGAATTGTGTGCAATCCTTGCGTGCTCCAAATTCAAAGTAAATTTATTATCCAAGTATATTCTGTGTATGCTACCATATATAATCCTGAGATTTATTTTCTTTTGGACAATCACAGTAGGAACACAATAGAATCAATGAAAGACCATGTCCAACAGGGCAGACAACAAATAATGTGAAAAAACAACAAACCGTGCAAATGCAAGAAGAAAGAGAAAAACAAAATAACAAGAATAATAGTAATAAATAAATAAATAAATAAATAAGCAATAAATATTGAGAACATGAGATGAAGTGTCCTTATAAGTGAGTCCATAGGTTATGGGGGGAGTTCAGTGATGGGGTGAGTGAAGTTGAGCGAAGTTATCTCATGAGCCTGGATTGTTGTCTGAGCCGGCAGCTTAATAGGATTGTCTCTTTGTAGAGTCCTCTCTGCATTTGTCACCACATTTGATTCAGCTAGCAAACTTAAGTACAACATTGGAGCTGCACATGGCCACACAAATGTATGAAGTGAGTTGAGCATGGGACTGAGCACACAGCCCTGTGCTGGTGGGGAGTGTGGAGGAAATGTTGTTGCCAACATCTTGGACTTTAGGGATGAGTTTTGTGGGGGTGATAATTGAGAATGCTGAGCTGTAGTTAACAAAGAGCATCCTGATGAATGTACATTCATTGTCCAGATGCCCGGTGCTGAGTGATGAACCAATGAAATGGCATCTGGTGTTGACCTGTTGAGACAGTAGGCAAACTGGTGTGGATCCGGTTTACTCCTCAGGCTGGAGTTGATATGTTTCATGACCAACCTCTTGAAACAGTTCATTACTTCATCAAGTACTACTGCATGTGAATCATTTTGCAGGTTACCATGTTCTTCTTGGGTACCAGTAAGATTGATGCCTCCTTGAAGTATGTGGGCACCTGTTGCTGATGGGAAAGGTTGAAGATGTTCATAAATACTCCAGCCAGTTTTTTAGCACGGGTCTTCAGAACTCTGCCAGGTACACCAGCCGAGTAAGATGCATTCTGCAGATTTACCCTCCTGAAGGATGCCCCCACCTCTGCTCTTTCCTGATTCCACTGTTCAAACCATCCAGCAGACTGAGAACCCCACAGGCTGGAGTGTAGTTTCAGTGGTGTGGGGGCTTAAGCCATTTCTCAGTGAAAAAGAGAATTCAGCAACCCCTTATTTCCCTCTGATATAGGAACCTTGTTCTTCGTCCTCCCTCTTGCTATCTAGTGACTGTACATTGGCCAGGAGGATGCTAGGGAGCAGTGGTCATGCTTCCCATCACTATTGTCTGGCCTGAAGTCCACGCTGGCCTTTCCAGAAAACTTGGCACCATTTTTCCCCATGGGAAAAGTTTCTCCTAACATTGATTTTATCAAGAGCCTAGTTACAAAATAATGTTTTTTTTATTTTCTGAGATACAGCATGGAGCAGGTCCATCCATCCCACCAAGCTGTAACACACAGCTTCCCACCGATTTAATCCTAGCTTCGTCACAGGACAATTTGCAATGATCAATTAATCTACTAACTGTTTTGACTCTTGGAGGAAACTGGAACACCTGGAAGAAACTCCCATGCACAACGGAACAATGTACAAAGGACACCAGAATTGAACTCTGAACTCCGACACCCCAAGCTTTAATAAAGTCAGGATAACTGCTGGGCCACTGTGGCACCCCGTAATGAGGCGGTCATTTAAAACTGAGGTGGATGAGAATGTCTTCACACAGAATAACTGGAATTCTTTAACACAGAAGGCTATCAACTCTAGATTACTGGAGCTATTTAATGATTTTAGATTATTGAGTTCTGGGCTATGTGGAGCCACTTAAAATTTGAAACTTGGGACAATGCTGATGAATAAAGTAGTCAATTTCTGCCCTTTTCTTCTTGTATTCATTACTTTATATCTTTCTTTCATTCTTTAACTCTGGAGTCTATTGGCTTCACAATTCCCTCCTATCCCAGGAATAATGTCTAGTATACATTCTCTGCTTTTTTTTCTATTTTCTCTTTAAAATCAAGAGGGCAAAACTATGTTCAGTATTTCAGGAATGGTCTCACCAATACTCATTTCATAAGATTATCCTTACACTCCATTTTCCCCTTCAGTAAAGGATGTCAATTGTTTAAGAGAACGGCTTTCCAAAGCCTTATCAGGAGTAGCTAGAGACGGCTGATAAAAGGCACTCTTGCAAAAAATGCTGCAGCTTGAAAGAGACATTTAGAAATGTCCTTTCTCTTACCATGCATTTTACTAAATAATACACTTGGAGGCAGAGGAGTGAAACAACCACACAAACCATAATGCTAAAGTAATTTTAGGAGCCACTTATCTATTCACAAATGTGTGTTTACCTACTCCAGAGATGGGAAGACCTTGCGTCTGGCTGAATGCTCCACAAATCCATGTTACCTAGAGTCAAAGGCAGAATCATATAGATTACGGTACTCTCTTATCCCTGTAATACTATTTCTATTACCACACTCTTTATCCTGTTCAACCTCTTAAGGAGTGGCACATTTGATGATACAATTTACTACCTCAAAGGAAATTAAGATGCATCAGACATAACATTTGATACATATATTTTATCCCATTTAATTTTCAAATGCTAAGGCAACAGGACACAATGTTAAAACAAAATCACATTTCCTAATCTGTAGATTCATAGTACGAATGTATTGGAAGGTCGCTATCGTACTACGTTAAATATAATTGGTCTGGAATGTCTCTTTCACATTCATAGCTATTTGAAAACATTTGCAGTAGACTTACTCAATATTGCCACAAAATCTCCTGTTTTAAAAACCTAGTCATTCCTTGTTTTATAGCCAAAGTCATTTTGACCCTGAAAGCAATCTGTTTTAAAACATTTTGCATTGTAAATAAGGGTGTTAAATTGTTTTGACTTCAGCAGGTCAAAAGCAGAATTAACGCACAAAGCTAACATTGCTTGATAGTGCATTCACTGATGAAACAGTTATTTATCAATCATATGCTGTGTCTCCATGGTTACATCCAACCTCCAAACCTATCATAGTCCAACTCCTGTACCACTGGTAGCTCGGTTATATCTTGTTTTAATTTTTTTGCTGGTGTGTTGATTACATTTTGTAGCCATGGAGATTTGGAAAAGCTGAATTAATGTTGTTTCTTCTTGATAGTTAAGTCTCAAAGCAGAACAGCAAGATCTGTTATGTTCAGCAAATTGAGATATATGCAAATTATCAGGAATATGGTTTCAAATTTGTGTTCCAAGGCTCCTCTGCAACTCAGAAAGATCCAACTTTCTTGCCTTAAGTAACACATGAAGTGCTGAAGGAATTCAGCAGCTCAGGCAGCAACTGTGAAAAGGAATAAAGAGTCAACACATAAGGCCTACATCCTTCGTCAGGACTTTTCGGTCCAAAACATTGACACTTTACCAATGATGAAACGGGTCTTGGTGACTGAACTAGCTTAAATACTTGCATCATGAAGGTTCCTGGCTTGCCATTGCCCTGGAAACTCGATGAATTGGAGCCTATTGTTTAGGATACTGTTGCAAAGAGAAAAAACAGCAGATAAAGGAAAGGGCAATAAAAAATATTATATTTTGTTCTGACTTTCTTGGAGCATTTGTATTAACCAGATATGGTTAAATATAAATATGGTCCAAGGGAATATCATTCCTTTGGGCAAGAGTGAACAAATGATATTGCAACTGGTATAGTCCCATAAGAATAGATGCATTAGTTGTCTGGTTAGAATGTCAGGATGGATGACATGGAGGCTGGAGAGTAGTGGAGTGGGGGGAAAGGGGGAACATGTGAGAACCTGTCCCATCAGATATGTCAATCCTGTTCATCAGATCTGTTGCAATGCAAATGGTGGTTGTAGATGATCCTGTGGTGTCCATAGGGATATGTTCTGGGACCCTTGCTCCTTGTGACTTACATACTATAAATGACTGGAAAAGTTTCAAGTGATTTACTTTAGAAGGGGAAATTTGAAAGCAGAATACAGGGGTAATGGCATGATTCTTAGCAATGTTGAGGAACAGACAGATCCTGGGATCCATTTCCATAGATCCATTGAGGTTTCCACACAAGTTGATAGGGTTTTTAAGAAGGCAAATGGTATGTTAGCCCTCATTATTTGGGGAATTGAGTTCAAGATCTGTGAGATAATGTTGCAGCTATCTAAAACCCTGGTTAGGCGACACTTGGAATACTATGTTCATTTCTCGTCTTCTATTATAGGAAGAATATGGAAGCTTTAAAGATGGTAAGACCATAAGCAGAATGTCAGGAACAGAATTAGGCTATTTGGTGCATCACGTCTGCTCCACTTCACCATTTGATCATGGCTTATCCATTTGCCTTTCAACCCCATTCTCCTTCCTTCTCTCTGTATCCTTTCACACCCTGACTTATCAAGAATCTAGCAACCTCTGCCTTATATACACCATAAGATCATAAGACATCGAGTCTGCTCCGCATTCCATCATGGCTGATCCCGGATCCCAGTCAACCCCATACACCTGCCTTCTCTCCATATCCTTTGATGCCAGGACCAATTAGGAAACTATTAACTTCCTCTTCAAATATATACCCATGGGCTTGGCCTCCACCGGAGCCTGTGGCAGAGCATTCCACAGCTTTACCACTCTGTGGCTAAAGAAATTCCTCCTTACCCCTGTTCTTAAAGGCTGCCTCTCAATTTTGAGGCTGTGCCCGCTAGTCCTGGATATCCTTAACATAGGAAATATTCTCTCCACTTCCATCTTATCTAGTCCTTCCAACATTCAGTAGGTTTCAATGAGATCCCCCAGCATTCTTCTAAATTCCAGTGAGTACAGGCCCAAAGCCACTAATCTTTCCTCATATGTTAACCTCTTCATTCCCAGAATCATCTGCATGAACTTACTCTGTACTCTGTCCAATGAAAACATATCTTTTCTGAGATATGGGGCCCAAATCTGTTGACAATACTCCAAGTACAGCATGAGTAGTGTCCAAAAGACCTGACCTGTGACAATGAATTCCACAGATTTACCACCCTCTGGCTAAAGAAATTCTTCCTAATATTCATTTTAAATGGATGTCCCTCTATTCTGTGGTTGTGCCCTCTGATCCTAGACTCACTCACTATAAGAAACATCTTCTATATATCTACTTTATCTCAGCCTTTCAACATTTGATAGGTTTCAATGAGATCTCCCCTCATTCTTCTAAATTCTAGTGAGTAAAGGCCTAGAGTCATCGAAAGCTCCTTATATGATAAGCCTTTCGTTCATGGAATCATTTTTGTGAACTTCCTTTGAACCTTCTGCAATGTCAGCGCAATGTTTCTATGATAAGGGGCCCAAACTGATCACAATACTCTTAGTGAGGCCTCAGCAGTGCCTTATAAAGACTCAGCATTATAAATTTGGTTTTATATTCTATTCTACTTGAAATGAATGCTAACGTTGCATTTGCCTTCCTCAGCACGGTCTTATTCTACAAGTTAACCTTTAGGGAATCTTGCAGCAGGACTCCAATTCTCTTTGCATTTCTGAGTTTTCAGTTTTCTTCCATTTAGAAAATAGTCTATGTTTTTATTCTTTCTACCAAAGTGCAGGATCATATACTTACTGAAACTGTATTCCATCTGCTATTTTCCTAATTTGTCTCAGTCCTTCTGCAGCCTCCCAGCTTCCACAAAACTAACTGTCCCTCCACCTATTTTAATATCGTACACAAACCTGGCCACAAAGCCACTAAATCTGTCTTGCAAATTATTGATATACAACCTAAAAAGAATCGATCCCAACACCAACCTCTGCGGGAAACTATTAGTAACCAGCAGCAAATCAAAAATGCCTCCATTTACATCCACTCTTTGCCTCCTGCCAATCAGCTAATGCTTTATCCATGCTAGAATCTTTCCTGTAATACCATAGGATCGTATCTTGCTAAGCAGCCTCATGTATGCCATCTTGTCAAAAGCCTTCTGAGAATCTAAGTACACAACTTCCACCAATTCTCCTTTGCCTATCCTGCTTAATATTTCCTCAAAAAATTCCAAATGATTTGTCAGGCTAGACTTTCCCTTAAGGAAACTATGTTAACTTTGGCCTATTTTACCATGTGCCTCCAAATACCTTGAAACCTCATCCTTAACATTCAACTCCAACACCTTCCTAATCACTGAAGTCAGTCTAACTGGCCTATAATTTCCTTTCTTTTGACACCCTCCCTTCTTGAAGAGTGGAGTAACTTTGGAACCATGCCAAGATCCAGTGATTCTTGAAAAATAATTTCTAATGCCTCCACAATATCTGCAGCTACCTCTTTCAGAACCCTTGGGTGTAGTCCATCTGATCCAGGTGACATATCCACCTTCATACTTTTCAGCTTCCCAAACACCTTTCTCCTGAGTAAAAGCAATTGCACCAGCTCTTGAACTTCTGACATATTGCTAATGTCTTCCACAGTTCATCCAACATTTGTCCCCAATTGCTACCTCTCCAGTGTCATTGTCCAGTAGTCCAATAATAGACAATAGACTGTAAGTGCAGGAGTAGGCCATTCGGCCCTTCTAGCCAGCACCGCCATTCACTGTGATCATGGCTGATCATACACAATCAGTACCCTGTTCCTGCCCTCCTCCCATATCCCTTGACCCCGTTACCTATAAGAGCTCTATCTAACTCTTTCTTGAAAGCATCCAGAAACTTGGCCTCCACTGCCTTCTGGGGCAGAGCATTCCACATATCCACCACTCTCCGGGTGAAGAAGTTTTTCCGCATCTCTTTTCTAAATGGCCTACCCCTTATTCTTAAACTGTGGCCTTTAGTTCTGGACTCACCCATCAGCGGGAACATGCTTCCTGCTTCCAGCGTGTCCAATCCCTTAATAATCTTATATGTTTCAAATAGCTATTCTAACTCTCTTTTGCTCCCAGAAACTCCAGTCATTGCTGCTTGCCATCTTCCTTCTACTGTGCCCTTTCAATCAACTTTGGTGAACTCCTCTCTCATCCCATTGTAATTCCTTTACTCCACTGTAATACTGATGCCCTTTGCTCTAGCTTCTCCTCCTCATATTGCAGAAGAATTCATCATATTATGATCACTCTCTACTAAGTGTTCATTTACCTTAAATTCCCTAATCAAATCCAATTCATCTTACAACACCCAATCCAGAATAGTTGATCCCTGAGTGGGCTCAAACTCAAGTTGTTGTAAATTTGATTTCATTTTTTATCAACAGAGGCACAATGCTCTGCCTAGCTGCCTGTCCTTTCAATACAATGCATATCCTTCAATGTGAAGCTTCCAAAAGTAATTTTCTTCAGCAGTGACTCATCCTTGTCAATCACTAACAACATTACAAGACCATCCACCTTATTCCATATACTGTATGCGTTCAAGTATAACACCTTTAGTTCTGTTTCATCACCCTTTTCAATTTTGTTCTCCTCCTGCACTTCAACTCACCCCACTGGCTTCAGTATTGACCTGTCATCTGCCTGTTCTTCCTCACAGTCTTACTGCACACTGCCTCTGCTTTTATATCAACTGCCCCATCCTCAGCCCAATCACACATTTCCCCATTCCCCCACCAGATTAGTTTACACCCTCTCAAGCAAACCTGCCCATAAAGATATTGGTCCCCCTAGGATTCAGGTGTAACCTGTTTCTTTTTTATATGTCATACATTCCCCAGAAAAGATTCCAATGGTCCAGAAATCTGAAAAACATTTTTCTACACCAGTTCTTCAGCAATGCATTCACCTGCCAAATCATCCTATTCTTACCCTCAGTGGTGCATGGTACAGGCATGAATCCAGAGATTACTACCCTGGAGGTCGTGCTTTTCAGCTTTCTACCTAGCTTCCTAGATTCTCCCTTTGGGACCTCCTCACTTTTCCTACCTATGCCATTGGTGCCAATATGTACCGAGACTTCTGGCTACTCATCCTTTAGAATGCCATGGACCCGATTCAAGATGCCCCTGATCCTGGCAGCATAATCTCTGGCTGTCTCTTTCATGTCCACAGAATCTTGTGTCTACTCCTCTAACTATGGAATCCCCTATCACTACTGCAGTCCTCATCTCCCCCATTCTCTTCTGAGCCACAACACCAGACTCAGTACCAGAGACCCGGTCACTGCAGCTCTCCCCCGCCCCCCCGTATGTCATTTCCATCCACCCCCATCCACAACACTACCCAAAGTGGGAAAATTTATTGAGGGGAATGGTCACAGCATAACTTCGCACTGGTTACCTGCCTCCTGCATCTTAAGGGTGACGACCTCCCTATAGCTCCTATCTATCACGTCCCCAGTTTCCTGTATGAGGTAAGGGTCATCGTGCTACATTTCCAGTTCTTTAACATGTTCTCTGAGAAGCTGCAGCTCGGTGTATCTGGTGCAGATGTGGTTACCTGGGAGGCCGGAGAAAACGTAAAGGAACATCTCACATAAAGGAAATGACACAGCCCCTGGAGCCTCCTCACTGCTCTAACTATGTACTGACAGACAAAGAATGAAGAAGAAATTTAATTGTTATGAACCTCAGCCAAGCCTGTTGAGCTAAAGACTCCCCACTCCAACACTGGTCCTCTTACAGAATGGCCACTCCTCTTGTCCCTACCTTACTTTTATTTGCTCTTCTTAATGAATCGCTATTTGATTGGGCAACTGGAAAACAGTGAAAGCCCGTGAATGCTTTTTTAAAGACCTGAGTTACCTCCTCTCTCACTCCTGATTCGCTTGGGCCAGTGACAAAACGCGGAAAGCCTGCGACTTTCTTTAAACAGGATGCAGAGTAGATTTACCCAAGATACTGCCTGAACTAGGGTGCATGCCTTATAAAGGTAGGTTGAGCAAGCTAAGGCTTTTCTCTTTGGAGTGAAGAAGGATGAGAGGTGAGTTGATAGAAGTATATAAAATGATATGAAACAGAAAGCCAGAAACATTTCCCAGGGTGAAAGTACCTAATACAAGGGGCATAATTTTAAGGTGATCAGAGTGGGTGTGGGTGCATGGAATGACCTGCCAGGGGTGGTGGTAGAGGCATTGAAAAAACTCTTAGATAGGCACATGGTTGACAGAAAAATGGAGGAGTATATAGCAGGAAAGGGTTAGTTTGATGTTAGAATAGGTTAAAGAGTTGGTAGAATGCTGTGGGCCAAAGTGCCTGTATTGTGTGGATAGGACTGTAGAAATTAAATGTTCTAATTGGAAAGTTCACAGTGATCCTCAAATACATATGTTGGATTAAAGGACTCTGAACAATCCCGGGTACAGTGGTACATATTAGGGTAATAGTTTAATATTTGGCATTATAAAAAAAATGGTTACATACACAACACTGGAAGAACTCAGCAGGTCAGGCAGCATCCGTGAGAAAAGAGTAGCCAGCGTTTTGGGCCGAGGTCCTTCATCATTCCTGATGCTGCCTGACCTACTGAGTTCTTCCAGCGTTGTGTACGTATTCTTTGATCCACAGCATCTGCAGTTGTATTTTTGTATTAAAAAAATGGAGTGCTCTTTGGGAGGGAAGGGTTAGATTGATCTTGGAGTAGGTTAAAATCTCAGCACCACACTCATGGGATGAAATGCCTGTGCTGTGCTGTACTGATCTACGTTCCCCGATGCTCAGATACTGAAATTTGCATGAGATCAGGGGAGAGATAAGCCTTAAAAAATAGTGCAAAGACAGGTGCTTGTGTGAAAGGCACCAGCAATGGGCAGCAGGAAACCTGGAGAAATGCACTGCAGCTTTGCAAAAAAGATCTTCTGCTATCTCAAAATCTTTATGGTAAACCAGGAAAACCAGTTTATCTCCCAACTCACCAGGACAAGTTAAAACAAATGCAGAAAGCGTTGAGAATGACAAACAACAATGAATTCTGTAAATTGGTGTGCTGAACTACATATACCTGTCCGACACATTCCCTGCTGACTGCTCCTGTGGCTCCTCCCACAGACCCCTGTATAAAGGCGATTGGAGGCACTGCTCCTCCTTCAGTCTCTAGGATGTAGTGTGGTGGTCTCTTGCTGCTGACGGTGCTTTCTTCTAGCTAATAATGCTTTCTTCCAGCTAATAAAAGCCTATGTCAACTCACGTCTCTGAGAGTTATTGATGATGCATCAATCGGTATTTAAATTCTATTATTGTGCCAACTGCCTGCACAGTTTAATCCCAAAATAATTGCAACAATTTGTTTCAATTCTGGGCACTAGTCACAACTATAACTCGGTTCGGTCAACTGGCAATGGTGAATTGCCATGACAGAAAAGAACTGCACATATAACCCCTTATTCATTTAGTGAGCTAGTCCTATCTACCAATTAATTGTTGCACTCTTTAAATCTAACCACTGTGAATAACTGGATAGAAATTTATTATGAATGCTATAGAATTGCAATTGGAAAGAAAGGCTGGTTAAGTACAAAATGAGCCGCTAACACAAATTTCCACTCCTGTTAATAAAAAAATGGAGAGATTATAAATGTCTTGTGTTATTTCATCAATAATGAGTGATTGGTAGAAGTTAAACAGGACACTTTGTAGTTTATGCAATAACAAATGGGAGATCCAGACAGTAACTGCAGGTATAACCTGAATTAGTTGCTATAGAACATTTTGAGATAGAAAGTAGTGAACTCTTTTACAGTATATAGACAAACTAATGAACATCATAGGTAGCTTACCTAGAATTTAAAAGGATTTCTTGAATGTTCATTTTATATATCAATTTCATTATAAGGTATCCATCTACATAACACCATCATGTCTCTATACACACCATCACCGAGCTTCTGGTAAAAAGAAATGAATATGTTTCATGGCTCTTGACTTTTAGTAGTCTCCTGGTTGACTTCCCACTTTGCATATTTGAGTTCATCCATTACAGCCCATTTCAAACTTGCACATAGTCCTAGTCACTTACCTTCAAGGAGCAGTGTCTCAGAAAGGTGGTGTCCACTGTTATGAATGTACCACAGCTCTGAGGGGCCAATGGACCTCTCTATCTTTGCTGGTGAGTTATCCAGTTACGGGATATGTAACACCACCATTAAGGACCCCGTCACTCAGGACATGCCCTCTCCTCATAGTTACCATTGGGAACGAGGTACAGAAGCCTGAAGGTACACACTCAGCAATTCTGCCACCCGATTTCTAAATGTACATTGAAGCTATGAGTAGTACCTAATTTTTATTATTTCTGTCTTTAAACTATTTTTAATTTAACTACTTAATACACATGTGTATATACACTTAGCGTTAT
The DNA here is from genome assembly GCF_030144855.1 of Hypanus sabinus. Classification (NCBI taxonomy): domain Eukaryota; kingdom Metazoa; phylum Chordata; class Chondrichthyes; order Myliobatiformes; family Dasyatidae; genus Hypanus; species Hypanus sabinus. The sequence continues at coordinate 99,293,398 of NC_082715.1, read as the reverse complement.
TGATTTACTTATTTATTTATTTTCCTTATATTATCATTTATTACATTGTACTGCTACCACAAAGTTAACAAAGTTCACAACGTATGATGGTGATATTAAACCTGATTCTGATTCTGATTTTAACCCTTCTACTTCCTGACCTATGTCAGCCCCAAACTTGCAGTGTCTGTAACTTGATGTTATTTTTTATGCAAATGCCACCATGATCATGCTCTTCCAAAGCTTTGTAATCTTTCCTCTTGTAAATACTCAATTTCTACCATCAGAAGTAATGACACCATCTTTAATTTTTAATATTTTTGCCTGTACATTTCCATCTGTTTATCTTTCGCTCTTTAAAATTGTCCTGATAATTCACCAAACTTTTGGTTTGCTCACTTCATATGCACTGCAGTATCAGGTTTAGTGTGATTGCTTCCCTGGAGAATGCCTTTTTATAGTGCACTGCATTAAAAGTGTTAAATAAATGTGACTTCCTCGTTATGAATATAAATAACAGGCTTTTGATAGCTTTGAGGAAAAAAGGATCGCTTTACTTAATTGTTATATGCATTTTGATTAATAAAACATTAAAAGTTACTATGAAGTATGCACCAACTCATACTCAATCCAGCAAACCTTGTTTTAGATCTGTTAACAGTCACCTTATATTAAGACTCTGCTTTGAAATTCTGAGTGATAGAACTTTTTCACATAGAATCATCTTCAACAGATACAACTTAATTTTGTGTAGAGAGCTGTGGTGAAAATGATTCCCACTTTAACAGGGCATTGTTGAAAGTGAGATGAATCATTTTAAATATTTCCTGAAAAATAGCAATTAATTCTCTTGAGCACTTCTTTTAAAGAGTTGGGAAGTTGTACAACTAAATTTAAAAGTTAGGTTGGGATAAATGAGAATGTTTCTCTACTCCAGAAACCATAGTGACAAATCAACATGATAATATTACAAAGCTCAAAGTTCAAAGTAAACCTATTATCGAAGTACGTATATGCAACCGTTTACAACATTTTCTTGTGGGCATACTCAATAAACCCATAATAGAATAATAACATGATAGAATCAATGAAAGACGGCACCAATTTGGGCATTCAACCAGAGTGCAAAAGACAGCAAGCAAATACAAAATGAAATAAATAATAATAATAATACATTAGCAATAAATATCAAAAATGTTGTATGAAGAGTCTTTGAAAGTGAGCTCATAGGTTGTGGGAACATTTCAATGACAGGGCAAGTGAAGTTACCTCCTTAGGTTCAGGAGCCTAATGGTCGAAGGGTCATAAGTGTTCCTGAACCTGATGGTGTCAGTTCTGAGGTTCTGATTTGTCTTCCTGACAGCAGCAGTGAGAAGAGAACACAGCTTGGATGAACGGGGTCCTTGATGATTCATACTGCTTTCCTGTGACAATGCTTCGTGTCAATGTGATCAATGGTGGAGATGTCTTTACCCATGATGACTGGGCAACATCCTATTTTTTGTAGGATTTTCCAGTCAAGGGCATTGGTGCTTCCATACCAGGCTGCGATGCAGTCAGCCAATATACTCCCCATTACACATATATAGCAGGTTGTCAAAACTTTAGATCTCCTGTTGAATCTTCTTAAACTCCTGAGGAAGTAGAGGTGCTGCTGTGCTTTCTTTGTATTTGCACTTGCATGCTGCACACAGGACAGATCCTCTGTATAGATAATACCGAGGAACTTAAAGTTGGCGGCCATCTTCATTTCTAATCCTCCGATGAAGCTTGGCTCATGAGCCTCTGGTTTTCTCTTCCTGAAGTCAATAATCAGTTCCTTGGTCTTGCTAATATTGCGAAAGAAGTTGTTGTTGTGGCACCACTCAGTCAGATTTTCAATCTCCCTCCCATATGCTGATTCATTGCCACCTTTGATTCAGCCAGTGGCAATGGTATCATCAGCAAACTTGGATATGGCATTGGAACTGTCATAATTGTAAAGCAAGTAGAGGAGGGGGCTAAACACAGCCTTGTGGTGCACTGCTGCTGATGAACATTACGGAGGAGATGTTAATGCCAAACCAAACTGCTTGGGGTCTGCAAGTGAGGAAATTGAGGATCCAAATGCACAAAGAGGTATTGAGGCAAACATCTTTGAAGTTTATTGATCAGTTTTGAGAGGATGATAATGTTGAATGCTGAGCTGTAGTTGATGAAGAGCATATTGATATATGCAATGTTCACTGTGCAGATATTCCAGGGTTGAGCAAAGAGTCATTGAGATGGCATTTGCTGTGGACCTGTTGCTCCTGCACACAAGTTGGAGTGGATTCAATTTGTTTCTCAGGCAGGAATTGATATGTTTCATCACCAATTTCTCAGAGCACTTCATCACTGTGGATATAAGTACTACTGGATGATAATCGTTAAGGCAGGTTATCACATTCTTCTTAGGCACCAGTATAACTGGAGCCTGCTTGAAGCAGGTGGGTACCTCAGACAGCCAAAGTGAGAGGTTAAAGATCACAGTGAACACTCCAAGTAGTTGTTCAACACAGGTCTTTAGTATTTGGCCAGAGACCCTGATTGGACTGCATGATCTTCACTGGTTCACCCTCCTGAAGGCTGTTCACACATCAGCCTCAGAGACTGAATTCACAGGATCAATGGGGGCTGTGGGAGTTTGTGATGGTTCCTCCATGCTTTGATGGTTAAAGCAAGCATAGAAGGCATTGAGGTCACCTGGAAGCAAAGCCCTGTTGTTGCCTATGTTGCTTGATTTAACTTGAGAAGAGGTGATAGCATTAAAGTCCCTGCCACAACTGCCCTTTGTTGACTCAAGTTTAATCCGGGATTTCCACTTCACTCATGAAATGGCTCTTCGGAGATTGTTCCTGGACATTTTTTAACTTTCTTGGTGACAAGACTTGAATGCCTCTGATCTGGCCCTCAGCAGATTGTGGATCTCAGGATTCATCCAGGGCTTCTGGTTGGGAAAGACTCTGAATGATTTTGAGGGGACCCACTTGTCTACAGATGTTTTAATGAAGTCCACAACAACTATGTTGTATTCATTCAGATCCACAGATGAGTTCTTGAACACAGCCCAGTCCATCAACTCGAAGATATCCCATAGCCACTCCTCTGCCTCCTGTGCCCTCCTCTTTTTTGTCCTAATCTCTGGAGATTTGCTCTTTAGCCTCTGACTGTATGCAGGTAGGAAGACAGCCAAATGACCAGATTTCCCAAAATGCAATCTGAGTATGGAACGGTAGACATTCCTTATTTTAGTATGAACACCAGTCTAGTGTGTTGGGACCTCTGCTGCTGCAGGTTATATGCTGATGGTAATTGGGCAGAGTTTTCTTCAAACAAGCCTAGTTGAAGTCCCCGACTATGCTTTGAAATGCTTCAATCAATTATTTTGCTTTGAAACAGCTCAATGGAAAAAGAATTAATGTAATTAAGATTACTGATTGGAGCAGGGACTTACAGAAGGCAACACCAGAATCAATAATGCTTGCTTTATGAATCTATTGAATTCTGATAATGTAATAGGAACAATGAACTTGCTGTCTGTGTGATGAATTATCAATGAGAAACTCAAATTTGTGTACAAAGTAATTTTAAGCATAATATACATAAGTAGAAAACTTTCATTGTGGCTGTTGCCCTCTAGATGGAATTGGGGAGATGGCATCTCAGGTAATTAAGACACATGCCATCCAGGGAGACTTGGTAGACTGGATTCAAAAGTTGCCTTGGCCATAGAAGACAGAAGAATGTTGGAGGTGGGCTTCAATTATTACTGTAAGTCTCTAACCAAAGGATAAATGCTATAAATGCACCTCAATTGTGATATATGACTTCAATGAAAATGTAATGAACTATATAGTCAGTTTGCAGATGACATAAATAATGGCAGAGTTGTAGATTATGGGAAGGATGTCACAAGATTCTAAAATATAGACCATTTTGGAAGCAGAGGCATAGAAATGACAAATGAGGTTTTAATCCAGACCACTGTGAGCATTTACTCATAGGGAGGTGAAATTTAAGAACAAAGTATACAGTAGGCAGGACCCTTGGAAGTATTGATTTGCAAAGAAATATTGGGGTGCAAATCCATAGCTCCCTGAAACTGGCAACATATCAGGGTGGTAAGGACATACCTTTAACATATCTACTTTGAGTTCTGATGAAGTGTTGACTGTTTTTACTCCTCCATAGCAGCTGCCTGACCCACTGAGTTCCTTCAGCATTGTACGTGTTTTGGGCAAGATTTCCAGCATCTGCAACATCTCTTGTGTTTAGCATATCTGTGTTCATTAGTTGGAGTTTTGTGTAGTTCTGGTTGCTGCTTTTAGGAAATGTTTGGAGGCTTTGAAGAGGGTGCAGAGCAGGTTCATCCACCTGTGCTTGGATTAAAGAGTATTAGCCACAAGGAGGTGCCAGACAAGCTTGGATTTAGAAAATTGGAGGCTGAGGGGTGACCTGGTAGAAGCATTGGCAGGATGGATAGTTATATTAGGATGGAAATGTCAAGTATTGAAGGCATAGCTTTAACATGAGAGAGAGAGAGAGAGAGAGAGAGAGAGAGAGAGAGAGAGAGAGAGAGAGAGAGAGAGAGAGAGAGAGAGAGAGAGAGGAAGTTTAAGGTAGACTTATGTGGCATTTGTGCTTGGAACATGTTGAAAGCAGATACAATAGCAACATTCAAGAGGCATTTAGACAGGCACATGCCTAATCAAAGAATGGAGTGACATGTATCATGTGGGGTGGATGGGAATAGTTTAAGCTGGCATGGTGGTGGGCACAGTCATGAAGGGCCTGCTTTTGTACTCTACTATACTATCTTTGGGTGTTGGGGTGGAGATACATTTCTATCAAAGAAGGTGTCAGGCACTCCTTCCGTCTACTAGCCTGGTGGTCGCCCTTAGGCAAGGTGTAGCACCTGTCCAGTCACCTGATCAGGATCACATGAAGCCATGAGCAGCTGGTGCATATCACAAGTCCTGGTGATTCAACCACTGACGCCAAGCAGACAAGCTCTGAAGAGTATTGATGATGGCTGGAGTAAAGACACTGTACAGAAGAAGGCAATGGCAAACCACTTTTGTAGAAAAGTTTGCCAGGAGCAATCATGGTCATGGACAGAGCATGAAGGAGGTCCTTGGCACAGGCAGTGATCGCTCGTTTGGTAGAGAGATCAAAGACAGATGGAAGCCCATGATCATATAACACCATGCATAATAATGATGTAACACCATTCATAGCTCCATATTCTATAATAAAGAAGTTTGCGGATGATGTTGTGAAGTGTAAAATCTTGAGACTGCAATATGATACTAATGGCCTGCTGGTTGGAGTAGAAAAATACCAAATTAAATTTAATTGGTAGAAGGAGCTAATGATTTATGGAGGTGCAACAAGGAATTGGAATTAGTTTGTTATTGTCACATTTACAGAGGTACAGTGAAAAACTTGCCCTGTATACTTTTCATATAGATCAGATCATTACATCATGCATTGAAGCTGAACAAGGTGAAATTATTTAAAAAATGCAGAGCAAAGTGTAACAGCCACAGAGGAAGTGCAGTGCAGGTAAACAGTAAGGTACAAGATCATAACAAAGTAGATTGTGGAGGTCAAGGAGATCTAGGGAGCCACTTAATAGTGGTATAGCAGTGTCCTTCAGCCTGGTGATATATGCTTTTAGACTTTTGTATCTTCTACTCAATGGGAGAGGGAAGAGGTGAGAACGTCTGGGCTGGTTGGGGTTTTTGATTATGCTGGCTGTCTAAATGAAGCAGTGGGAATTATAGATAGAGAGAAGGCTGATGTGCCAGGCTGCATCCTCAACTCTCACAATATTTGAGAACTATCTAGATAAGTACAAACGTTTGTTCTTGAATAAAGTGCATATGGAAGGATAAGGAATAAGGGATGATATTGCAGAAGCTAGATTGGTACAGCAATAATATGATGGCCTATTTCTCAACTCTATGTATTATAACTGCATGACTTGCTAAAGGATCAGAGCACAGATGAGGAAAAGCATTTTCATCCAAAGATGGAAGGTATCAGGACTCGTTGTTCAAACACTGGCATGGGTTAAAGATAAAGATTAGTTTTATTTGTCACATTACATTAAAACATGCTGTGTAGTGAAATCCATTGCTGTGTCAAATCAAATCATCAAGGATTTTGCTGGGGGCAGCATACAAGTGCCACCTTGCTTCCGGTGCCAACGTAGCAAGCTCGCAACTTCCTAACCCTAACTCTGCGGCTTTGGAATGTGGGAGGAAACCGAGCACCCAGAGAAATCACATGTGGTCATGGGGAGAACGTACAAACTCCAGGATTGTTGGGAATTGAAAATCAATCTTACAGCTGGCATTGTAATAGAGATAAGCTAGCCACTATGCTACTGTGCCACCCAAAGGGAAACTCTTATCACATTTAATGTATTGAACGTGGACTCCAAGAGTTGGTATCTCCAGGGCCATGACCCGGCTACTGTAAGGTTGGATTAGACTGGCAGCTCTTTATGTTCACCAGCTTGGACACAGTGGGTTCAAAATGTTCTTTTAATTTCATAAATGTTATGTTCTGTAAACGATGCACAGTGGTGACATATGTGGCACACTGTTTGACTGGTGGTGTTGCAGAGATGACATGTTCTTCCTTTGACCCACTGGTTACTCTAAGGTACCCAAGTTTCCTCCCACATCCCAAAGATGTGCGGGTAGGTTAATGGACCACAGGATATTACTCCTCCGTGTATGCCATAATCATAGAATAAATACAACATAGAAATGGGCCCCTCAGCCAATTTGTCCTGTGCTGCCCACCAAGCAAGTCCCATTTGCCTGCATTCAGTCCATATCCCTCTAAGCAGCCTCCTATCTGTGTATTTATCTGATCTCTTTTTATAGGTAAGTATGATGATGTTAGTGATTAAAAAAAAATCAAAGGGGTGATGATGAACGTGTGACAGAGAATAAGTTGTTACAGGTAACTGAGGAGATGTGGTGGGGTAGTGTGGGTGGGAAGTGGAATTGGATGAATGAGATTATTATGTTGCAGTAAATATATCTTTCAACATATGATAAACTCCAAAAATGTACCATCTTATGAATCATTTCCATAATGTTCCTACCTGAGAAAGTATCAATTAACTGTTAATGAGCCACTGGTTCTGTGAGCAGTGTCCAATTGAAAAGGTTGCTGTGATACCACTTTACCACAATAGTTCCCTCTCACACCCCAGCACACTGTTATCAAGTGAAAGAAAAAGTTTGTCCTGGTAAGATATAGGAGCAGAAGTAGGCCATTCAGCCCATCGAGTCTGCACTGCTATTAATTCATGGCCGATCCAATTCTTCCAGTCATCCCAACTCCTCTGCCTTCTCCCCATACCCTTTGATGCCCTGGCTAATCAAGAACCTATCTCTCTCTGCCTTAAATTCACCTAATGATTTGGCCTCTACAGCTGCTCATGGCAACAATTTCCATAGATTTACCACCCTCCAACTAAAGTAATTTCTCCGCATCTCAGTTCTAAATGGATGTCCTTCAATCCTGAAGTCATGCCCTCTTGTCCCAGAATCCTCTACCATGGGAAATAACTTTGCCATATCTATTCTGTTCAGGCCTTTTAACATTCAGAACGTTTCTATGAGATGCCTCCTCATTCTCCTGAACTCCAGGGAATACAGCCCAAGTGCTGCCAGACGTTCCTCATATGGTAACCATTTCATTCCTGGAATTATTCTCAAGAATCTTCTCTGAACATCTTCTCCAATGTTGGTGTATCTTTTCTAAAATAAGGAGCCCAAAACTGCACACAATACTTCAAGTGTGGTCTCACGAGTGTCTTATAGAGCCTCAACATCACATCCCTGCTCTTATATTCTATACCTCTAGAAATGAATACCAACATTGCATTTGCCTTCTTCACTGCCGACTCAACCTGGAGGTTAGCCTTTAGGGTATCCTGCACAAGGACTCCCAAGTCCCTTTGCATCTCTTCGATTTGAATTCACTTTATATCTAAATAATAGTCTGCCAGTTTATTTCTTCTACCATACACTTTCCAACATTGTATTTCATTTTCCTCTTCTTTGCCCATTCCCCTAAACTATCTAAGTCTCTCTGCAGGCTCTCTGATTCCTCAACACTACCCGCTCTTCCGAGATGAAGGGTCTTGGCCTGAAATGTTGACTATACTCTTTTCCACAGATGCTGCTTGGCCTGCTTAGTTCCTTCAACATTTTGTGTGTGTTACTCATAATGTATCTCATTCAGTTTCCTCTAAAATTGCATTCAAGAGAAATTAGGAATAGGTAATAATGCTACCTTTGACTGTGATGCTGCATCTTGAAAAGTAAATTATAATATTCTGAATACAGACACTTATGTTCCAAAGGTATGTTTAATTTCAGAGAAATGCATACAATATACATCCTGAAACTCTGCTTCTTTGCAAACATCCATGAAAACAGAGGAGTGCTCCAACGAATGAATGACAGTTAAATGTTAGAGCCCCAGAGCTCCCCCCTCCCACACATAAGCTGCAGCAAAGCAATGATACCTCTCCCCCACCGGCTAAAAAGCATCAGCACCCAGTCCCCCCCCACCCCACTGAGCACTCAACCGTGCAGCAAAGCATCAATAAAGACACAGATATGCAGTATCCCAAAGACTATTTATTCAGCCGGTATTCGACATACCACAGAATCTCTCTCTCCCTAATAAGGGAAAAAGAGGTGTTCCTGTTTCACAGTGAGAGAGGAGACATAACAATACAACTCACTGATTTATGATGTTAAAAATCTGTTGCGTTGCTTTTCCCAAGCACTTTGCCCAAAGAACTCAGGTCTCTGAGATCACAGCAGCCAGCTCGCTGCTTTTGATCTTCCGTGTACTCCCACGATGCATCAGGCGGTGACGGCAGCAGCCTTGAATCCGCCCACCCCCATTGCCACAAAAATCCGGAACCCTGAAGGTGCACTAGTCTTCCAAGCCACATTCTTGGCATATCGACAAACGGCTAGTCGTGAGACCCCAAGAGCAGGTCCCATTTCTGCAAAAAATTGAAGTCAACATGTAACTCCAGGTCAGGGTCTTCTAACCAATCTTGAAACAGAAAAAAAGAGGTATCAAAGATAGAAATAGAGCTGTTTCTGAAGATGCAAGCAAAGGAGTCACCATTAGGCACCATCATCCTCCTAAACTCCACCTTCATAGATTCATAGTTATAATGCATCAAGTCGAGTTTATTGTCATTTAACTATATGCATGTATATAATGTATATAACCATATAATATATATAGAAATGAGACAACATTTCTATGAACCCGGGTTTAAAGCACAGTAGTACACATAGCACATGACACATGAAGTAAGGATAAAATCTACAGATGAATTACACATAAATAGCAAACTAAAATGTATTAATATTAAATATTGTATGGTACAGAACAGATTAACCAATGACACTTCAAATGCAATGTGGCAGGGAGTTCAGAAGCCTAATCGCTTGCGGGAAGAAACTGTTTCTCATCCTGATGTTTTTGTTTTTATGGATCATAGGCTCCTACCTGATGGTAAGAAGTCAAAAAGGATGCTGGATGGATTTGTGGAATCCTTAACAATACTAGGGGATGTACATGCACTGTGCTCCTGATAAATGTCCCTGAAGGATGGTAGGGAGACTCCTGTGATGCTCTCAGCTGTTCTCACAGTCCATTGTAGGGACACCTGGTCCAATGCCCGACTGCTTCTATACCAGATGGAGATGAAACTTGTCAGGATGCTCTCAATGGTGCTCTTGTAAAACACAGTTAAAATGGGGGGTGGGGAACCTTGCTTGCCTCAATCTTCTTAGGAAGTGGAGCTGCTACTGTGCCTTCTTGTCCAGAGAGGCGAGATTAAGGGACCAGGTGAGGTCATCCATGATGTGAGCTCCCAGGAACTTGGTTCACTTACCTCTCTCTTAAGGGGAGGCAGGAATTTGCAGAGGGAGATGGTTTATCTGCACCTTCCTGAAGTCCACAATTATTTCCTTGCTCTTCTCCACATTCAGGCTTGGGATGCTTTTCTCACACCAATTCTCTCCATACTCCATCTCATCATCGTCCTTGATAAGGCCAGCCACTGTTGTGTCATCTGCAAACTTAGCAGAAACATAGGAACGTAGATAACCCACAGCACAATACAGGCCTTTCAATCTACAATGCTGTGCCGAACATGCACTTATTTCAGACATTACCATAGCCCTCTATTTTACTAAGCTCCATGTACCTATCCAGGAGTCTCTTAAAAGACCCTATCATATCTGCCTCCACCACCATGGCTGGCAGCCCATTCCACACACTCGCCACTCTCTGTGCAAAAAACTTACCCCTGACATCTCCCCTGTACCTACTTCCAAGCAACCTTAAAACTGTGCCCTCTCATGTTAGCCATTTCAGCCCTGGGGATAAGCCTCTGACTATCCATACAATCAATGCCTCTCATCATCTCATTACATGCACGTTCAGGTTAACTCTTTGAGTGATTATGCAGAAAGTTTGAAGTTAATAATTCATCTCTTTCTACCTTAGGCCATGAACTTATCAATCACCCCTGCTGTGGACCACTTCTGGAGGTCCAAGACGTCGACTTCAACAAAGAAGGGATCCGTATGCTCCACAAACGCTGGACTAAGTGTGTAAACATAGGAGGGGAATATGTTGAAAAATAAATGTGCTGGTTTTCTAAAGTTGACTTCTTCTGCCTTAGGCCACAAACTTATCAATCACCCCTCATATACACCTCTATCAGGTTACCTCTCATGCTCCGTTGCTCCAAGGAAAAAAGGCTGAGTTCACTCTACCTATTCTCATAAGGCAGGCAACATCTTTGTAAATTTCCTCTGCACCCTTTCTATAGTTTCCACGTCCTTCCTGTAGTGAGGTGACCAGTACTCCGAGTGGGGTCTGACCAGGGTCCTATATAACTACAACAATACTTTTCGGCTCTTAATCTCAATCCCATGGTTGATGAAAGCCAATGCACCATATGCCTTCTTAATGACAGAGTTTGAGCTGGATCCTGTGACACAGTCATGTGTCAGCAGTGGGCTGAGCACACAGTCTTCGGGAGTGCCAGTGCTCACAGTAATGGGACGGGAGACATTGCTGCCCACACGGACTGACTATGGCCTTATTGTTAAGAAGTCCAGTATTCAATTGCAGAAGGAGTTGTAGAGACCCAGCGAGGACAGTTTCCCCATCAGCTTCTGGGGTACGATGAACACGAGAACAAGCCATTTAGGCTTTCTCATCCATGCCTGCCTGAACTTGTCCCATCTGCTTGTATTTGATCTATAGTTTGCTAAAACTTTCTAACCATGTACCTGTCAAAATTTGTAATTGACTGGCCTTAACCACTTCATCTGGCAATTTCCAATTACTCATCAGCCTCTAATAGCAAAACTCAGGTTCACTTTAAATATTTCCCTTCTCAGCTTAGCCTATGCCCCTTGGATTTTGACTCCTCTACCTTGGGAAAAAGACTGTAAGAATCACTTTAACTATATCCTTCATAACTTGGTAAACTTTGGTAAGGTCACTCCTCAAATTCCATCACTCAAAAAACAGTCCCTGTTTATTTGGTCTCTCCTTATAACTCCCTACACTGTTTTAATTTACTAAAATTCATCATTTCATACTTGCATGACATAAATCTCATCTGTCGTTCCTTTGACAAATTTTCTAATTGGTCTAGAACCTGGTGTAACCTTAACCAACCATCTTCACTGTCCACCACATCACCAACATTGGTGTCATTCACAAACTGACAAACCAGGGCATCAAAGTTCTCATCCAAATTGTTAATATATGTAACAGGGGACTCACCACCGATTCATGATATGTCACTAAAATCTGAGAAACAACCCTCCACTATTGCCCTCTGACTCCATTTTCTTAATCCAATTGGCTTTCCTACTGTAGGGTATATTGGAGAAGTTGGATGCATAACTATGTGTTTAAGGAATGAAGGAGCTCATTCATCTCTGTTTAGTATAGCCAGATATGAAATGAATTTGATGATTTAATTCTGATGACCATTAATGTCTGATCACCTCCAGATGACTGTTGACCATGCACTCACTGTTAAACAATGCATCCCAAGGTTTGCAAACTAATTGAATGGAGCAGCACTACAGAATGAAGTCAAGCCAAATAAATTTGGCCTGGTATATGTGTTATTCAAGCAATTACTTCTGAGTCAGAGAAATGTTGCCCTTACCTACAAGTCTTCTGCTTTTGGGGGAAATGTGTCTCTCAGGGCAGCAACTGGGTGCTATACAAACACTAGAAAAAGCTCCATAAAAGCTCCTTTTTGTTACAAAGGCTGAAATTAAGCTTTATTCAAAGCACTTGAGTTTCATTTTGTGAGGAAAGTTTCAAAACTTTTCCAAGTGTTCTTCGGTTGTTTATGATCATAATTTATAAAAGGCAACAAAACATTAGACTACTCATAAGACTCAAGTCACATTATACATTAAGCTAGATAGATCTTTCGAAATTTACATTGGTGTAGAAGTTGTGACAATTATCATTGATCAGGACAATTTTTGCTCAGAAAGATCTGCCACTGATGCCAAAAGTAGAAGTAACCTACAGGATAGTTATGCAACAATTGTTCTCAGACTCCTAATTTTGAGTATAGCTGTTGCTTATCTAAACTTTGCCCTCGCTTTCCCACCAGCAGAGCAGACTCACTTTCTACAGATCAAAGCTTTACCCAAGGTCCCCAACTATGCATGTCTGTCTGTTGGTCACGTGGAACAGTTCTTTCTCCAAACCTGCTCTGGCAATCCCCAAAGCCCACTCAACTCTTTCTCCAATACACTAGTGACCACATTAATGCTTCTTCCTACACAAAGAAGTTCTTAATAGTTTTTGGTATTAATAAAGATTATAAAAGTTAATAGCAAAATTTTCTATAAATATGTAAAGTGAAAAAATTTGTGAAGGCAAATGTAGTTCACCCATACTCAGAAATGGTAAAAAAAAAACAATAACCGGGAATAATATTGGTTCTGTATTCACAGAGGAAGAGACAAAAATGTTTGACATGCTGGGAGACCAAGGTTCTAGTAAGAGGGGTAGCTGAAGGAATTCAGAATAAGTAAAGGAACAACGCTGGAGAATTTAATGACAAATCCCCAATATTTGCTTATTGATAAACCAGAGAACATGGCTCTAGAAATAATGATGCATTTTATGGTCATCTACCACAGTTCATTAGACTCTAATGCCATTCCTACAGATTGAAGGGTGGCATATGTATACCACCATTTCAAAAAATAGGTTGGAAAATAAAAAATATGGAATTACAAATATGTAAGTATAATGTCAGCAGCGGAAAATGCTAGAGTCCATTACAAAAGATGCAATAACAGAATGCTTGGAAATCAGTAATAGGATTGGACAAATTACAGCTCAGTTTATTAAAGGGAAATCATGCTTAACCAATACACTGGAATTTGTTTGGTCTGCAACGAACAAGGGAAAGCTAATGACTGTGATGTATATAGAATTTTTAAAAGTTTTTTTGATAAGAACTGACATAACGAGGCCAGTGTGCCAATTTAGACATATGGAGTAAATACTGACAGGAAGGAATTAGTAGGAATGTATATCTTTTTCTAGGTACCAGGAAATAACTAGTGTGTGCTGCAGAAATCATGATTTGGCCTTAACTATTCACAAAGCATTTTAAAGGTTTGGATGACTGAGGTAAATATAATATTTCCAAGTTTGGAGTTGACATAATCCTGGAGGAGAATGAGTCATAGTACAGTACTTACCTGATGTGTCCTTCAGTTCTCATCTCCCTTTATCTGTCAGAATTCCTGAGACATGGAGATTTCAGCTGCCCCAGAGCTCAAATTGAATTGGAAGTTGAGCTGAACCACGTAGACTTACTGCAACATGTAAATAGCTCTTACTCTCTGTGAACTGGTTAATTAATTTCCCCTCTGTAAAGCCCTTGCAAAATCCATATATGGGTGGTGGAGAGATGGGATTCAAATTCCTAACATAAAAACCTAACATCATTAGGGGGATTAAAAATCCCCTGTGACATTGACTATGAAATCAATATAGTCACGGATTGCACCGGAGAATTTTGAATACACTGTTCACGTGTCTGATACATAGTTGCGTCATTTATGTATTATGTAAGTATCAATACAGTATTTGAGTTTTACATCTTTCGGTGCACTGTTTATTTCTTAACATTGGTGTGTGATTTTATTTACATTTTTGATATGTCTTTTTTGCTCTAAGTATCTCTGTAGCTGGGTTATATATTTGCATATTGCCTGATGTAGAACAAACAGTATTTCAAACAAAATTATATTGCTTAGAAACAACTAACTGTCCAAAATGTTTTAGCTATTAATCATCTAATTTAAATTGATTTGCTGTGACCTGACCATACAGTGCTGAAAAAAACTGCCAGCTCTGTGGAGCCAAGTGAAAACCAGATGTTGCAGAGAGAATAACACAATTTTTTTGCAAATCAGATTGCAATAGTTGCCAGAGAATTACAGATTTATCCAATCTGTCAAATTGTTGACTTTTATTGAGGGCAGAAGAGGGACACCAATGAAGTCACTTTAACACAATACTACGTAAAGAAGAACGGTAACCCAGAATGTGCTGCCAAAGTAAGCGCTTTTAATGGCACAAACACTGATTAAGATCATAAGACATAGGAGCAGAATTAGGTTATTCGGCCCATTGAGTCTGCTCCGACATTACTTCATGGCTGATCCATTCTCCCTCTCAACCCTGCTCTGCCGCCTTTTTCCCATAACCTTTGATGCCCTGACTAATCAAGAACCTATCAACCTCTGCTTAAAATATACTCAGTGACTTGTGTTATGTTTTTGTAATTCCAAAACATAACACTAATTGAAAGAAAAACATGGAGATGCAAGATATATGTAACCTTCACCTTTACCTTCAGTGAGGCACGCACATTTAAAGTGGTAGCGTGATGATGTAAGCCATTAATGTACTTTAACATATAATCTATAGTGAATTAATTAAACAAAGAATGCTTAATCAAAGAATATACTTACAAAATTACTCAAATACTGAAATATTAAATACACAGCAATCCTCCCTACTTAGCTATAAACTTCAAATTAATCTAGAATGCAGCTCAACTTATATGGTTATATAGCACTGGGTAATAGTCTTAAGCACATATGTATAGCTAGGGTGCCTAAGACTTTTGCACAGTACTACATTTGTCAACATGGAGCGGAGAGCAAATTTGTAAATCTGGAGGGAGCAAAGGATGTTGGGAATGGAGAACATAGAGCACCACAGGAGGTGTATGGGACAGGTGGCAGAGGAGTGCCAGGGACAGGGGGTGGCATATGTGCCGACACACCCAGCCCTGAGTCACCAGGCAAGGTCTTTTGATTCCAAACAGCTGGTTTATTGATCATTACAGAATGATCTCTGGTGCTTCCCACTCCTTCCCCTCTCTATTCTCCTTTTCCCAAACATGATTCCCCTTTCCCTGGTCCCTGCCCACTCAGTCCACAATAGAGACCCATATCAGAATCGAGCTTAACATCAATCACATACGTCATAATTTTTTTTGTGACAGCAGTACACGGCAATGCATAACATTACTACAGTTATGTTCAAAAGCCTTAGGCATCCTAGTTATGTATGTGGGTGTATATATATATATATATATATATACATATATATATACACACATATACCTAAGACTTTTGCACAGTACTGTATATCTATATCTGTACAGTATACTATACTATACTATGTAACTACACTATAGATATCCACAGCATAGTAAGTTTTAAAGTGTCCCATTGAGGCCTAAAGATTTTATTGATGTGGAAGATTTCTTACTGTTATGGGTTAACATCTTTCCTGCTTGCCAGATGAAACTTATGGCTGTAAAACTATCTCAGATTCTGGGGCCTTCTCCATGGTGGTTGTAGGAGTTGGCTCTGGGATTGCAGGAAGTACTTCTCTCACTCTGAACACCTTCCTTCTCTAGCAACTGACTCTGCTCCCCTCAACTGATTGATGTATCTCTAGATGACATTAGATGCAATCTCTGCTGTGTAAGAGAGTGCTCCAATTCTGTCCTTAATCTTTCCACGTACCCATTTTTGATCATCTTCATAGTTCCTCACCAGGACTGTCTATCCAAAAGTGCAACATCAAACCTCCTTGGCTGAGGACCCCTCAGTTTCTCTCAACTCTTTGTCCTGTACACTTCTTCTGAGATTAGGTTTGTAGAGCTTCAAGTGTGAGCACAAGGGATGACCCAGAAACAGCAGAGTTGGTGTGGAGTGCGCTGTATTGCGATATACAAGGAGGAAACTGGCAAGCTGGGTGGGACAATACAGACATAATATGTCTTATTCCATTTATTTTTCAGAATGAACTATTCTGTAACAAACTGTGGTCCATTGTCATTGATGAGGCATTCTGGAACACCAGGTCTTGAAAAGAAGTTTCTCAACACATAATAGTATATGAGGCTGTAGTGGAGGCTATTGGGAACACTTACATCTACTTTGTATCTGTATCCAAAAAATTTGTGCCCATGAATGGTCCAACAAAATTCATATGACCTCAGTTAGGGATGGAGAGGTGCTGTTCTTGGCATCTTCTGGATGTGTTAGCATCCTGAACAATGCATGGCAAGCTGCTCTATCTATTAATCTAACCCAGGCTGCCAGACAAAGCTTTGAGCCAATGCTTTCATTTTGACCATGCCTAGATGACCGTCATTTGTGCCCATGAATGATCCAACATTTCAGCTCTTAGACTGGATGGGGCAACAACTCCCAATCTCCACAAAGGCCTCTCTCAAGGGCAAGTTCATCCCGGTGCTGGCAAAATCGGGGGAACTGGGATTTCTGCTGCACATCCCAGTCATTTTGGGATGCCATGTAATCCTGTAACAGTGTGGAGACCTTTCTGCCACTTGGATCATCTCTGCCATAATAGGAAGATTTACGATTTACATTATGGAGAATATATCAAGAGGAATTCCTTCTTTGATAAATTTCTCAGGTATTTCTTTTCCCATGCATAAATGGGACAATCCATCAGTGTTTCCATGATTAGTTGTCCTCTTGAATCTGATCTTGTTGTGATATATGTAGGCCCCCACCACAATGGTTACATAATTTATTTGGTCAGGCAGGACTCCGTCTAGAGGCCACAATATTGTTCAAACTCACTTTCATTCCTGATTGCAATGCAGATGTGTTTCTTTCTGCTATTTCCATTTTTACAGTGATTTTAACTACTCTTTTAAATGTGAACTGGGCTTCAGTTAAGAGTCATTTGTGAATGCTTTCTTGCAAGATTTCACAAACTAAACAATCTCACAATACATCATTAGGTGAACTGAAAATGCGCAGACAATCTCATCAATTCAGCCACTACTTCACTTACTTTTGATCCTACTTATGAAATGTAAAGTGTTCTGTAATCAACAATTTTTTTACTTTTAAATATTCCCACATTACTTCCACAAATATCAGCAAAGCTCAATTCAGCTGGCAATCAAACCTCTTAGCAACTATATGCTTCCCACCTACTACATGCACCAAAACTGGTAGTCATTTCTCATTGGCTATTCCTTTTGCTATAATATACTACTCAATTTGCTCAGTTTACAATATCCAGTTATCTCTTGTGCAATCAAACATGTTTATCTTTCCCATGTAGCCAGCCATATCTGCTTTATGTTTATTTATGATTATATTCACCTGGTACTAACTGCTTATGAACCTGAAAATTTGTCCCTTTTCTGTCTTTTTTAAAAACTCATTTGATTTTGTCCCCTCCAGAAGAAGCACGTGTTGCGCTTTAAAAAAAAAATCTGGTGTTTCACTCTGCTTCAGCAAGTACATAGTCATCTCAGTTTTGTTTAATTTTTTTCTCATCACCACTGTTATGCTTCTTTTTCTCCAAACCACAAAAAAAATTGAAAAGAAATTGGATCTGAGATCTGTGCGCTTATGATGTGGTGGCCTGATGATGTATGCCATTCATGAACTTTTAGAAATATTGTGTAATGAATTATTAAAACAAAGAATCAAATAATATATTTACAATGTTACTCAAATCAAGACAAGTTTATTGTGGTTTGAGCTTATGCATGTTTACCATCAAATGAGACAATGTTTCGCCAAGCCAGGGTGTAAAGCATTGTAGTATACACAGCACACATAACACATAATAACTGATGAAAGTAAGGATGAAACCTACAGGTAGATTACACATAAATAAACTAAATATCTAAAGTGCATAAATTGAATATTTTAAGGTACAGAACAGATTAATCAGTGATATTTTCAATCCAATTCAACAGGAAGTTCAGAAGCCTAATGGTCTGAAGGAAGAAACTGTTTCCATCCTAACCATTCTTGTTTTTCATGTATCTGAGTCTCTTGTCTAATAGTAGAAAATCAAAGAAGATGCTGGAAGGATGGGTAGGATCCTTAATAATACTAAGGCTCCTGCATATGCAGCGCTCCTGATAAATATCTCCAATGGATAGTAGGAGGACCTCAAGGATACTTTCAGCTGTTCTCACTGTCCTTTGTAGGGAATTCTGGTCTGATGCTCAACTGCTCCCATACCAGATGGAGATGCAACTTGTCAAGACGCTGTCAGCGATGCTCCTATAAAATGCAGTTAAGATGAGGAGGAGGGAGGTGTTGGGAGCCTCAATTTCCTTAGGACTTGGAGATGCCACTGTGCCTTCATTTTCAGGGAGGTGATGTTAAGAGACCAGATGAGGTCATTTGTGATGTGAACTCCCGGGAACTTGGTGAACTTAACTTGAGGGGCCATGTATTCGCAGAGAGGGATGGCTCATCTGCACCTTCCTGAAGTCCACAATGATTTCCTTTGTTTTCTCCATATTCAGACTGTTTTAGTAAATATTATTGAATATAACTATTATAATATTACTGAAATATTAAATACACAAAAGCTTGGCCTTCACAGCCACATGAATTCCACAGATTCACTAGCATCTGCCTAAATAAATTCTTCCTCATCTCTCTTTTAAATGGATGTGCTCTAGTCTAAGGCTATTCCCTCTTGTCCAAGACTCACCCACTATGGGAAACATCCTTCCTACATCCTCTCTGTCCAGACCTTTCAATATTAGATAGGTTCCAATGAGATCTCCTTAATTCTTCTAAACTCTAATGAGTACAGTCCAAGAGCCATCAAACCTTCCTCATACATTAACTCTTTCATTCCCAGAATCATTCTTGTGAACCTCCTCTTAACTCTCTCCAATGCAAGCACATATTTTGTTAGACAAAGGGTCCAAAACTGTTCATAGTATAGCACTCCAAGCAAGGCCTCACCAATGCCTTATAAAGCCTCAGTATTACATTCTTGCTTTTATATTCCTCTTCAAATGAATGCCAACCTTACCACCAATTCACCTTGCTAGTTAACTTCTATGCAAACATGCACCAGGATTCGTAAATTCCTTTGCATCTCTGATTTTTGAATTTTCTCCCTGTATAGGAAATAGTTTATGCTTTTATTCCTTCATTTGTCTGCTATTTGTCAAGCGGAGTGCCGTGCACAATCCTAATCTGATGAAAAACGGACGTGGGAGCACAGAGGAACATCTGGAAATCTGCAGGAAGGCCTTCTTCGTTGCTGCTGCTGCTGTGAGGTCTGGGCCTCTGCTGAGAAGAACAGGCCCCCAGTCCTCGGGGTCACATTGCCAGTGGCTGGTGGTGGGGGCGTCTTAATACGCTTGGCAGAGGATGGTTCTCAGAGAAGCTGTGCCAGAGGGGATGGTCGGAGGCTCTGAGGTTCGACGGACTTGGAGTCCACTGCGGTCACGTCGCTTTCATTGTATACTATGTCTGCGAGACTGAGTCGGGCGGCACCATGGAAGTCCATAGTGGAGTTATTCCCTTCTGCCGCCGGCATGGGATGATGAGTCTATCGGGACCCTGAGGACTTGTGGAAACTGTGGTGGTTTCTTTCGAACTTATAGTCTTTTAACATCTTTGAACTATTTTTACTGTGCCTGTGGTCTTTTTCTTATCAAATTATGGTATTGTTTGCACTGTTGTAACTTTATGTTGTAACTATGTGGTTTTGTGCAGGTCTTATAGCTTTAGTTTTTGGTCTTGTTTGTCTGGTGGAGTTGGAGCTCCTTTCCAGGGAACGCACTAAGATGGTAGTGCGATATGAATACGCAGCAGCCTCTCTGGACTCTGGACTGGGGATTGCCAAACGTTATGTAGATTTTCTGGTGTAGTCTATTTTTTCATGTGCTTTGTTGATATCATTCTGGAGGAACATTGTCTCATTTTTTAACTGCATTGCGTTTGTGGTTTTTAAATGACAATAAACTGAATCTGAATCTGATCTGAAAAGTGCATGACCATATACTTCCCTATACTGTGTTTCATTGCCATATCTTTGCCAAGTATCTCCTGTACACAAGAAACAGGACAAGTCCAATTCAGCCAGTTACCACCCTATCAGCCTACTCTCAAACATCAGGAAAGTGATGGAAGGGGTCATCAAGAGTGCTATCGTGCAGCACGTACACAGCAATAACCTGCTTATGGATGCCCAGTTTGGGTTCGGTCAAGGCCACTCAGCTCCTGACCTCATCACCTCCTTGGTCCAAACATGGACCAAAGAGCTAAATACCAGAGGCAAGGTGAGGGTGATAGCCCTCAACATCAAGCATTTGACCAAGAATGGCATCAAGGTGCCCTAGCTAAAATGGAGTCAATGGAATTAGGGGGAACCCCTCCGCTGGTTGGAATCATACCTGACACAAAGGAAGGTGGTTGTGGTGGTTGGAGGTCAATCATTTCATCCTCAAGATATCACTGCAAGAGTTCCTCAGGGAAGTGTCCTAGGACCAACCATCTTCAGCTGCTTCATCAATGACCTTCCTACCATCATAAGGTGAGAAGTGGGGATGTTTGCAGATGACTGCACAATGTTCTGCTCCATTTGTGACTCCTCAGATGGTGAAGCTGTTCACACACAAATGCACCAGGACCGGGACAATATCCAGGCTGACATGTGGCAAGTTACATTTGAGCCACACAAGTGGCAGGCAATGTTCATCTCCAACAAGAGAGGTTCTAACGATCATCCCTTGACATTCAGTGGCATCACTGAATACACTACTATCAACATCCTGGGGGTTACCATTGACAGGAAACTGAAATGGTCTAGCCATATAAACACCGTGGCTACCAGAGCAGCTCAAAGGCTAGGAATCCTATGGCATGTAACTCACCTTCTGAGTCCCCAAAGCTTGTCCACCATCTACAAGGCTCAGGTCAGGAGTGTAATGGAATACTCGCCATTCACCTAGATAAATGCAGCTCCATCAACAGTAAAGAAGTTCGGCACCATCCAGTACAAAGCAGCCCCTTTGATTGGTACCCCTTTCACAAACATCCAATCCCTCCACCATCAATGAACAATTGCAGCAGTGTGTACTATCTACAAGATGCATTGTACCACACACCAAAGTTGCTAAGGCAGCACGTTCCAGACCCACGACCACTACCATCTAGAAGGACGAGCACAGCAGATATCTGGGAACACCACCACTTGTAAATCCCCGTCCAGGAGACTCACCATCTTGACTTGGAAACAAATCACCATTCCTTCATTGTTGCTGGGTCAAAATCATAGAATTACTCCCTGACAGCACAGTCTGTGTCCATACACCTCAAAGACTGCAACAGTTCAAGAAGGCAGCTCATCACCACCTTTTCAAGGGCAACTAGCAATGGGGAATAAATAACAGGTAATGACCCCCAAACCCCCCCTCTCCATTTTCTACTCCCTTTTCCCTCTCTCACCTCATCTCCTTGCCCACCCATCCCTCCCTCTGGTGCTCCTTCCCCCTTTTTTCTTTCTTCCGTGGCCTGCTGTCTCTTTCAGCAATCAACTTTCCAGATCCTTACTTCATCCCTCCCCCCCCAAGGTTTGACCTAACACCTGGTGTTTCTCTCTCCCCTCCACCCACCTTTTAAATCTTCTCCTCAGCATTTTTTCTCCAGTCCTGCCAAATGGTTTTAGCCCGAAATGTCAACTGTACTTTTTTCCATTGATCCCGCCCGCTGAGTTCCTCCAGCATCTTATGAGTTGCATTGGCAATAAATGCTGACTTAGCTGGCGACACCAACATCTCATAAATGAATACGTTTTTTAAAAAATATCCTAATCTGTCTCAGTTCTTCTGCAGTCTCCCTGCTTCCTCAACACTACTTGCCCCTCCACCTATCTTCATATTATCTACAAACTTAGCCACAAAGCCATTGATTCCATCATCCAAATCATCCATATGCAGTAGAGCAGGAAAAGATACAGACTCCCAACACTGACCCTGCGGAACACCTGTAGTCATCCACAGCCAAGCTGAATAGGTCCCCTTATTCCCACTCTTAGCGTCCTGCCAGTAAGCCAATCTGCCATCCATGGAAGTGTTTTCACTGTAATACCACGTGCTCTTACCTTGTTAAGAGTCTCATGTGTCAAAGGCCTTTTGAAAATCAATTAAACAACATCCACTGACTCTCCTTTGTCTACCTTGCCTGTTATTTCCTCAAAGAATCCCAACAGATTTGTCAGACAATATTTTCAATAGACAATAGACAATAGGTGAAGAAGTAGACCATTCGGCCCTTCGAGCCTGCACCACCATTCTGAGATCATGGCTGATAATCTACTATCAATACCCGGTTCCTGCCTTGTCCCCACATCCCTTGATTCCCCTATCCATAAGATACCTACCTAGCTCCTTCTTGAAAGCATCCAAAGAATTGGCCTCCACTGCCTTCCGAGGCAGTGCATTCCAGACCCCCACAACTCTCTGGGAGAAGAAGTTTTTCCTTAACTCTGTCCTAAATGACCTACCACTTATTCTCAAACCATGCCCTCTGGTACTGGACTCTCCCAGCATCTGGAACATATTTCCTGCCACTATCTTGTCCAATCCCTTAATAACCTTATACGTTGCAATCAGATCCCCTCTCAATCTCCTTAATTCCAGCATGTACAAGCCCTGTCTCTCTAACCTCTCTGCGTAAGACAGTCCAGACATCCCAGGAATTAACCTCGTGAATCTACGCTGCATTTCCTCTATAGTCAGGATGTCCTTCCTTAACCCTGGAGACCAAAACTGTATACAGTACTCCAGGTGTGGTCTCACCAGGGCCCTGTACAAATGCAAAAGGATTTCCTTGCTCTTGTACTCAATTCCCTTTGTAATAAAGGCCAACATTCCATTAGACTTCTTCACTGCCTGCTGCACTTGCTCATTCACCTTCAGTGACTGATGAACAAGGACTCCTAGGTCTCTTTGTATTTCTCCCTTACCTAACTCTACACCATTCAGATAATAATCTGCTTTCCTGTTCTTACTCCCAAAGTGGATAACCTCACACTTATTCATATTAAACGTCATCTGCCAAGTATCTGCCCACTCACTCAGCCTATCCAAGTCACCCTGAATTCTCCTAACATCCTCATCACATGTCACACTGCCACCCAGCTTAGTATCATCAACAAACTTGCTGATGTTATTCTCAATGCCTTCATCTAAATCGTTGATGTAAATCATAAACAGCTGTGGTCCCAATACCGAGCCCTGTGGCACCCCACTAGTCACCACCTGCCATTCCGAGAAACACCCATTCACCGTTACCCTTTGCTTTTCATCTGCCAACCAGTTTTCTATCCATGTCAATGCCTTCCCCCCGATGCCATGAGCTCTGATTTTACCCACCATTCTCCTATGTGGGACCTTAACAAATGCCTTCTGAAAATCGAGGTACACTGCATCCACTGGGTCTCCCTTGTCTAACTTCCTGGCTACATCCTCGAAAAACTCCAATAGATTTGCTGTTGGTAAATCCATGCTGGCTTGGCCCAATCCTATCACTGCTATCTAGATATGCCACTATTTCATCTTTAATAATGGACTCTAGCATCTTCCCCACTACTGATGTTAGGCTGACAGGATGATAGTTCTCTGTTTTCTCCCTCCCTCCTTTCTTAAAGAGTGGGATAACATTAGCAGTTCTTCAATCCTCAGGAACTGATCCTGAATCTAAGGAACATTGGAAAATGATTACCAATGCATCCGCAATTTCCAGGGCCACGTCCTTTAGTACCCTGGGATGCAGACCATCTGGACCTGGGGATTTGTCAGCCTTCAGTCCCATCAGTCTACTCATCACTGTTTCCTTCCTAATGTCAATCTGTTTCATTTCCTCTGTTACCCTATGTCCTTGGCCCATCCATACATCTGGGAGATTGCTTGTGTCTTCCTCAGTGAAAACAGATCTAAAGTACTTATTAAATTCTTCTGCCATTTCTCTGTTTCCCATAACAATTTCACCCAATTCATTCTTCAAGGGCCCAACATTGTTCTTAACTATCTTTTTTCTCTTCACATACCAAAAAAAAGCTTTTGCTATCTATATTCCTGGCTAGCTTGCGTTTGTACCTCATTTTTTCTCCCTGTATTGCCCTTTTAGTTAAGTTCTGTTGTTCCTTAAAAATTTCCCAATCATCTGTCCTCCCACTCACCTTAGCTCTGTCATACTTCCTTCTTTTTAATACTATGCGATCTCTGACTTCCTTTGTTAACCACTGTGGCCCCTTTCCCCCCTTTGAATCCTTCCTTCTCTGGGGAATGAACTGATTTTGCACCTTGTGCATTATTCCCAAGAATACCTGCCATTGCTGTTCCACTGCCTTTTCTGCTAGGATATCCATCCAGTTAACTTTGGCCAGCTCCTCCCTCATGGCTCCATAGTCTCCTTTGTTCAACTGCAACACTGACACCTCCGATCTGCCCTTATCCTTCTCAAATTGCAGATAAAAACTTATCATATTATGGTCACTACCTCCTAATGGCTCCTTTACTTCAAGATCGCTTATCAAATCCTGTTCATTACACACGAAAACATCCAGAATAGCCTTGTCCCTGGTCGGCTCTCGTACAAGCTGTTCCAAGAATGGATCCCGTAGGCACTCTACAAACTCCCTATCCTGTGGTCCAGCACCAACCTGATTCTCCCAGTTCACCTGCATGTTGAAATCCCCCATAACTACTGCGACATTACCTTTGCCACATGCCAATGTTAACTCCCTATTCAACTTGCACCCAATATCCATGCTACTGTTTGGGGGCCTGTAGACAACACCCATTAGGGTCTTTTTGCCCTTACTGTTCCTCAGTTCTATCCACACAGACTCTACTTTTTCTGATCCTATGTCCTCCCTTGCAAAGGACTGAATCTCATTCCTCACCAACAGGGCCACCCCACCTCCTCTGCCCACATTTCTGTCCCTACGATAGCACGTACACCCTTGTACATTCATTTCCCAGGTCTGATCTCCCTGCAGCCATATCTCCGTTATCCCAACAACATGATAGTTACCCATTCACACCTGAGCTTCAAGCTCATCCGCCTTATTTCTGACACTTCGTGCATTCAGATATAGAATTTTTAGCCCATTTCTCCTCTCTGTTTAAATCGCTGCCTATTGTGCTTAACCCAGCTCCCTGAACTCCCATAGGGCTATACGCCCCTTGAATTTTGTTGTCCTTCCTAAATTTACTTATTCTTTCTGCACACTTAACTCCATGTTCCGTCAGACCATCCCTCTGTACGCGTGTCCTCCTGATCACTTGTTCTGCCTCACCTTTCTCTACTACACACTTAATATTCCAGAACTGTGTAGACCCCACCTATCCTTTATTCTTCATCTCACTATCCTCTCTCGCATTCTGGATCCCAGCCCCCTGAAAATTTAGTTTAACCCCCACCAAGAAGCACTAGCAAACTTTCCTGCAAGAATGTTAGTACCGCTCCAGTTCAGGTGTAAACCGTCCCGTCAGAACAGATCCCACCTTCCCTGGAACAAAGCCCAATTATCTAAAAACTTGATGCCCTCCCTCCTGCACCACCCTCTCAGCCACATATTAATCTGTATAATCTTCCTGTTCCTTGCCTCACTCGTACGTGGCACAGGTAGCAATCCTGAGATTGTTACCCTGGAGGTCCTGCGCTTCAGCTTCGCACCTAACTCCCTGAACTCACTACGCAGGACCCTCTCACTCATCCTACCCATGTCGTTGGGTAGGATGGTTTTATTAATCCCTTAAGAAAACCATGCTAAGGTAACAAATTTCATGTCACATGCTGGTGATAATAAACCTGATTCTGATTCTGATTTTAGCCTGTTTTATCTTGTGCCACCAAGTACCCTGAAACCTCATCCTTAATAACGGACGCCAACATCTTCCCAACCTCTGAAGTCAGGTTAATTGACCTATGATTTCCTTTCTTCTGCCTCACTCCCTTCTTAAAGAGATAAGTGACATTTGGCAATATCCTGTCCTCATTTTAGAATCCAGTGATTATTAATGCCTCCACATTCTCTTCAGATTGTTTGGTAGCATGCCCTGGGAAACAAAACCCCATGATATGATAATCCACTTGTGCTTCTGGCTGATTTGTGATTCTCCACATCTCACGAATACGATACTTTACCCCAACCTCTTCTTAAGTTTCAATATATTGCTGACTTTACTCATAAATTTTCAATTAAAATTTTAGGCTGCTACTTAAAAAAGTTATTCCCTT
Source organism: Hypanus sabinus (assembly GCF_030144855.1). Lineage (NCBI taxonomy): Eukaryota > Metazoa > Chordata > Chondrichthyes > Myliobatiformes > Dasyatidae > Hypanus > Hypanus sabinus. The sequence goes on along the minus strand of NC_082715.1, from coordinate 99,266,684 downwards.
TTTCAATCAAAATGATTAAGATGTCTCTTCTTGCAATGTCAGTCAGGTGAAGTTGCCCGGTGGTTTTACCAGGACACAAAGTTTTTCTTTACATATAGCAATAACTTAAGTTAAGACATCAGACAAAGAAGCAGAATTAGGCCATTCTACCCATCGAGTCTACTCTGCATTCCATCTTGGACAATTTATTAACCCACTAAACTCCATTCTCCTGCTTCCTCCCCATAACCTTTGATGCTTTTACTAATCAAGGACCTAGCCATTTCCATTTTTAAAATATCCAATGACTTGGACTCCACAGCTATCAGTAGCAATGAATTCCATAGATTCACCTCCCTCTCACTAAAGAATTCCTTATTTGTACAGAAGATTATGTCCAAATTAGCAGATGATGTAAAATATGGGAGAGTTTTGAACTGAAAGGAACATACTGACAAAGTTCAAGGAATCACAGACAGTCCAGTAGAATTGACAGTTGCATGACAGGTGAAACTTAATGATGAGAAATGCACAAAGCTGCAATTTGGTAGAATAATGAGAGGAGGTAATGTAAATTATAGGGCATAATTCTAAAATAGATACAGGAACTGATAGATTTAAGGGCTTGCATTGAAAGTAGCTGAGTAAATTAAGGAAGCATTAAAATGTGTAGAGGATCCTGGGCTTTGTAGATAGAGTCAAAGAGATACAAAGTCATAATAAATTTTCTGAACCACTGGCTTGTAATATTGTCACTTTTAGAGTGCCTCATAGGAAAGAGTGCAAAAGAGGTTAATAAAAATGGTTCCAGGGATGAGGGATGTTAGTTATAGCTGAGGTTGTTTCTTTGGAACAGAGATGGTTGCAAGGAGACCTGATAGAGGCATTCACAACCATGAGGACCATAGAGAAAATAGTGAGAAACTGCTTCCATTGATAGAAGAGACAAGAACTAGGGGACATAGAATCAAGTTAGAAGAACTAAACTGACTATCATATTGAGGTTCTTTCCATATGAATTGTTGAACATATTGATGCAATCACAATTTCAAATTTGAGGAGATTTGGTAGAATATGTCACCAAGTTTCTACAATTGTACCATGGAGAGTTTTCTGATAGATTCCATCTCAGCCTGATATGGTGGTAAGAAGCTTCTGAGGATTGTAGCGTCAGCCTGAGCCATCTTGAGCACATTGTCCATCTTGAGGGACCCTCACCATCCAAGATATGCCCTCTTCTCATTGCTACAATCAAGGGCCTGAAGGCCCACACCCAATGTTTAAGGAACAACCTTATCTCCTCTGTCATCAATTTCAGACAGATCCATCAACTATTGAATACTACCTCATGACTCCTATTTATTATTTTATATTTTATTTTAATTGCAATTTATAGTGTTTTTATGCCTGTACTTTACTGCTGCCACAAAACAGCAAATTTCATGACTTATTGTATGTAACTGACAATAAATCTGAATATGATTCTGAATCTGACACGAGAAAATACAGTACTTGTAGTTAGGGTCTGAAAAGCACTGTCAGGAGACAGATTCAATTGTAGCATTTGAAAGGGAATTGAATAGGTATCTGAAAGGAAAAGAGAGAGCATATGAGTGAGAGTAGCTGGATCATTGACATATGGAGGCAGAATAGACTAAAGTGAAACTAAAGAATAAGAAAGGGATAATAAGAACAAATTTGTAGAGAGATAGCATACAATTGCAAGAAAAATATAGTTGTGATAGTAAGTGCTTTTAACTTTCCACATATTAACTGGGAATCCTATACTATTGTGGTGAACTACATATACCTGTCTGGACATGCCCCCCCCCCCCACCCCGCTGACTGCTCCTGTGGCTCCTCACACTGACCGTGGTTCCTCCCATGGACCCCGGTATAAAGGCGATTGGGGACTCCACCCCGGCCTCAGTCTCCAGGATGCAGTGTGGTGGTCAATTGCTGCTTGTTCATCTCACCTCACGTCTCCAAGAGTTATTGATGGTGCATCAACTATAAAAGGGTGGGATAAGATAGAGTTTATCAAAAGTGTTGAGGAAAGTTTGCTCAATCAATATATAGTGGTCCCAAGTAGAGAGAGCATGATACTGGATCCCCTGTTAGGGAATGAGACAGGACAGGTACTAGAAGAACTGGTGATCATAATTCCATTATTTTCAAGATAACTATGGATAAGGATAGGACTGGTCCTCGGGTTGAGATTCTAAATTGGAGAAAGGCCAATTTTGATGGCATCGGAAAGAATCTAGCAGCACGTTGATTGGTGTAGGTTGTTTTCTGGCAAGGGGATGCTTTGCAAGTGGGAGGCCTTCTACGAATTTAAATTGGCAAATGAACCTTTATTAGTACTGTAGATTTTCCATAATTCTCCGATTTTATGTGACATGAAAGGGTTATTCTTAAATTGTGCAGTCTCATTTATATAGGTAGAAAATATCTGCCAATGTTTGATAACGCCTAAACTTTACAGTGACACAATATTTCCTTCCTTTTCCTTTATCATTCCTCACTTTTCCTTTCTTGTCTGTGTTTTATTTGTCACTGATTTGCTGCTATTTCACAGATTCATTCTCTGTGTTACTCTTTCCTAACACTTAATCTCATTGGCTATAAAGGAATTGCTGATTCTGTTGTTCACTATGGTTCAGATAGCCTGGAGACCATGCCAAGATCAACTTGCTTTAACAATCTGTGGGACCAAAAAAATAAAATGAAGGGATAAACTGGGCCTGCACTACTGTTAAAAAAACATGAACATTTGGAAAGAGACAACCAAAAGGGGTATAATCCAAAGTTGAGATAGAGTCTAGCCTTGGTTAGCATGGGCACACAATTTTCCATGATTCTAGGATAATGGAGGAATGAAGCTTACTCAGATAGAACAAGTTCTAGCAAAATCTAGCCCTCTACCACGTTCCACTCATATCTTTATTTGTGGAATATTTCTCCAAACAAACAGGCAGTTGTCAATCGCCTGAGCCTTGAAGAATGCTGTCAGCGGGTGTGGTAGTCTGTCCACATCCCATAGCCGTACACATGCAGCTTCCAACCAGTTGGCCAAAAAAAAACAAAATCTCACTTCATAGTTCCTTTCTTTGTGATTAAACTAGTCTGGCTGGCTAAGATCTCTTCTGGATAAACTCACTGAGCTTCAGTTGGCCACCTTGTGTTCCAGTTGTCCTCAACTGATGATTTTTTATCTTGGTTTACAGATGATACATGGGAAGAGAGGAATTAAGTACAAGTTCCACAGAGTTCTTTTTTTTAAATCTTCTTTTCCATCGTTTGTTTTGGCAAAAGTTTTGTTCTGATGAGATATGCTGTGTTGGGTGCTTTAAAAATGTCTATGATAATGTATCACAGCTTTCTCTTCTGGCAAGTTTTAGTCTTTTATTTGGGTTTAGTATCATACTCAGTGATCGGATCCAATTGAGAAACATATGATGTTATTCTATCCAACATATTTTGATGTATTACTTTGCATAGAGCAAACTACTTTTTGCACAGAAGGCACTTTCTCAGTGAGTAAATGCTGCAGTACCATTTTAGAAGAAATAGCTGCTGATCCATATAATTGATATTTCCACAGAGTTTAGAATATTGAAGGACATCCGCTTACGAGGAGAGGAGAAAATCATAAAGAAAAGTTGTGGGGCAAGTTTATTATGCAGAGTTGTAGGTGCCTGGAACCAGCTGCTAGGGGTGGTGGTGGAAGCAGATACAATAATGGTGTTTAAGACTTTTGAATGAGCATATCAATATTCAGGGAGCAGAGATATGGATCATATTCAGGCAGAAGAGATTTAGTTTCATTAGCTTATTGTGCTATTCTATGTTCTATGTTCCCACAACTATCTTGCAAACGCATTATAAATTACTTATTGCCTTTGTAGCAGCTTTCATCCTTCAGCAACAGAAATGATCTTAGACAATCTAAAACACTTGTTTCTTAGTCACTAAAGCGGAGCTATCTTCTGCTTTACTTTTAATTTTCAGTGATGGAAAACAGAATCTTTCAAATGGGAATCTTTTTACTTGGCTGACTTTTGACAAGACTTTTACACTCTGCAGATTATGCATGCCTGACTTTATGATGCCTTTGTTGTGGCTTTTAATTATTTACACATTGGGAGTTGAAATTTTACAAGAAAATTGTCTTGCTTATCCCATAAAAGCTTGCCAACTCTATAACGTAAAACCATCAGGCTCCTGAACTGGTGTGGATAACTTAATTCATTACTACTCTGAACTGGTTCTATGACTCACAGATTCACTGTCAAGGGCTCTTAGCAACTTATGTTCTCAGCGCAGATTTTATTTGCACTGTTTCCCTTCTTTTGCCCATTAGTGTTGTCAGTCTTAGTTTGTTTTTGTGTAGCTTTTTGAAAAAGTTCAAGTTTAAATTTAATTGTCATTCAACCATTGTATACCCATGAATACAACTGAACAAAATGATGCTACACTGGGGCCAAGGTGCAAAACACCAGACCAACAGTCATACACAGTACAAGACACACATAACACATATGTGATGGCAAGCAAAATACAGTCACACAAAAAATACATAGTCCAAGATCGTGAGTCCATGAATGTTGCAGCAGCCTGTAGTCGAACCTATACAGCTTGCCTTCTGCTGAACAATCTCCAGTGGGCAGCAGCAGTGTGGACTCCACACCACACTACCCCCAACACGCTTGTGGAGTGCACCAACTCCAATGCCACTTCCCTGGGCAGCTGTAATCAGGCAACACTGCAGCTTGATGTCCATTCCACACTACGACTGATGCCGCATAGCTCCCATGCCATCTGCTGATAAATCAGTCAATCAGCCTTGCTGCATTCCACATTAGCAACATCCAAAGAGTTCTTTGCAATCACAGGAAAAGTGACCAAGGCGATTACTTGCTGTTAGACGGCACACCGTCTTCATGCACTGACTCCTCTGTTGCCTCTCTGACGCAGGCAGCAGCGTGATCTGCACCATCCAATTCCTTCAGTCTCTCCGCCAAGAAGCAACTCACTGATGGGGAAGACCTGCAGTACTTTAAGTTCTTAATGCCCTGCTAGAGTCTTGTGATAATTAAAAATACGTTTAATAAAGACATTAACACCCTTGGTTGGCCCTGTAGATGCTGCTGTCCCTGAACTCACTGCCATCTTACCAGAAACTCTATTGTACTTCATTTTTCCTTGTAAAAGCCTTCAAGGAAATGAATCTCAGGGTAGTATATGGTAATATGTAGTATATATACTTTGTTAATAAACTTATTTTTATGTTGACTTTGACTTCAAATTCTTTCTCATATTGTGTTAACATCCTTCTTAACGGCTGGCTGATCTCCATGCTTTAGTGTGGAAACAGTGATAATGAATCGTTCCCCCAATCCCCTATGGCTATAATGATGAGTGGAGATGGAATCCATCCTGTTGAATGGTAATTATTAAGAGATTAGGTTTCAATTGCATTCTTCCCATTCTTGTCGTAATCCAGTTCATGCTAAGGTCCAGTGCAGAGGAATGTGTGGATCAGAGCATCCTACTGACTCATCGTTCAGCAGGGATGGGTGCTGGGGCCGAGGTCAGGAATGCTAAGTGGCAGGAATAAGTCATGACTGGGTAGCAAGCAGAATCAGACTGTGAGTGAGCAGAGAAATACAAATGTGCAACTGGACTGGAATGCTGGAGGGAAGTTGGACGTTGGAGAGACAGAACAAATGTAATGGTTCCACTTATTTTTGTCACTGTGCCTTTTGTAAATGTTAGTGTCATTTATCAAATTTTTGACCAAATCAAGCAGCCAAATTGCAGGCAATGTGTCATGATGATGTAACCCACTCCATACCACTGTTCTGTCCAGTTCCATAGATGCTGCCTGACCTGCTAAGTTTCTGCAGCATTTTGTGTGTGTAGCTCAATATTTGTTTTTGATTGATTGCTTGGAAAATGCAAGCCCATGAAATATGAATTAGCCTGAAGAAAAGATAACAATGTGGTGTTACAGGATATGCCAAAAGAAATAGCAAGACCCACTAATAAGTCAAACCCATGATGTAGGTAGTTAGTAAATGGAAAATGTGAAACCTCAATATAAAAGTAATTGATTGCAACTTGATAGAATAACCAAAGTTAATAAGATTTTTACAATACTTACATAAAGTTCTACTCATTTGTTATACCTATTCTACCCATCTCTGGCAATGATCTTTACATCATCAACGGGGATGGGAGAGGTTCCAGAGGATTGGAGGGTTGCAGATGTTGTTCCCTTATTTAAGAAAGGGAGTAAAGATAGCCCAGGAAATTATAGACCAGTGAGTCTTACTTCAGTGGTTGGTAAGTTGATGGAGAAGATCCTGAGAGGCAGGATTTATGAACATTTGGAGAGGCATAATATAATTAGGAATAGTCAACATAGCTTTGTCAAAGGCAGGTTATACCTTATGAGCCTGATTGAATTTTTTGAGGATGTGACTAAACACATTGATGAAGGTAGAGCAGTAGATGTAGTCTATATGGATTCCAGCAAGGCATTTGATAAAGTACCTCATGCAAGGCTTATTGAAAAAGTAAGGAGACATGGGATCCAAGGGGACCTTCCTTTCTGGATCCAGAATTGCCTTGCCCACAGAAGGCAAAGAGTGGTTGCAGACTGGTCATATTCTGCATGGAGGTCAGTGAACAGTGGCGTGCCTCAGTGATCTGTTCTGGGACCCCTTCTCTTTGTCATTTTTATAAATGATCTGGATGAGGAAGTGAAGGGATGGGTTAGTAAATTTGCTGATGACACAAAGGTTGAGGGTGTTGTGGATAGTGTGGAGGACTGTCAGAGTTTACAGTGGGACATTGATAGGATGCAAAACTGGGCTGAGAAGTGGCAGATGGAGTTCAACCCAGAGAAGTGTGAGGTAGTTCAGTTCGGTAGGTCAAATATGATGGCAGAATATAGCATTAATAGTAAGACCCTTGGCAGTGTGGAGGATCAGTGGGATCTTGAGGTCTGAGTCCTTAGGACACTCAAAGCTGCTACGCAGGTTGACTGTGTGGTTAAGAAGGCATACCGTGTATTGGCCTTTATCAACTGTGAGACTGAGTTTAAGAGCCAAGAGGTAATGTTACAGTTATATAGGAGCTTAGTCAGACCCCACTTGGAGTACGGTGTTCAGTTCTAGTCACCTCACTGCAGGAAGAATGTGGAAACTATAGAAAGGGTGCAGAAGAGATTTACAAGGATGTTGCCTGGATTGGGGAGCATGCCTTATGAGAATAGGTTGAGTGAACTCGGCCTTTTCTCCTTGGAGTGACGGAGGATGAGAGGCGACCTGACAGAGGTGTATAAGATGATGAGAGGCATAGATCATGTGGATAGTCGGAGGCTTTTTCCCAGGGCTGAAATGGCTGGCACAAGAGGGTGCAGCTTTAAGGTGTTTGGAAGTAGGCACAGAGGGAATGTCAGGGGTAAGTTTTTTTACGCAGAAAGTAGTGAGTGCATGGAATGGGCTGCCAGCGACTGTGGTGGAGGCGGATACGATAGGGTCTTTTAAGAGACTCTTGGATAGGTACATGGAGCTTAGAAGAACAGAGGGCTATGGGTAACCCTAGGTAATTTCTAAAGCAAGTATGTGTTTGGCACAGCATTGTGGGCTGAAGGGCCTGTATAGTGCAGTAGGTTTTCTATGTTTCTATGTTGGTGGAAGGATAAATCATAGGCTTTTGGTTTGCCATGGAGGCAACTTCAGTACTAGAGTTGTTGTGTTGTAATATCATCAGGAACACAGTAAAATGTTTCTGTCCCAAAATTCCTGCAATAAGTAATTGCGGAGCTGAAGGTCCATTGGGAAAGAGGAATGAAGTGTCCATAGATTCTTCGATATTGATGTTTAGTAAGGCAAGTAACTGAGGACAGATCAGGACAATGGAGATAGTGAACTAGGGTTCTCCAATCTCAAGATTGGAGGTCAATTCTTCTTAAGGTCAACATGTAAGAATGGGATTCAATTTGTGGTGTGGAGATCTGATTACATAGTTGGAAAAAGTTATGGCCTTGGGTAAAGATGGAGTTTTGGAAAAGTAATCAGAATCAGAATCAGGTTTATTATCACTGGCATGTGACGTGACATTTGTTAACTTAGCAGCAGCAGTTCAATGCAATACATAATATAGAAGAAAAAAACAAAATGAAATAATAAATAAATAAACAAACAAACAAATGAATAAATGGATGGACAGGCAAATAAATAAATAAATAAATAAATAAATAGATTGCAGTATACGTATATAGAATAGATTAAAAATAGTGCAAAATCAGAAAATTATATATTTTAAAAAAGTGAGGTAATATCCAAGGATTCAATGTCCATTTAGGAATCAGATGGCAAAGGAGAAGAAGCTGTTCCCGAATTGCTGAATGTGTGCCTTCAGGCTTCTGTATCTCCTTCCTGATAGTAACAATGAGTAAAGGGCATGCCCTGGGTGCTGGAGGTCCTTAATAATGGCTGCTGCCTTTCTGAGACACCACTCCTTGAAGATGTCCTGTAGGCTGGTACCCAAGATGGAGCTGATTTACAACCCTCTGCAGCTTCTTTCAGACCTGTGTTGTAGCCACCCCCCCCCCCCCCCCCACCATACCAGACAGTGATGCAACCTGTCAGAATGTTTTCCACTGTACATCAATAGAAGTTTTTCAGTGTATTTGTTGACATACCAAATCTCTTCAAACTCCTAATTAAGTACAGCCACTCTCTTGACTTCTTTATAACTGCATCAATATGTTGGGACCAGGTTAGATCCTCAGAGATCTTGACACCCAGGAACTTGAAACCGTTCACTCTCTTCACTTCTGATCCCTCTATGAGGATTAGTATGTGTTCCTTTTTCTTACTGTTCTGGAAGTCCACAATTAGCTTTTTTGTCTTAATGACATTGAGTGCCAGGTCATTGCTGTGGCACCACTCCACTGGTTGGCATATCTGACTCCTGTATTCCATCTTGTCACCACCTGAGATTCCACCAACAATGATGATATCATCTGCAAATTTATAGATGGTATTTGAGCTATGCCTAGCCACACAGTCATGGGTATAGAGAGAGTAGAGCAGTGGACTAAGCACACACCCCTGAGGTGCTCCAGTACCGATTGTCAGTGAGGAGGAGATGTTGTCACCAATCTGCACAGATTGTAGTTCCGGTTAGGAAGTCAAGGATTCAATTGCAGAGGGAGGTATAGAGCCCCAGGTTCTGCAACTTCTCAATCAAGATTGTGGGAATGCTGAGCTATAGTCAATGAACAGCATCCTGACATAGGTGTAAGACAACGGTCAGGAATTGCAGACAAATCACAGAAGTCTAAACTTTTTTAGTCTGGGCAAGACATTTCTGTTCATCTGCCTCACACCTAATACTGTAAAGACAGCTACTTCATGGAATCAACTCTTTCTGGTTATCCTGAAATTCATCGATTCACTTTCACAGACTCTGCATCTCATTTTCTCATCATTACTTATTTACTTTTTTATTTGTTATTGGCAAGATTTGTCCTCCTTTGTACATTGGATTTTTGTCAATCTTTGTTATGTATGAATTTTCATGAACTCTTGCTTTTTTTTAAGTTTTCTGTAAATGCCTCCAAGTAAACTTATCTCAAGGTAGTTTATAGTGGCATATATTTACTTTGATAATACATTTACTTTGAATTTTGATCTTGATAATGCTCAATAATTTCAGTTTGCCACTCTGAAATCCCTAAGTCCTCTGCAGTGGCTGAAGTCAACAGCACTGGGAATTTTACTTTAATGATCCAAGAATATGCTGATAGGTATTTGACATTTGATGGGATTTCAGATTTTTTGTTACTCATGTTAACAAGTGTGATCTAATAATGCTGGGAGAATGAGCACATTGAACAAATTTTAATGTTTAGTGTTTTTCTTAAACTACATAAATAGACACAAAGGATATTACAAAAATTGAAAGGTAGCTTTTATTAAATTCTCAAATATAATACGAGCATTGAGCAATTTGTGCAAATTGTAAGTAGATAATCGAAGAATAAATATTTCAGACCAAGTGGGGATACTAAAGCATGCTGTGGAGACTTATAATTTAATCTAACAGCAGTTAGAGCCTCGGGATAACATTCCAGAGGAGAGGCAAACTGGAGACAATGAGAAGCGATGAACAGGTTTTGCAGTTCAGAAGACAAATTGAGAAACAGTACCGACAAAGAATGGAAGCCAGGTGGATGGGCATGTAGATTAACCTGTTCTTGATAAAGGTAATGAGGGGCACGTACGAGGAGTGATTGATAAATTCATGGCCTAAGGTAGAAGGAGACAATTTTAGAAAACCTAGCACATTTGTTTTCAACATAGTCCCCTCCTCCATTTACACACTTAGTCCAGCGGTCCTGGAGCATACAGGTGGATCCCTTCTTTGTAGAGGTCGGCGTTTTTGACCTCCAGAAGTGTCCACAGCAGGGGGTGATTGATAAGTTCTGGAGGTCCAAGACACCGACTTCTACAAAGAAGGGATCCGTATGCTCCACAACCGTTTGTCTAAGTGTGTAAATGTAGGAGAGGACTATGTTGAAAAATAAATGAGCAAGGTTTTCTAAAATTGACTCCTTCTACCTTAGGCCATGAACTTATGAATTACCTCTCGTACAGCTTGGAACATGAGTTTACGATGTAATTGCAGTAATGAAAAACTGATCAAACAAGAATAGCTTTGAAGTACACATTTCTGGCTAGAAGATATTAGAAAAAAAGTAAAGTGCTGACAGTTTCAATCAAAAAAAAAGGTGCACCAGATAAACAAGTCACTCTGCTAGTTTACAGGTGCCATATTAGACATCCCTACAACTTTATGATTCTGTGGGCCTTTATAACTCTATGACTCAAAGTATGTCAGGAATATATTCTTCAGTCCTTTATCTTTTCCACCTATCATCTCCCAGCTTCTCACTTCACCCCTCCTCCCCCACCCATTTACCTTCCCTCTCACCTGGTTTCACCTATCACCTGCCAGCTTGTACTCCTTTCCCTGCCCCCATCTTCATATTCTGGCTTCTTCCCCCTTCCTTTTCAGTCCTGATGAAGGGTCTCCATCTAAAATGTCATCTTTTTATTCCTTTCCATAGATGCTGCCTAACCTGCTGAGTTCCTCCAGCATTTTGTGTGTGTTGCCCTGACTGCCCAGCATCTGCAGAATCTTTTGTGTTTAGGACATAGATCAGTTGAGCAGTGTGTCAGCAGATGGATTTTAATCTGAACAAATGTGAGATTTTTCATTTTCTGGTACCAAGCCTGATGGGATACATTGAGCAAATGAAGGAGCCTTAGAAATGTTGGTGTACAGAGAGACTCTGGGATTCAAGTCTATTGCTCCCTGAAGGTGGTAACATAGATATATAGGAAGTAAAAAAGACATTTGAAGTTTGCCTTCAGAAGTCAATGCATGGGCTATAAGAGTTAGGGCATCATTTTGCAATTGTACAAAACATGGAGAAATCCTCATGAATTCCCACAGCCCCTGATGATCCGGTGTTTTCAACCTCACCTTCAAGTTTGTCCTCCACTCCTGCCTCCATCTCCTTTTTCTGGATCCTTCCCCCTTCCATTCCAGTCCTGATGAAGGGTTTCAGTCTGAAATGTCAACTGATTATTTATTTCCATAGATGCTGCTGAGTTCCTCCAGCATTTTGTGTGTGTTGATCTGGAATAATCTGCCAGTGGAGTTAGTAAAGGCAGATAGTTACAATATTTAAAAGACATTTGGATAAGTAGTTGGATAAGAGAGATGTTGAAGAATATAGTCCTAATATAGGCAAATGAGATCATGGTGTACAAGGTTTAGGGTTAGTATCACAAAGATAGGCTGAAGGGGTTTGTTTTTCTGCTGTAGATTTCAATGATTCCATGATTTACTTATGATTCTTTACCATGGGTAACTAATTGACTGCTAAAGCTCATTTATCACCCAATAAACTTCGAAAAATGCAGTAGAATAGTATTGTCACAGAAGTTTATACAAGGTCAACATCTTAAATATTCAGTCTGTTTACAGCAGTCGATTAAACAGAGTTTAATTTGAAAACTGAATCATAAGCAACAAAGATACCACTTAAGCCCAAGCTCAGTTTGAAATGTGTTTAAATTTGGAAGTTTTGATTCTTAGAAAATTTAAATGCTTTTGTTGTCAAATTACATTGGCATTTAAAAATGCAGAGTTTGGAAATCTGAAATAAATCATAAAAGATTAGGCACAATCAATTGTTCAGGCAGGATTTGTAGAAAGCGAAGCAAAGTTAACTTTTCAGATTGAAGACCCTTCATTTGACAAGTCGACATCCGACAGTTTCTCTTTGTGCAGAGGCTGCCCAGCTTGTTGAGTGCTTCAAGAAATTTTTTCTGCCCATCAAATGAATTAACTTCTTGCAACAGATCCGTTTTCATGGAAATACTTTTCTTTATTAAGTTAACTACAATGAACAATTCTATTGGGACTGTTTTAATTGTATTAATTATTAATTGAACAATAGACTCAATGTGTACAGTGATGTAAAACATTTTTATAAAGTTCTTATAAATTTGAGTTTACAATGTAATCTTGTAAAATAGAGTTTGCAGTGTATGTAAACTCTTACTACCATAGAAGAATTTATAATGTAATTGTGAGCACAGACTAATAAGTAGATAATGTTTAGTAATTCAAATAATACCAACCTCAACCAAAACTATCGTGCTCTATATATATTCTCAAGATATAAAGGGAGAAAGTACTTATTTGTACCATTTGAGTAAAATGATTTACTTTGAATCGTATTTGTAAGAATGATGTGCAATGAATATATTTCATGCAAATTCTTTAATATTTAACTTTCAACAGATGAATGCAACACTCTGCATAATTCAGACTGCGAAGGCGTTTACTGGGATTACGGCCATCAGAATATTGTTTATTTAATATTATTGGCTCATGTTAAAATCATAGTGTCATAAAGCAATAATGCATAGAAAGAGGCCCCTTAGCCCAATGCATCCATGCTGACTAAAATGCCTTTCTAAGCTAATCCATTTGTTTGTAATTGGCCAATATTCCTCTAAACAGGGGTTCCCACCTAGGGTCCATAGACCCATCAGTTAAAGGTAAGGGTCCATGGAATTAAAAAGGTACAGAACCCCTGCTCTAAACCTTTCTTATCCATGTTACTGTCCAAGTGCCTTTTAAAGTGTTATTTTGTTTGTCTCTATCAATTCACCTGGAAGATTTTCCCATATATGCACCATTCTCTGCATGAAAAGTTTACCCCTCAGGTCTATTTTAAATTATTCCCTTCTTAACACACCTGTACCCTCTAGATTTTGATCCCATTTCCCTGAGAAAACGTGTGTGCATTCACCCTACCTATGCCCCTTGTGATTTTATGCACCTCAGTCTCCTACACTCCAAGGAATAAAGTCCTAACCTGCCAGCCTTTCCCTATAATTCAGGCCCTCCATTCCTGGCAACATTCTCATAAATATTTGTACACTTTCCTGTAACAAGGTAACCATAACTGTGTTCAGTCACAAAACAGTGAACTCTGATGCCTTGCTGATCATCGTGTGAGATTTCAAACAGGCCAGCTTGAAGAAGTCTTTGACCAAATACCAACAAGATATCACCTGTGAAACCAGAGGAGCCAACTCACTTGACCACTGCTACACCACCAACAAGAACGCTTACTATGCCATCCCATGTTTGCACTTTGACAAGTCCAATCACTTGGCTCTACTTCTCCTGGCATGCAGGCAGAGACTGAGTATTGCAGCATCAGTAATAAGGACCTCAAAGTTATGGTGAAGTGAGGCAGAGGAACGTATACAGAACTCCTTCAAATTGGTAGATTGGACAGAATTCAGGGATTCATCTCTGAATCTGAATGAATATACCACCATTGACACTGATTTCATGAAGACCTGTGTGGATGAGTGTAGGCCTTTGAGAACATATCTGACGTACCCAAACCAAAAGTCTTGGATGAAGCAGGAGATTGGCAGTGTGCAGAAGGTTAGATCTGTGGTGATCCATAAAGGTATCCAGGTACAACCTATGGAAGGCTAATTAAAAGGCATAAAAGTAATTCTGATTTCAGTCACAGGTGAAATCTGATGCACATCAGCTCTGGCAGGGTTTGCAGTCCATTGCTTCTTACAAGGTGAAACTTAACATCATAAATGGCTGTGATGCTTTATGAGCTTGATGCCCTTTATGCACGCTTTAAAAGGGAGAATAAAACTACACCTGTGTGAATCCCTGCAGCATCCGGTGACCCTGTAATCTCCGCCTCAGATGCCAAAGTCAGAACATCTTTCAAGAGGGTGAAGCATTGCAAAGCATCAGGCTCCAGCGGTGTAGCTGGTGGGGCACTGAAAACCTGTGCCAACAAGGACATCTTCAATCTCTCACTGCTGCAGTCGAAGGCTCTCACCTGCTTCTAAATAGCCTCAATCGTACCAGTGCCCAGGAGCATGGTGAGCTGCCCTAACAGAAAACCACTCAGTTTCACCCACATCTATTTTGATGAAGCTTTCTGAGAGTTTGGTCCTAGCTAGAATTTACTCCTGCTAAACCAAGGACAATGCAATGTCGCTATTACCGAAACAGGTCTGCAGCAGATGCAAACTCACTGGCTCTGCATTCAGCCTTGGACCCCTGGACAACAGCAATACCTACATTAGGCTGATGTTCATTGATTATAGCTCAATGTTCAGCACCATCACCCCTCAGTGCTAATTAACAAGCTTCAAAGCCTGGGCCTCTGTATGATCCTCTGCAACTGGATCCTTGATGTCCTCAACAGAAGTTAACAGTGAGTTCAGAACTAATTATGTCCTCTTCATTGGCATTCAACACCAGCTCACCTCAAGGATCCAGGCATTGCTGATGCTCCACATTCTCTACACCCATCACAGTGTGGCTTGGCACTGTTCAAACACCAAAAACTCCAGCAAATTTCTACAAATGTACTTTGGGGAGCATTCTAACTGGTTGCATCACTGTGTGGTATGGAGAAGCTACTGCACAGGATCAGAAAATGCTGCAGAGGGTCGCACTTTTCAGGACTCCACACTCATATTCTTCGTGTTGGTTGTTTATTTATTTTATCTATTATAATTTGCCTTTTTGTATTTGCACAGGTTGTCTTCTTTTGCCCATTGATTATTTTCAGTCTTTATGTGTACTTTTTTGTTGATTGTCTTTTATGTCTGTTCTCTACTATAAAGGCCCACAGGAAAATGTGACATATTGTGACATATTGTGACATGTATGTACTTTTACTTTAAATGTTGAACTTTGTACCTGCTCTGCATTCAGTTCTGCATTCTGTTTTCTTTTTACTACCTTACTATAGTTATGAAGAGCATCATCTGCTTAGAGGACACCAAATCAAACTTTTTTCCTGTAAATCAGCACACATTACCATAAACCGATACCACTGTAGAAAGGAGCACATGACCTAGCCTTAACACTTAGATGGAGAGCAAGTCATTGCATTGTTGGTGCCATTGTCCTTTGAAGTTGGGGTAGCACTGTTGCGTAGTGGGTAGCACAGTGCTTTAAAGCACCTGCAATTCAGGTTCAATTCCCGTTGCTGCCTTCTCCCCATGATGGTGAAGATTTCTTCTGGGTGCTCTGGATTCCTCCTGTAGTCCAAAGACATATCGGTTGGTAGGTTAATTTGTCATTGTAAGTTTTCCCGTGATTAGGGTAGGATGAAAGTGGGCTTTGCTGCGTGGCGCAGCTCGAATAGCTATTCCACTCTGTATCTCAATAAACAAAAAATTTAAATCTATCCTATTGGTGAACATGCAGGACCTGCCTCCTCTTTAAATGCCTCCAATGATCTATCTTCCACAACTCCAGCTTAGAAAATTCCAAGGATTCTCTACCCTCCGTAAGATGAAATTCTTAGCATCTCAGTTTTAAATACTTCCTGTATATTTTGTGATAGTCAGATCCAGACAGATTTGCATTGCTAATTCTGTTTCACCATTGGAGTGAGAGCTGAGAGTCTTCCCTTTCACGGTGCAGCTGGACTATCATATCCTTGCTGCATTCTGTTGTCCAGGACTGTACACAGAGCATGCTGCCACCTAATCAATCTTTTAGATTATTCCAGCATGACTTTCCTGCTCTGTTCTTTCACAATAAAGTATGCTGTGTATTTGGAGGATGAGAGGTGACCTGATAGAGGTGTACAAGATGATGAGAGGCATTGATCGTGTGGATAGTCAGAGGCTTTTTCCTAGGGCTGAAATGGCTAATATGAGAGGGCACAGCTGTAAGGTGCTGGGAAGTAGGTACAGAGGAGATGTCAAAGGTAAGTTTTTTATGCAGAGAGTGGTGAGTGCGTGGAATGGGTTGCCGGCGACAGTGGTGGAGTTGGATACAATAGGGTCTTTTAAGAGACTCTTGGATAGGTATATGAAGCTTAGAAAAATAGAGCTGTGCTAAGCATTAAGCTAGCAACTCAGCCTTGGAAAAAAAAAGTCAAATTGTCCCAAAAGGAACAACTGTAGTGTATAGGAAATCAGGTCTGGCCAAAATGCAAGCCATACATGTGGATAGTGTGGGCCATGAACTAGGTGTGGAGAGTGTTAGAATTAGAATTAGAACAGTACAGTTCAGGAACAGACGCTTCA
Source organism: Hypanus sabinus (assembly GCF_030144855.1). Lineage (NCBI taxonomy): Eukaryota > Metazoa > Chordata > Chondrichthyes > Myliobatiformes > Dasyatidae > Hypanus > Hypanus sabinus. The sequence continues at coordinate 99,250,005 of NC_082715.1, read as the reverse complement.
GCCCATCATGTGTGTGGTGATCCATTGCTTGCTTGTTGATGCGTCTGTCGTGAGTCTGTCTAAATACTTCTCAAATAACATGTCTGCTTCCATCACCTATCCTGGCAGTATGCAGCATGGACCTACCATTCTCTGTGTAAAAATCTTGCATTTTAAAGCCTCCTCACTTTAAACCTACAGACTCTAGTATTTGATATTTGCATCCTGAGCAAAACACTCTCACTGTTTACTCTTTCCATAACATCATAATTTTGTATACTTTTATCAGGCGACCACTTAACTTCTGCAATAAACACAATTCAAGTTTTCCTAAGCCTTCCTTATGGCTAATACTCTGCAATCCAGTCATCATCCAGAAGAAGCTCTTCCACACCCTATACGAAACATTCATACCATTCCCCTAATGCATTGACCAGAATTGCACATGGTGCTCCAAATGTGGCCTAACCAGCGATTTTTAATACATATCTGTAGCTACACTGCAATTCGTCTACTTTTATACTGAGTGCTTTCTTCTTTACCGTCCTTTCAAATTCTGCTGTCATTTTCAGGGATCTACAGATCTACATCCAATCTTTGTCACCCATGCACAAAATTTGGACAGGTTAGTTGATGCACAATGTCTGGACAGGGTGGGAGATGCACAATGTCTGGACAGGGTGCGTGACGCACAAGGTCTGGACAGGGTGGGTGATGCACAAGGTGTGGACAGGGAGGGTGACGCACAAGGTGTGGACAGGGAGGGTGACGCACAAGGTCTGGACAGGGAGGGTGACGCACAAGGTCTGGACAGGGTGGGTGATGCACAAGGTGTGGACAGGGAGGGTGACGCACAAGGTCTGGACAGGGAGGGTGACGCACAAGGTCTGGACAGGGTGGGTGATGCACAATGTCTGGACAGGGTGGGTGATGCACAAGGTGTGGACAGGGTGGGTGACGCACAAGGTGTGGACAGGGTGGGTGATGCACAAGGTGTGGACAGGGTGAATGATGTACAATGTCTGGACAGGGTGGGTGACGCACAAGGTGTGGACAGGGTGGGTGATGCACAAGGTGTGGACAGGGTGGGTGACGCACAAGGTCTGGACAGGGTGGGTGATGCACAAGGTCTGGACAGGGTGGGTGACGGACAATGGTTGGACAGGGTGGGTGACGCACAAGGTGTGGACAGGGTGGGTGATGCACAAGGTGTGGACAGGGTGGGTGACGCACAAGGTGTGGACAGGGTGAGTGACGCACAAGGTCTGGACAGGGGGGGTGATGCACAATGTCTGGACAGGGAGGGTGACGCACAATGATTGGACAGAGTGGGTGATGCACAAGGTGTGGACAGGGTGAATGACGCACAATGTCTGGACAGGGAGGGTGACGCACAAGGTGTGGACAGGGTGGGTGATGCACAATGTCTGGACAGGGTGAATGACACACAATGTCTGGACAGGGTGGGTGACGCACAAGGTGTGGACAGGGTGGGTGATGCACAAGGTGTGGACAGGGAGGGTGATGCACAATGTCTGGACAGGGTGGGTGATGCACAAGGTGTGGACAGGGTGGGTGATGCACAAGGTGTGGACAGGGTGGGTGATGCACAAGGTATGGACAGGGTGGGTGATGCACAAGGTGTGGACAGGGTGAATGACACACAATGTCTGGACAGGGTGGGTGATGCACAAGGTGTGGACAGGGTGGGTGATGCACAAGGTATGGACAGGGTGGGGGATGTACAAGGTCTGGACAGGGTGAATGACACACAATGTCTGGACAGGGTGGGTGATGCACAAGGTGTGGACAGGGTGGGTGATGCACAATGATTGGACAGGGTGGGTGACGCACAAGGTGTGGACAGGGTGGGTGATGCACAAGGTGTGGACAGGGTGGGTGATGCACAAGGTGTGGACAGGGTGAATGACACACAATGTCTGGACAGGGTGGGTGACGCACAAGGTGTGGACAGGGTGGGGGATGTACAAGGTCTGGACAAGGTGGGTGACGCACAAGGTGTGGACAGGGTGGGTGACGCACAAGGTGTGGACAGGGTGAGTGAGGTACAATGTCTGGACAGGGTGGGTGACGCACAAGGTGTGGACAGGGTGAATGATGCACAATGTCTGGACAGGGTGGGTGACGCACAAGGTGTGGACAGGGTGAGTGAGGTACAATGTCTGGACAGGGTGGGTGATGCACAAGGTGTGGACAGGGTGAATGATGTACAATGTCTGGACAGGGTGGGTGATGCACAAGGTGTGGACAGGGTGAATGATGTACAATGTCTGGACAGGGTGGGTGACGCACAAGGTGTGGACAGGGAGGGTGACGCACAAGGTGTGGACAGGGTGGGTGACGCACAAGGTCTGGACAGGGTGGGTGATGCACAACATTTGGATGGGGAGGGTGACGCACAAGGTGTGGACAGGCTGGATGATGCACAATGTCTGGACAGGGTGAGTGATGTACAATGTCTGGACAGGGTGGGTGATGCACAAGGTGTGGACAGGGTGGGTGATGCACAAGGTGTGGACAGGGTGGGTGACGCACAAGGTGTGGACAGGGTGGGTGACGCACAAAGTGTGGACAGGGTGAGTGATGTACAATGTCTGGACAGGGTGGGTGACGCACAAGGTGTGGACAGGGTGGGTGACGCACAAGGTGTGGACAGGGTGGGTGATGCACAAGGTGTGGACAGGCTGGATGATGCACAATGTCTGGACAGGGTGGGTGACGCACAAGGTCTGGACAGGGTGGGTGATGCACAACATTTGGATGGGGAGGGTGACGCACAAGGTGTGGACAGGCTGGATGATGCACAATGTCTGGACAGGGTGAGTGATGTACAATGTCTGGACAGGGTGGGTGATGCACAAGGTGTGGACAGGGTGGGTGATGCACAAGGTGTGGACAGGGTGGGTGACGCACAAGGTGTGGACAGGGTGGGTGACGCACAAGGTGTGGACAGGGTGAGTGATGTACAATGTCTGGACAGGGTGGGTGACGCACAAGGTGTGGACAGGGTGGGTGACGCACAAGGTGTGGACAGGGTGGGTGATGCACAAGGTGTGGACAGGCTGGATGATGCACAATGTCTGGACAGGGTGAGTGATGTACAATGTCTGGACAGGGTGGGTGATGCACAAGGTGTGGACAGGGTGGGTGACGCACAAAGTGTGGACAGGGTGGGTGACGCACAAGGTGTGGACAGGGTGGGTGACGCACAAGGTGTGGACAGGGTGGGTGATGCACAAGGTGTGGACAGGTTGGGTGACGCACAAGGTCTGGACAGGGTGGGTGATGCACAACATTTGGATGGGGAGGGTGATACACACTGTGTGGACAGAGTGCCTGATACATGAGAAGACAGGTTTGAGTGCAAGACAGGCCCTGAGCCTACATTACATAGAAGAATTATATATCACTTTCCAGATTTTTGGGAATTCAGTTGAAGCTGTACCTGGAGTTCAGTCATATCGCACTTTGCAGCTATAACATTTCTGGAGATTTTGGAGCACCTTGGGTCCTCTACTCCCTTTAGAAAGAGTTAGTGCTTCACAAATGGTGCCACGTTACTAAGGGCAGGTGGAGTACAGCTTGATGAACACCTTGCCAGAGGAGACAAATGGAAGACAGGCAACAGAGGAGCTTCTTCCCAATGGTTTTCCTTGGAGAATTACTCTTGCCTTCTCTCATTTTTGAGTTGAGGCCCTGAAATTATCCAGTAATTAACATTGTCACTGGCAGATATTGTACTGCTCTGTCTTTGGAGGTGAAAGACACTATTGTCTGTTATTTTATGCCCCCTGACTATTCAAGGAGGTGTGACTGTTGTTTGTTGATTGATGCAGTTTCCAGTTTCCACCTGCACTCACTGAATTAAGAGTGGGAGATGGTATGCTGGCATAGCAACTAAATTACTGGGCTCATATCCAGTGGCCTGGCCTGTTGTTCTTTGAACTTGGCTTCTAATCCTGCTCTGGTAGCTGGGGTATTTAATTTCAAGTAATTAAGCACATCTGGCCTGATCTATGTGTCATTTTAGACATAGCAATATGGTTGATTTAGTAGTACCCTGGTGGGCAGTTAAGATTTACAGTAATGAACTTACTGATGATGTCCATGTCCTGTGAATGAATCAACACAAAATAGATTAGCCAATCTGATGAATAGGGTCCTCTACCTAGAGAGAAAATTACAATTTTGCCTCTTTTGAACTATTTACAATAGTAGACATGTTGAATATTACCCCACTTTCCCTTACTGAATTAAATATTAGTATAAACAATAAGGCTTCACTCGTAATTAATGTAGTCTTCCATCGCAATAAAAGCAAAGCATTCCAGAATGGAGGCTGTGGAGAACAATGATTTGTAGCCTGGAATGTTCAGAAATGTTTGGGGTGAAATGGCAGGAGCTGTAACCACAACACATTATATTTTGGAATATGGAAGCAGTCCAGGAAGCCAGAATGTTAGTGATGTAATAGTTCTGTCAAAGGAAAGGATTGAACAGGATAAACTGGTGACTGTAGATAAATCACCTTAATCTAGACTAATAGATACATTTCTCAGAAATGCCATATAAAAACAACATGAGCAATCTCTTTGGAAAATCATAGGATGATGAATCTCAGGAGGAGATTGTTGGGTTTATCATGTCGGGATAAGTTACCCAGGTTCCTGCTCTTTCTTCATAACCCCAGAGTTATTGTCCCTCTGGGTACTGATATTGTTTTCTTTTGAATGTTGTTACTAAATCTATTTTATGAGGATCCTTTCCAAATCATAACAACTTATTACTTAAATAAGATGTTTCTGCAATCCAGCTCTTGTGCTTTTGCCAATCAACTTAACTCCATATTCTCTGATTATTAAGGCTTATGCTACTGTAGATGATGTAACATTTTGTGTTCTGTGAAAACAATCTGCTTTTTGAACACTTTGATTCAGGTCCAAAAGCAAAATACTGCAGAAGCTGAAAATATGAAATAAACACTAAATATTTCAGAATTACTCCGGCAGTAAGAGTGGATAAAAGAATAAGAGTTGATGTCTTAGTTTGATCTGGAAGAAAATTTAGAAATCAAATATGTTTTAAATGCAAATAAGAGGTAGGTATGGAGAGAACAAAGGGAGTGTTAAGGAAATGGGTGACTGTGGGTTATGCAAGGCACTAAATTCTGGAGTTTGGAGCAATGAACAGTCTGCTGGAGGCACTCTGGCTGAGCAACATCTGAGGGAGGAAAGGAATTATTGAGATTTTGAGTTGAGGCCCTGAAATCATCCATATGTTCTCTGGTTCTCAATTAAGCAACAAGTTAATTTTTGTAATTTTCTTCTTGATTTTGAAATCAGCCCTTGGTCTTATAACCTCTACCCTTATACCTCCAGCTCCACAGTCCACTGGGATATATATATAGATATATATAAAAGAGTAGTGAAACACTTGCAGTAGCAGCACAGGCACATTGCATCAGACAACTTAAAAATATTTGCAGTTTTTTCACAATCAGAACAAAAAAAAATCGAAGTACATTTTAGTGTGAAGTTAGATGTCCCCATGATGTATTGGGCTAAAACCACTGCTCTCTGTAACTTCTTGCATTCTTACATCCAGGTTTTTCAGGTGATCAAGCTGTTCTCAAGCTGATTATCAAGTCTAGATATTGTGATTTGAGGAAATTTGGTGGTTAGTGATGTCCAAAGACTGTGCAAAGTGGGATGGGGAGCATGTTAGGGGTGAGAGGAGTTGTGTGGGTTAGTTTGAAAGAATGGTTGGTGGGTGGGCTGTATTTACAGTCCAGTCTACTGAGTGGGGAGTAATATGGTAAGAATATCGTAGTCTAAATCAGTTGATCTAAGCTGCAGATTTGGGATTTGGCGTAAATCATGGATTCCTGGTTGTTTGGTGAGTGGAAGGAAATTGGGACCTGGATTAACAAGGGTGTTGGAAGGGAGACTGTTTGGTGAGGGGCTATTGGGATCTGATTCAATAAATTCTTCACACGAGAAAATCTGCAGATGCTGGAAATTCAAGCAACACATACAAAACGCTGGTGGAACGCAGCAGGCCAGGCAGCATCTATAGGAAGAAGTACAGTCGACGTTTTGGGCCAAGACCCTTCGTCAGGACTGACTGAAAGAAGAGATAGTAAGAGATTTGAAAGTGGGAGGGGGAGGGGGAGATCTGAAATATGAAAACAGGAGGGGGAGGGATGAAGCTAAGAGCGCGAAAATTGATTGGCAAAGGGATACAGAGCTGGAGAAACAAACTGTTAAATTGGTTGGTCCTCGTCACACATACCAAGGCACAATGCAAAACCTTGTTTTGTATGCCATCCATACAGACCAATTCATTACCACAGTGTGCTGACAAAGTACATGGGAAATAATAACGAATCACAGAATAAAGTGCTAGAATTATGGAGAATGTGCAGTGCTGACAAGGGAAGTCAAAGTATGTATAAAAGCAAAAGACATACAATATAGTAAAAGTTAGTGGGAATCTAACAGATTGGGAAGCTTTTAAAAATTGACAGAAGGTAACAAAAAAAGCAATATGGAGAGAAAAGTGAAAATATGTGTTACAGATTCAGCAACAATAAATATATAAGTGAGGCAGGGTTATTTATAACAAATAAAAGATTTATTAAACACTGAAAAACAAACCCCCAAAAGTGAACAAACAACTAACGTAACTGGAAATCAGCTGCTGTGCAGCAGCTTAAACAGTTCTTAAAGGAACAAAGCGAAAACAGTTCTTCAAACTAATACTGCAAAAGTTCAAAATGCTTACAGTCCATTAAAGGAGAGACTTTTTTAGACGATTTAAATTCTCTTTCACGTCGTGTTGTGGCAGTTCCCAGTCGAACTATACCTTTCCCAGAGAATTTACGAAGATGGAAATGAAACGGCTTAAAGGCACTGACCTTTCCTTTACAAGAACAAAATTTTAACAATTATTTACAAGAAAAAAAACAAATGTATAAATTTTATAACATACACAGTATACATAGTATCATCATATAACATCTTACAACTTACAATACAGTAGGAGTGTTACAATTGTTAAAAAAATCGCTCCATAAAAAAATTACATTGTGCATTCAACATCGAGATAGACAATCAGCAACCACATTATCTTTACCTTTAATATGAGTTATCACAATATTGTACTCTTGTAACATCAAACTCCAATTTAATAATCTTCTGTTTTTGTTTTTCATCTTACTCAGAAACACTAACGGATTATGATCAGTGTAAACAAGTGGTTTTTGAGTTGTACCAACATATACATCAAAATGTTCTCAAGCTAAAACAAGAGATAACAATTCCTTCTCTGTTGTCAAATAGTTTCTTTGATGCTTATTAAATTTCTTAGAAAAGTAAGCTACTGGATGATCAACCTCATCACCCTCATTCCTTTGCATTAATACTGCTCCCGCAGCCTCATCACTAGCATCCACAGCCAATGAAAAAGGTTGTTCAAAGTCAGGTGCCTTGAGCACAGGTTGTTGACATATCATAGTTTTCAGTTTCTCAAATGCTTCTTGACAAGGGACTGTCCACACAAACTTTTCATTCTTCTTCAAGAGGTTAGTTAATGGAAGGGCAACATTAGCAAAATTCTTACAAAATTTTCGATAATATCCTACCATTCCCAAGAATCTTCTGAGAGTTTTTCTCCCCGTTGGAGTGAGAATCACTAAAATTGCCCGAAATTTTGCCTGAACAGGAGCTACCTTACCTTGACCCACAACATAATCAAGGTAAGTCACAGTGGCATGGCCAAATTCACTCTTAGCTAAATTAATAGTTAAGTTAGCTTTTGAAAACCTTTCAAACAATTTCTCCACCACAATAATGTGTGCTTCCCAAGTATCATTTCCCGTCACTAAATCACCAATATAGGCATCTGTATCTTTCAATCCCTGAATCACAGAGTTAATCATTCTCTGGAAAGTACCTGGCGCATTTTTCATCCCAAATGGAAGAACATTATATTCATATAACCCAGATGGAGTTACAAATGCAGAAATCTCTCTACCTCTGTCTGTTAATGGAACACACCAATACCCTTTCAATAAATCAACCTTTGTAAGGAACTTTGCTTTTCCAAATTTATCTACACAATCATCTACTCTAGGAATTGGATATGCATCTGATTTCATTACAGCATTCACCTTCCTATAGTCCATACAAAACCTAATACTACCATCTGGTTTTGGCACCATAACACAGGGTGAACTCCAATTCGAGTTAGAAGGTCTAATAATATTATTCTCTAACATATATTTAATTTCTTTCTCAGAAAGTTCACATTTTTCTATGTTCATCCTATCTGGGTGTTGTTTAATGGGTTTGGCATCTCCAGCATCTAAATCATGTGAAGCTATAGTAGTCCTTCTTGGAACATCTGGAAACAAATTCTTATATTTAAAAATTAATTTCTTCATCGGCTGTCTCTGCCCTGGCTGTAAATGTGTTAGTTTCTCATTAATATTTTCCAGAATGGTTGAGTTTGGTAACCTGACAGAATCAATGTTGGATTTAGAATGAAATTCAGATGAATCATCTATCATGTTCCTAGTTTAATCAAATTCATTGTCATTAACCACAACAGTCACAGTAGCAGACTGTTTCTCATAATATGGCTTTATCATATTTATATGGCAAAGTTGTGTTGGCCTTCTACGATCTGGAGTTTTTATCACGTAATCCACATCATTGATTTTGGACACAATTTCATAAGGACCATAAAATCTAGCTTGTAAAGGATTCATTTGCACTGGGAAAAGAACCAGCACCTTATCTCCAGGCTTAAACATCCTCATCCTAACTTCTTTATCGTACCGAGTTTTCATTTCCTTCTGAGCCAATTTCAAATTTTCCTTGGCTAAGCTACAAGCTTTATGTAACCTGTCCTTAAATTTCAAAACATAGTCCAACAAATTAGTGTGTACTTCCTTACTAATCCACTGTTATTTTAATAAAGCTAAAGGTCCTCTAACTCTATGCCCAAATACAAGTTCAAATGGACTGAACCCTAAAGATTCTTATACCGATTCCCTTACTGCAAATAAAAGTAAGTTTATACCCTCATCCTAATCACTTGCATTTTCCACACAACATGTCCTAATCATATTCTTGAGGGTAGAATGAAACCTCTCCAAGGCACCTTGCGATTCCGGATGGTATGCAGATGAAGTGATTAGCTTAGCTCCCAATTTATAAACTATCTTTTGAAACAATCTAGACATAAAATTACTGCCTTGATCAGATTGTATTTCCTTAGGTAATCCAAAATAAGTAAAGAATTTTATAAGAGCCTTTATCACAGTTTTAGCTTTTATATTCCTAAGTGGTATTGCCTCTGGAAACTTAGGCGAAGTACACGTAATAGTCAACAAGTACTGATAACCAGTTTTTGTCTTTGGTAATGGACCGACACAGTCTATAATAACTTTACAAGATGTTCACCAAATGCTGGAATAGGTTGTAATGGAGCCACTGGTGTAACTTGATTTGGTTTACCCACAATTTGACAAGTTTGGCACGTTTTACAAAACATTGCCACATCTTTTCTTAAACCAGGCCAGTAAAAATGTATTAAAATCTTGTCCACAGTTTTCCTTACCCCTTGATGTCCACCTAAGAGCACACTATGAGCTAAAGTCAAAATCTCGTTTCAATAAACTTTAGGGAGAACTACCTGGTAAACAATATTCCATTCATCACTTGCAGGAATTGTAGGCGATCTCCACTTTCTCATCAACACTCCTTTTTCAAAATAATATCCTACTGGCACCTTCTCAATCTCACTATCTGGTAGAGCTTGTTCTCTTAATTTTATAATCTCAGGGTCTATACTCTGCTCTGCTATTATCTCCTTCTGAGACAGAGATAAATCTTCATAGTCAGACTTACTCCAAGAATCTTGTTCAAACACTGAAGGTAAGAAAGTCTCTGACATATCCTCAAAATTCGAATCCTGAGTTGAACAGTCATGAGTAACAACCTCATTCTGTACATCAATCTTTTTAGCCATAGCTCTAGTCACAACACAGGAAGAACCTGTGTTAGAATTCATCTCTGGTTCCTCTGACTCCATTGTCAAATGCACTTCAGGAAAAACTTGTCCACCTGCCAAGTCATTACCTAACAATAAAGAAATATCCTTCACAGGTAAGCTAGGCTGTAATCCTTCTTTAACAAGTCCTGTAACTAACCCTGACTTTAAATTTACTTTATGCAAATATACAGGCATAAAGGCACTCTCAACACCTCGTATATAATTTACCTCACCAGTATCAGACTCTTCATTAAACTTCAATGTCTAACTTCAACGTCTAACATCAGTGATTGAGAAGCTCCAGTATCCCTAAGGATTTTTATTGGCACCGGAGTGGATCCTTCTTTCAAGGATACAAACCCTTCAGTTATAAAATGATCCTATCCCTTTTTAACTTGGTCAGACTCTAACAAAACTTCATGTTTATCAAACCCTGTAATGTTACAGGAGTTTCAGTATGTTGCACACAAGCATCTGGGATTGCTTCCTTCTCTTTCTTTTTCAATCAGAAACAGTTAGATATTACATGGCCAGGTTTCTTACAATAGTTACAAATAGGACCAAACTGTCTTTCCTTCACAGGTTTTCCTTCCTCCCTACCTTTCTCATTAACTTCTGATTTAATTTTTGGTTTACCTTGAGTCTCTGTGTAATTTTTCCTCTTAAAAATTCTGCCCTGAGGAAATTTATTCTTATGGATTAAAACATACTCATCAACTAATCGTGCAGAGTTCTGCAATGTATCAGTATCGCTCTCATTTAAGTAGGTCCTTACTTCAACAGGGATGCTTCTTTTAAATTCCTCCATTAAAATCATCTCTTTCAATTTATTATAGACCCCATTTATATTTCTAGAGGAAACCCATCTCTCAAAACACACAGCTTTATTATAGGCAAATTCCATATTAGTTTTTTCCACAGACTTCTTCAACCTTCTGAATCTTTCTCTATACGCTTCTGGGACCAATTTGTATGCTTTCAAAATCTGCTGTTCCACAATATCATAATCCAGTGCTTGCGCAGCAGTTAAAGCTGTATAAACTTGTTGTGCTTTGACTTTAATTACACTCTGTAACAACACTGACCATTTATCTTTCAGCCACTCTGAAATCTGAGCAATCGTTTCAAAATGTTGGAAATATCTTTCCACTTCTGTTTCACTAAATGGAGGGACCAATTTAATTTCTTGACTAACAACAAATGGTTTTCTAGAACCAGAAGACTGATTCTCAGACCTTAATTCTGCCATGGCATATTCAAATTCCCTCTTTTTATTTTCAGCTTCTAACCTACAATGCTCCAATTCTGCTTTAGTTTGTTCCAACTTCATTTGTTCGATTTGCAACTGCATCTCTAGATTACTTATTGGAAATGACTCTAAAATCGATTCATCAAAATCACCCGAATCCACATAGTGTGACACAATTTTTCTCTGTATTAGAGCCTCTGATGTAGACCTCGAAATACCTTTAAGTTCCAATCTACTAGCTATCTCAGACACCTCATTTTTTTTCACCTTCACTAATAACTACATCTGACGAAGCCAAAAACTCATCAATATTCATTGTTGCCGAATACCACTCTCAAGCCAATCAAACAAAAGAATCAAGTATTCCCCTTTTCCAAAACACCGATTCAAAATATCACAAGCATGTAAACTCAAAAATGGTTCATCCCAGACGAGCCCCCATATTTATGTTACGGATTCAGCAACAATAAATATATAAGTGAGGCAGGGTTTTTTATAACAGATAAAACATTTATTAAACACTGAAAAACAAACCCCCAAAAGTAAACAAACAACTAACGTAACCGGAAATCAGCTGCTGTGCAGCAGCTAAAACAATTCTTAAAGGAATAAAGGGAAAACAGTTCTTAAAGTGATGTTGCAAAAACAGTTCTTCAAAGTAGTACTGCAAAAGTTAAAAATGTTTACAGTCCATTAAAGGAGAGACTTTTTTAGACGATTTAAATTCTCTTTCACGTCGTGTTGCGGCGGTTCCCAGTCGAACTATACTTTTCCCGGAGAATTTACGAAGATGGAAATGAAACGGCTTAAAGGCACTGATCTTTCCTTTACAAAACTGTACCCAACCCTTTTTGCTATTATTTGCAAGCGTTAACATGGGGACAGCCAAAGAATTCCTTCCGAATGAGGATCAAACAAGGTCAAACCTGCTTCACTATCGAAATTGACTTTCCTCGATCTTTTAACTCCTGAACTCCAATCTTCACTCTTCACTGACTTTTAACTGGCGGTATTATAAAGAAACTGCCGGCAATGACCTTTTAAACTTTAGGCATTAAATCAAACTCCAACTTTCAACCAAACTGTGTCATAATATTGGACCATGCAGTGGCATGGAGTCAAAATGGCAAATCCAGCCACGAACTACCCCTCCTCACAGGGAGGGGTCCTCCTTTTATACCCTGTAAAAAAAAACTGTCGCATGACCTCTACTGGTGGGAAAATGACATCACTCCACCATCACAAGACCATTACCTTAGGTCCAGCACATCTTCAACACCACTGTCACGTGACAAGTACAAGATACCCATGGGAACGTAACGTATGAAAATAAGAGGATACCAAACATGTTTTCAGAAATATAAAGAGTAAGAAAGCCAAGAATGGATATTGAACTATTGGAAAATGACACTGGATTGGTAGTACAGAGTTCAAAATAAATTCATAATCTAAGTACGTATATGTCACTTTATACAACCCTCAGATTTATTTTTTTAGGCATACTCAATAACTCAATACTCAATATTCAATAGGATAATGACCTTAACAGAATCAATGACAGACCACGATAAAGCCACTCTCATGTTGGAGAAGACCACCCCATATTCTTTCTAGGCAGCCTTCAATATGATAGCATGAACATTGTCTTTTATAACTTCTGGTAATATTTTCCTTCTTCCTACTTCTTCAACTCCCCACACTAGCTCCCTCCCTCCCTCCTCCCCCTTTACTTCTTCTCCTCAACTGCAAATCACCTCCCCGGTGCCCATTGTCCTTCCCTTTCTCTCACTGTTCACTCTCCTCTCTTAACAGAGTCCTTCTATCCCCTCCCAGCTTCTTACTTCAATGTTCCTCCCCCACCCACCCATCTTCACCCATCACCTCCTAGCTTGTACTCCTTTCCACTCCCCACACCTTCTTATTCTGGCATCTTCCCACTTCCTTACCAGATCTGATTAAGTGTCTGGGCCAAAAACACCAACTGTTATTCATTTCCATTAATGCTGCCTGACCTGCTGAGTTCCTCCAGCATTTTATGCGTTAATCAAGTTAGTAAGACATGACTTGCTCCGCAAAAACCATGCTGTCTCTCCCTAATTAAGGCCAAAGTTTTCAAAATGCTCATAAATCCAATTACTAAGAACCCTTTCCAGTAACTTCCCTACCAGAGACGTAAGACTCTCTGGTTTATTGTTTGCAGGATTACACCTGGTTCACTGCTTGAACAATAGAGCAACATTACCTATTCATCAGTCCTTTGTCTGTGGCTAGAGAGAAGACAAACATACTGGTCAAAGCCCCAGTAAGCTCCTCACTTGCTTTTCTCAATAACCTGCGGTATATCCCAGCAGGGTCTGGGACACCGTTTTTCCGAACGGTGCATTCGGTTGCAGCAGTTCTATGGGGTCAACAAAAGATGCTAATGTAGCATTTAAACATATTTTTAATGATCACAAGGTCTTGCTCTACATTAAGAACATAAAGTTCTGCAGGTCTAACCCATTAGCAAGGGATGGCAGCATTGAAAATGAAGGTGCTGCATATCGTGCTGCTGCTGGAGTTGAAGGACGCCTACAGTCGAAAAGCCAGTGACTGTCTTGGTCTCTTTTCCTGCAAGACCCTTTTGGAAATTGTTAATGGTGTGGAGCAGGGGCGGATGGCAGGCGAACTGTGTGGCTGCAGTAGCAGCGAGGACTAGGCCTTGGGTCACGGGATGGCCTGTTTACAACCTCCAAGAAAGGGGTATCAGAGCCAGTGCTGCCAGCCACACAACCCATGCTAATGTTCACTCAGCAGAAGGCAAGCTCGACAGCAACAGATTTCAGTGGACTCAGACGTCATCAATTTACAGCCAGCAGAGAGGCATTGCACTCCCCTGGGGATTGTGTGACGCAGCATCCGGGCTGGGGTTGGTTGTCTCAGCAGAAGGCAAGCTCTGTTATGGTTGACTGAAGGTTTCAATGGACTCAGGGTCTGGACTATCTATTTTTTTGTGCTGTTGTATTTTACTGATATCCAACATGAGCTTGCTACCTTGTATAAGCAAGGACGAGGGCTGAAGCTGCAGTCGCCTGCTTACAGCTGCTAGGAGCAGGCGTCAGAGCCAGTGTGCTCCGCCAGGGGCAATGTGGCATGGTGTCCAGGCTGCAACCAGTGTTGTTCCCACCCCAACCCCCTGAACACCTCCCGCCCCGCCGTGTTCGCTCTGCGGAAGACAAGCCCTTTTGTGGTTTCTGCAGATTTCTGCTTGAATTGGACTCTTTCAATGTGTAGCTGTATCTTTCTATACTATATGTGCAATGTATGCTTTGTGCTGTGTGTGTCACATTGGTACTGCGTTGTGCACCTTGGCCCTGCAGTACTGCTGTCTCATTTGGCTGTAATCATCAGTATTCATGTATGGTTGAATGACAATTAAACCTGAATTGAATTGAATTAAGACCTAAGTCAGCATGGTTTTCTTCAGGGGAAATCTTACCTGACAACACTATTGGAATTCTTTGAGGAAATTACAAACAAGATAGACGAAGGAGAGTCAGTGGACATTGTTTTTCAAAAGGCCTTTGATAAGGCACCGTCCATGAGGCTACTTAACAAAAGCCCACAGCATTACAGCAAAAGGGATTGGCTGAATATGTCAGGAGGCAAAGTTCTGCTTGGCTGCCGATGACCAATAGTGTTCTGCAGGGGTCACTGTTGGAGTTGCTTCTTTGCACATTATATGTTAATGATCTGGATGATGGAATTGATGGGTTTGTGGCCAAGTTTCCAGATGATGGGGAGGTAGGTGGAGGGGCAGATAGTGCTGAGGAAGCAGGGAGTCTCGAGATGGACAGACAGATTAGTAGAACGAGCAAAGAAGTGGCAGATGGAACATAGTATGTGGAGGTATATGGTCATGCATTTTGATAGATGGAATAAAGGTGTAGACTATTTTCTAAATGGGGAGAAAATTTGAAAATCAGAGGTGGAAAGGCCATGGGATCCTATTGTAGGACTGCCTAAAGGTTAATTTGCAGGTTGAGTCTGTGGTGAGGAAGGCAAATGCAATGTTGGTATTCATTTCAAGAGGACTAGAATATAAAAGCATGGATGTAATCCTAAGGCTTTATAAGGAGTTAGTCTGTCCGCACTTGGAGTATTGTCAGCAGTTTTCAAACCCTTATCTAAGAAAAGCTGTGCTGACATTGGAGAGGATCCTGAGGGTGTTCATGAAAATGATTCCATGAATGAAATGGTTAACATATGAGGAGTGTTTGATAGCACCCCAATGGTACCTACTTCTTTACTTCAAGCATATCCCAGCATATTAACACTCTCAGCACTGATGTCCTTACCCTTTATATCATTCTCCTTGATAAATACTGATGTAATGTAGTCATTAAGGACCTCATTCATATCCTCCACATTCAATCCAAATGTTCCTCCCTTTATCATTAAGTGGTCTCACCCTCTCCTTAGTGATGCTCTTGCTCCTCCAGTATATATAGAATGCCTTAGGATGCTCTTTAATCCTACCTCCCAAGGACTTTTTGAGGCCCCTCCTGGCTTTCCTAACTCCCTTCTTGAGTTCTTTTCTAGTTTAATTATAACCCCCAAGAGATCTATTTGATTCCAGTTCCCAAAGCTTTACATGCTTCTTCTTTTCCTTCTTGACTAAGTTCGTCACTTCCCTCGACATCCAAGGTTTCCTTACCTTGCCAACCTTGTTCTTCCTTCTGACTGGAACATACCTGTCCTGTACTCTGTGAACTAGTTCTTTAAACACACTTCACATGCCATATATAGAGTTGCCCACAAACAGCTGTCCCCAATTAACTCTCCTTCGTTTCTGCCTAACAGGCTTATAATTTTCCCTGCTCCAGTTTAATACTCTCCCACAAGGTCTATATTTATCCTTATCTATAGAAATTTTAAAACTGTCCTCTAGTTGTTCACCCACTGAAAGATTACCCAACACCAGATCCAGTCCAGCACCTAACAGATTCAGCCCCATCTAAACCCCTTACATTCAAAAAGTCCCAGTTCATATTAGGGAAGTTGAAGTCCTCCATGACATCAATCATATTGTTTTTACACCTTTCCTTAGTCTGCCTGCATACCTGTCCTAGTGGCTATAGTGGGATGGGTGAGGGGGACGGGAGAGCCTGATACAATCCCTTCAGAGTATTTGCACCCTTTCCATTTTTGAGTTCTACCCATATAGACTCAGTAGACAAAGCCAACTGACAGTGATATTGTCCCTGATTAGTAGTGCAACTCCCCTCCCCATCTCTTTTACCTCCCTTTCTACCTTTTCTAAAATATTGAAAACCTTGGACATTAAGGACTCATTTCTCTCCCTTTCTCAACCAAATGTCTGGAAATGGTCCCAACACCATAGTTTCATGTACTGATCCATGCTCCAAATTCATCAGCTTTTCTCATAATACTCCTCACATTAAAATAAGCACACTTCAGGCTATCTATCCTATTGCATCTATTACTTAGCTCTTGTCTGTTTTTACTGGCTCTGATATCTGCCTTCATCTCCATCCCTCCTCTTGAAACGAAGTTATTTCAATCAATTTCTGCATATTTATCATCTAATATATTATCAGTACATCTCAGAATAATAAATGAGTCATGAAATTTGCCTTGCAACAGAAATGTTTTAGGCATTGCTTGCATGATTTGCCATCTGTTGTTTAAGGACTGAACAACGTGTATTTTCCATCACCTGCTTGAGTGAGGAACACATCCATTTGATATCTGCTGCTTGAATGCAGCTTTTAGATATTCAACACCTTTGTTTGGTGCTACGTGTCCATTTGCCACATATAATGTTTCATTTGTAAACATATCTATTTTCCACTCCCATTTTGAGAGCAACATGCATCCATTTGTAAATAAACTAGAAGGTTAAAAATAGTCACTGGTAATGATAACTATAAAATCTACTGGGTTGTCGTAGAAATTATTGTTTTACTAATGTTCTTCAGGGATGAAATCAGAATCAGGTTGTTATCACTGGCATGCTTTGTGAAATTTGTTGTTCAATTGATCTTATCCAGCCCACTTTTCATGTGACTATGACCCATTTTGTGTAGTTGACTCTCAAGGGTCCTCGGAAGTGTTGTAGCAAACCTGGGAATGCCCTGTCTCAATTGTACCATTATGACTATGTTAAAACAGAGAAGAAATAAAACAGGACAGACCTCTTGGTTTCAATCTATGCAGCAAATTCAAACATAGAAAACTTCTTCCCAGCCTTCAAAGTCCTACTCACAAACATCTTGAGCTGATGCTTAAATTGTGAGACCTGCTGTACGGGTTTGCCATGTAAATAAGTCACTGTTATATTCTGTAATTTCAAAACATTAAACTATTTCAAAAGAAAACAAGAGCCAAGAGATGTGAGTCTTAGTTCATATTTACTTTATGCGAGGCACACACAGTAGAGTCATGATGCATGCAATTCATGTATTTTTACATATAACCATAATTAATTATATAAATAACAAAGATTCTTAATCAAGCAATACATTTACAAGATTACTCAAATATTACTGAACTATTAAGTATACAGCAATCACACTCACAGAATCTTGCTTACAGGCAAAGTTCCTGATTCCTGCATTGCTATCCCTGGGAACGTCCTGCCTCACCAAAAGAACAGTTCCATTAGAAAGGGTAGCATTTTGATGTAGAGGTAGTAGGTGTTTGGCTATTGGAGTTCTCAACCATGATTTGTGATCTCTTGAACTCTCATGAACAGGGAAACCTTTCAATAGTTACTGGCCAATGTTTTCAGTCATCCCTTGCATCAATGCCCCTCCATGTTGAACAACACTTGGAAGAGACAATAAAGTGGCAAGGACACAATGGATAGGAATGTTTTTGTTGGGCTCTCACTGATTAAGCTGCCTGAGTCTTTGAAGGACAAAGGTGCCAGAATGGGCCTGCAGCTGAGTGAACGAGAGCTGAACGTAAACCAACATGATCTCATTCACACCATTTAGCTAATAGAAGATGTATCTGTCTATGGTGTTCATGATACAATTGAACACACTGGAGGCTGTTGAAGAACAATGTACCCTATGGAAAATCCGAGCAGTTCTGGGCAATGTTTCTCACCTTCTGCATGCAACCTTGGCTGAACAGGGGAGCTCTTTTTCTAATAGACTATGACTATTTGGATAATGGAATTGATAACTTTGTGGCAAAGTTTGTGGATGTTACAAAGATAGGTGGAGGGGTAGGTAGCACTGAGGAAGCAATGTGATTGCAGAAGGACTTAGACAAATTGGAAGAATGGACAAAAAAGTGGCAGATGGAATACAGTGTTGGGAAATGTATGACAATGCATTTTGGTGAAAGGAACAATAGTGCAGACTATATCTAAATGGGGAGAAAGTTCAAACATTAGAAGTGCAGCAGCAATTAGGAGTCCTCGTGCAAGATTCCAGATGATTAACTTACTGGTTGCATCTGTGGTAATGAAGGTAAATTGAATAGAATACAAAAGCAAGGAGATAATGATGAGGCTTTATAAGACACTAGTCAGGCTGCACGTGAAGTATTGTCAACAGTTTTGGACCACATATCTCAGAAAGGATGTATTGTCCTTGGAGACATTCAGAGGAGGTTCATGAGGATGATTTCAGTAATGAAGGGGTTAACATATAAGGAGTGTTTGGCAGTTTTGGGCCTGTGCTCACTGGAATGTAGAAGAATGTGTGGGGATCTCATTGAAACCTATCGACAGTCGAAAAGACAAGATAAGATGGATGTGGAGAGGATGTTTCCTCTGGTGGGGGTATCCAGAACTAGAGGGCACAGCCTCAAAGTTGAGGGTGACCTTTCAGAACAGAGATAAGGAAGGATTTTTTTTAGCTGGAGAGTAGTGCCTCAGTGGAATGCTCTGCCACAGACTGCAGGGGGGGGCCAGGTCCTGGGGTTTATTTAAGGCAGAAGTTGATAGTTTACTGATCAGTCAGTCATATTCAAAGAATATGGCGAGAAAGCAGATGTATGGGCTTGAGTGGGATCCGGGATCAGCCATGATGGAATGGCGGAGCAGACTCAATGGGCTGAATGGCCTAATTCTGCTCCTGCATCTTATGGTCTAACAGAGCTGCTCCAAAGAGTGCTATATGAGGTCATTCTTACCCTTGGCCATTAGCTCTACAATGAGTTAACCTACAGCCGGGGGAGTGATATCCCTCTCCTGCTGGGCTGTTTGAGGTAACTATTTTTAAATTCTTTTTTACTTCTCTTCTAATATTTGTACATTTGTATATCTGTGCACTGTAATTTCCTTTGGGATCAATGAAGTAACTATCTCTATTACAAGCACCACTGCACAATCCTCAAGGAGGTAAAGCCCCATCTTAACATTAAAGACACACTCCATTGTGTTGTTTGGCATGAGCTGACTGAAAGAGACGTTGAACTAGTAGTACAGTTACTGCCTCACAGGTCCAGTGACATGGCTTCAGTTCTGACCTCCATTGTTGACTGCATGAAGTTTGCATGTTATTCCCAGCAGCGAACGGGACTCTTCCACATGCTTGTATTTCCTTCCCCTCCCAGAGGCAGGAGGGTAGGTAGGTTAATTGCCTATGATTAATTACTCATAATGTGCAAGTGAGTGGTAGCATCTGGGGACGTGGGGGTGGGAATGCAAGTGATGGCGGTTTGGGGAAAGTGAAATGGAATTAATGTATATAGGTGCGTAAAAGTCAACACAGGCTCAGTGGACCAATAGGTCTATTTCCATGGTCTCTCATCCAATGATACTGGAATTCTAAATCTGTGAACTGAACATGCCCAAGTTGGGCAACTATGAGGGACTATGAACTATTAGCAGCTGCAAAAACATACAGCACAACAATTTGTTTACTCATGGCCAGGTTTATCCATAAGTCCATAAGATAGAGGAGAGCAGAATCAAGCCATTCACCTATTTCATCATGGCTGGTCCAATTTTCCTCTCAGTCCCAAGCTCTTGCCTTCTCCTTGTACGCCTTCATGCCCTGACCAATCAAGATTTTATCGACCTCTAACTTAGATATACATAAAGACCTGGCCTCCACAGCTGCCTGTGGCAAAAAGTTCCACAGATTCAGTACTCTCTGGCTAAAGAAAGTCATCTGCTTTCTAAAAGGATGCTGCTCTATCTGAGGCTGTGTCATCTGATCTTAGACTCTCGCTCCTTAAGAAACATCCCCATCACATCTACTCTATCAAGACCTTTCACCATTTGATAGGTTTGCCACTTTTTGCCCATTCTGCCTTATCCATGCTAGCATCTTTCCAGTAATACCATGGGCTTGTAGCTTGTTAAGCAGCCTCATGTGTGGCACCTTGTTAAAAGCCTTCTGTAAATCCTTGTACGCAACGTCAATTGATTCTCCTTTGTCTATCCTGCTTGTTATTTCTTCAAAGAATTCCAACAGACTTGTCAGGTAAGATTTTCTCTTGAGGAAACCATGCTCGCTCCAGCCTATTTTATCTTGTGTCTTCAAGTACCTCCTGTACTATGAATACAGGAGCAGGGAGGTTCTACTGCAGTTGTACAAGGCCTTGGTGAGACCGCACCTAGAATATTGTGTGCAGTTTTGGTCCCCTAATCTGAGGAAAGACATTCTTGCCATAGAGGGAGTACAGAGAAGGTTCACCAGATTGATTCCTGGGATGGCAGGACTTTCATATGAAGAAAGACTGGATCGACTAGGCTTATACTCACTGGAATTTAGAAGATTGAGGGGGGATCTTATTGAAACATATAAAATTCTAAAGGGATTGGACAGGCTAGATGCAGGAAGATTGTTTCCGATGTTGGGGAAGTCCAGAACGAAAGGTCACAGTTTAAGGATAAAGGGGAAGCCTTTTAGGACTGAGATGAGGAAAAACTTCTTCACACAGAGAGTGGTGAATCTGTGGAATTCTCTGCCACAGGAAACAGTTGAGGCCGGTTCATTGGTTATACTTAAGGGGAAGTTAGATATGGCCCTTGTGGCTAAAGGGATCAGGGGGTATGGAGAGAAAGCAGGTACAGGGTTCTGAGTTGGATGGTCAGCCATGATCATACTGAATGGTGGTGCAAGCTCAAAGGGCCAAATGGCCTACACCTGCACCTATTTTCTATGTTTCTAAGTACCCCGAGACCTCATCCTTTAGAATTGATTCCAACATCTTCCCAACTACTGAGGTCAGACAAATTGGCCTATAGTTTCCTTTCTTCTGCCTCTCTCCCTTCTTGAAGAGTGGAGTTTTCCAGTCTTCCAGAACCATTCCAGAGTTGAATGATTCTTGAAACACCTCCACAATCTCTTTAGCAATTCCTTGCATAACCCAGGGGTGTACACCATCTGGTGCAAGTGACTTATCTACCTTCAGACCTTTCAGTTTCCCAAGAATGTTCTTGCTAAAAAGGTAACTTCAAACACTTCATGACCCCTGACACCTGGAACTTCCACCAAACTGCAGGTATCTTCCATAGTGAAGACTGATGCAAAATACTTACTCAGTTCATCTGACATTTCCATTACCATCTCACCAGCATCATTTTCCAGTGGTTCAATGTCCACTTTCACCTCTCTTTTACACTTTATGTATCTGAAGAAACTTTTTATATCCATCACTCTACCATTACTCTCAAACTAGGTGATTAAAGCAAGTTGATTTAGGTGAATATGTGGGCATACTAGGAGAAGAACCCGAAATAACTACAAACAATTAAATGCCAAACTGGTGGAGCTGCAGCTCAGGTCATGAGATGGTTAAACAGCAACAATCACAGGCAAAAGTTTCACAAACACCAATTCAGGCCAAAGCTTTGAATTTCAATGGTGATGGACAATATTGTCTTTCATAGGAGAAGAGCATCACTGTCCTCAATGACACTGGTGTTGGTATCTGAGTGCTTGCTTTTACAAGCTTTGAGAACTGTCCTCATCCAGAAGTGCCAAGTGAATTATCCTCCTCATTTTCCTCCAGTAACCACCATTAAGAATCAGAATCAGAATCCGGTTTATTATCACCGGCATGTGACGTGAAATTTGTTAACTTAGCAGCAGCAGCAGTTCAATGCAATACATGATATAGATGAAAATAAATAAATTGATTCCAGTATATGTATATTGAATAGATTAAAAATCATGCATAAACAGAAATAATATATATTAAGAAAGTGAGGTAGTGTTCATAGGTTCAATGTCCATTTAGGAATCGGATGACAGAGGGGAAGAAGCTGTTCCTGAATCGCTGAGTGTGTGCCTTCATGCTTCTGTACCTCCTACCTGATGGTAACAGTGAGAAAAGGGCATACCCTGGGTGGTGGGTGTCCTTAATAATAGACACTGCCTTTCTGAGACACCGCTCCCTAAAGATGTCCTGGATACTTTGTAGTCTAGTACCCAATATGGAGCGGACTAGATTTATAACCCTCTGCAGCTTATTTTGGTCCTGTGCAGTAACCCCTCTGTACCAGACATTGTTGCAGCCTGTCAGAATGCTCTCCATGGTACATCTATAGAAGTTCTTGAGTGTTTTTGTTGACATACAAAATCTCTTCCAACTCTTAATGAAGTGTAGTTTCTGTCTTGCCTTCTTTATAGCTGCATTGATATGTTGGGACCAGGTTAGGTCCTCAGAGATCTTGACACTGAGAAACTTGAAACTGCTCACTCTCTCCTCTTCTGATCCTTCCATGATGTTTGGTATGTGTTCCTTCATCTTACTCTTCCTGAAGTCCACAATAAGAGAAAATAATGTTCAGCAAAATTGCATAAATAAACATGACATCAAAAGATTAAAGAGAGCACTGAACACAGGAGAGACTATGGAAGCAAATTCCATTCTGGCTGCATTAGTGAAGATCAATGCTCCAAACTGGCCTCACCTCTAACCAAGCTATTCCAATAGAGTAGTAATACAGATATGTATCCAATAATTACAGTATCTTGCTATTTGCCATTCAAAAAAGCCGACAAATCCAGGCTGACTGATTATTACCATCTGTTCTCAATCATCAGCAAAGTGGTGGAAGATGTTGTTGACAGTACTACCATTTCTCTTCACAGCCTTGGCCTAAACATGGACTGAAGAGCTAAATTCCAGAGAAGATATGAGTGTGGCTTCCTTAATATCTGACCAAGGCTGGTGTTAAGGACCCCTGAAGAAAATGTTAACAATAAGAAAAAAAACACTTCAGTCATTGGACCTACAATTCATGCCAAGGAAGATGGCTGCAGTCGTCAAATGTCAGCAATCACAGCCCCAAGACTTCCCTGCAGGAGTTTTTTAGAGCAGTGTTCAAGGTTCAACAACTTTTAGCAGTGATCTTTTATCCTGGAGCAAGATCTAGGCAACATTTAGACATGGATTGTTGAATCACAAGTAATATTGATACTGTAAATGTGCATACTGCATCTCTAATTACAGACAGTCTAACCATCTACCATTAATATTCAATGGCATAACCAACACTGAGTCAGCACACAAAATGCTGGAGGAACTCGTTATGTTTTGTTACTCAAAATATAAATCTAATTGCAAGAAATAGATGGAGCTGGGAATGTTAGTTTTTTATCGTAAGCAAGGGTCACAGGTAAATGATGTATGCCATTTACATACTTTTATATATTACTCTGAGTGCATTATTTAAATGAAAAAGAATGCTTAATTAAACAATATATTTACAATATTATTCAAATATTACTGAAATATTCAATACACAACACCTCTCCCTCCTTATCTATAGACTCTAACTCATGCATCCCAACTATAAACTATACAATACAACTGCTTTATTTACATCCACAGCATAGTAAATTTCAAATTGTCCCATTCAGGTCTAAAGACTTAATCACTGTGGAGACTTTCTTATTCTTGTGGGATAACATCTTTCCAGACAAGAAGGATCACCCTGCTTGGCAGGTGGAACTTGCAGATGTGAAACAATCTCAGGTCTGGGGCTTCCTCTGGAGTTGACTATGGAACACCAGAAAGTGGTTCTGACAACTTCGGACACCTTTCTTTTCCTCTTCTCCCTTTCAACTTCTTCTCTTTCTTTATCTCGCCTTCCTTTTTCTTCTTCTACTTTTTTGTGTGTATCTCTGAATTTGCTAATTTCTCGAGAAATTAGGTTTTGTTTATCCTCTTCCATTTCTATAGCACTTACAACATCCTGCTCTTTCTTTTCCTTTTTCTTCTTTTAGGATGCCCATCTTGATCTTGGGAAGGCAAATTCAGTTCACTGGAATATTCTTTATTAATCCCTCTACTGCTCCCTTTATGATCTGATCGCACCTCTTGGTTTCCTCATCCGCAGCATCATCTGAAAAATCCTCTTTCTGTGGCTCCTTTAACTCCTTTCTTTTTGACCTTTCATTCAGCTAGCTGGGTGTTGGACGTTGCATCCACTTTTACAAGCAGCTTTTTTGATTCCTACTTTATGTACACAGAGTGGATTCTAGCTCTTGATACTCACAAAAGATGAATGCTTCCAACTTTCCTGAGGCTCCTTGAACTCTTACCAGCTTAAAACCAAACCACAATTCACAAATATCTGCCTGATTAACAGATCAGAAGTTTTCTCAGATTTGGTTCCTCCAAAAACTGTTGTAGTCCAATAACAGCTTTCATCACTTTTGTGATTCCTCTGAGCAGCAGGGTCCTTCCTTAGTCCAATATACTTTCCAACCAGAGACACAGAGGTTAAAACCAACATCTGTTTGCCCACTGTTGAGACAGCATGGTGTACAGCATAGAGACAGTTGTGGCATCGTCCAATACCTTTCTTAATTCACTTTGAGTTGAATCTGTTATAGGGGCTGTGGCATGCAACTGGTGGATGGATCACCAATCAAATTGCAGTTCCCTCAGCCAATCATATCCCCACAATGCTGGCCCTCCAGTTTTCACCACATACAAACCCAACATTGTTTGTTAGTTGTTGTATTTTACTGTTACAACTGTCACTCCCACAGGAATGATCCTTTCCCTAGTATAAGTTCTTAGTTGGATATTTTCAGGCTTCAGTTCAGTATCTTTGAAATGCCGTTCAAACTTATTTTGTGGAATGACTGAAACACCCAAACTAGTGTCTAATTCCATTTTAATCAGTGTGTTTTTCACTTCTGGTGTAAACCATATTACTTGTCTTGTAACACACATAAAATGCTGGTGGAACGCAACAGGCCAGGCAGCATCTATAGGAAGAAGCACTGTCGACATTTCGGACCGAAACCCTTTGTCAGAACTAACTGAAAGAAAAGATAGTGTTATGAATGTACCATAGCTCTGAGGGGCCGAAGGGTGCGGGGTAGCCCCCTCCTTTGTGAGAATCGCAAGATCACTATTGATTTGGGTCAGGAGACCCAGGAAATGAGAGAGAGACATGCGGAATGTCTCGTTCCCCAGCAATATAAAGCTACGGGACACGGCCATTGTCTTTTGAAGACGAACTTGTGTATTACAATACTGTGCTACGTGGAAGCCCTCAGGCAAAGTGGGCTGGTTGAGGGAGGGATTGCATCACCCCACCTGATTGACATCTGAGACCCTGCGAGTCAGAATAAAAGAGGGTCTGTGGGAACAGCCCCTCAGACCAGAAGAAACGCTAGCGATCCCGTAATAGCGGAAGCCGGTGGGGAGGCCACGTGCGTTCGGTTCCATTTGCCCCGGAAACCAGTACCCTTACCACAGAAAAACGGCTTTTAGCTAACAACGGGGAAACCAACTCCCAAAAGACTCGAAGGATTGGCTTCATCAAAGAACTGGGCACGTTTAAACCGTCTCTCTCTCAAACCCAAAACGCTGCAGCTTGAACGAGCTAACAGTGGCTTTTATATTTCTATCGGACAATACATTATCCCCCCAGACAACGATAGAGCTATTTCTTATTGATTATTATTATACCTGCGCTTTTAGATTTAGTATTGATGATGTATATTATCTGTATGTTTGCATTGATCTTAATTTGTGCCTCTTTATCAATAAATACTGTTAAAAATAGTACCATCAGACTTCAGCGGACCTCTCTATCTTTGCTGGTAAGTGACCCAGTTACGGGGTTTGTAACAATAGTAAGAGATTTGAAAGTAAGAGGGGGAGGATGAAATCTGAAATGATAGGAGAAGACAGGAGGGGCTGGGGTGAAGCTAGGAGCTGGAAAGGTGATTGGCAAAAGGGATACAAAGCTGGAGAAGGGAAAGGACCATGGGACGGGAGGCTTAGGGAGAAAAAAAGAGGGAGGGGAGCACCAGAGGGAGATTGAGAACAGGCAAAGAGTGATGGGCAGAGAGAGAGAAATAAAAGAAAGGACGGGGGAAGTAAATAAATCAGGAGTGGGGTAAGAAGGGGAGGAGGGGCATTAATGGAAGTTAGAGAAGTTAGACGGAATATGGCCTCCTCTACTGTCAAGATGAGCCACACTCAGGTTGGAGGAACAACTCCTTATATTCCGTCTCGGTAGCCTCCAACCTGATGGCATGAACACTGATATTTCTAACTTCCGTTAATGCCAAAGCGGAACAGTCCTATGTCACTCTCATCATTAGATTTTTCATAGAAACATAGAAAACCTACAGCACAATACAGGTCCTGCGGCTCACAATGCTGTGCCAAACATGTACTTACTTTAGAAATTACCTAGGATTACCCATAGCCCTCTGTTTTTCTAAGCTTCACGCACCTGTCCAAGAGTCTGTTAAAAGACCCTATTGTATCCACGTCCACAACTGTTGCCGGCAGCCCATTCCACGCACTCACCTCTCTCTGCATAAAAAAACTTACCCCTGACAACTCCTCTGTACCTACTTCCAAGCACTTTACAACTGTGAACTCTCATGTTAGCCATTTCAGACCTGGAAAAAAGCCTCTGACTATCCACACGATCAATGCCTCTCATCATTTTATACACCTCTATCAGCTCACCTCTTATCCTCCATCAGTCCAAGGAGAAAAGGCCAAGTTCACTCAACCTATTCTCATAAGGCATCGTCCCCAATCCAGGCAACATCTTTGTAAATCTCTGCACCCTTTCTGTAGTTTCCACATTCCTCCTGTAGTGAGGTGACCAGAACCGAGCACAGAACTCCAAGTGGGGTCTGACCAGGGTCCTATATAGTTGTAACATTACCTCTTGACTCTTGAACTCTATCCTATGGTTAATAAAGGCCAATACACCATATGCCTTCTTAACCACAGAGTCAACCTGCACAGTTGCTTTGCGTATCCTATGGCCTCAGTCCCCAAGATCCCTCTTATCCTGTACACTACCAAGAGTCTTACCATTAATACTAAATTCTGCCATCATATTTGACCTACCAAAATGAACCACCTCACATTTTTCAGGGTTGAACTCCATCTGCCACTATTTTGCATCTTATCGATGTCCCGCTGTAACCTCTGGCAGCCCTTCACACCATCCACAACACCCCCACCCTTTGTGTCATCAGCAAATTTATTACCCATCCCATCACTTCTTCATCCAGGTCATTCTTAAAAATCACAAAGAGAACAGGTCCCAAAACAGATCCCTGAGGCGCACCACTGGTCACTGACCTCCATGCAGAATATGACCCGTCTACAACCTCTCTTTGCTTTCTGTAGGCAAGCCAGTTCTGGATCCAGAAAGCATGGGTTCTCATGCCTCCTTACTTTCTCAATAAGCCTCACATGGGGTAGCTTACCAAAAGCCTTGTTGAAATCCATATACAGTACATCTACTGCTCTACCTTCATCAATGGGTTTAGTCACATCCTCAAAAAATTTCCTCCTTTGACAAAGCCAAGCTGACTATTCCTAATCATATTATGCCTCTCCAAGTATTCATAAATCTTGCTTCTCAGGATCTTATCTATCAACTTACCAACCACTAAAGTAAGACTCACTGGCCTATAATTTCCTGGGCTATCTCTACTCTCTTTCTTGAATAAGGGAACAACATCTGTAACCCTCCAATCCTCTGGAACCTCTGTCATCTCCATTAATGATGCAAAGATATTGCCAAAGGCTCAGCAATCTCTTCCCTCGCCTCCCATAGTAGCCTGGGGTATATTTCATCTGGTCCTGGTAACTTACTAACTTGATGCTTTCCAAAAGCCCCAGCACATCCTCTTTCTTAATGTGTATATGCTCAAGCTTTTTAGTCCACTGCAAGTCATCCCTACAATCGCCAAGGTCCTTTTCTGTAGTGAATAGTGAAGCAAAGTATTAATTTACCTTCTCTATCTCCTCTGATTCCATACACACTTTTCCACTATCACACTTGATTGGTCCTATTCTCTCACATCTTATCCACTTGCTCTTCACATACTTGTAGAATGCCTTAATCCTGCTCACCAAGACCTTCTCATGACACCTGGCTCTCCAAATTTCATTCTTAAGCTCCTTTCTGATAGCTTTATAATTTTCTAGATCTCATCATTAACTCATATTCTGAACCTTTCACAAGCTTTTCTTTTCTTCTTGACTAGATTTACAACAGCCTTTCTGCACCATGGTTCCTGTACCCTAACATCCTTTCCCTGTCTCATTGGAACATACTTAAGCAGAACTCCACACAAATATCCCCTGAACATTTGCCACATTTCTACCATGAATTTCCCTGAGAACACTTGTTCCCAATTTATGCTTCCAAATTCCTGCCTGATAGCTTCATATTTCCCCTTACTCCAATTAAACACTTTCCTAACTTGTCTGCTCCTATCCTTCTCCAATGCTATGGTAAAGGAGATGGAATTGTGATCACTATCTCCAAAATGCTCTCCCATTGAGAGATCTGACACCTGACCAGGTTCATTTCCCAATACCAGATCAAGTACAGCCTCTCCTCTTGTAGGCTTATCTAAATATTGAGTCAGGAATCCTTCCTTAATACACCTAACAAACTCCACCCCATCTAAATTCCTTGCTCTACGGAGATAATAGACAATAGACAGTAGGTGCAGGAGTAGGCCATTCGGCCCTTCTAACCAGCACCACCATTCGCTGTGATCATGGCTGATCATACACTATCAGTACCCAGTTCCTGCCCTCTCCCCATATCTCTTGACCCCGCTACCTATAAGAGCTCTATCTAACTCTCTGTTGAATGCATCCAGAGACTTGGCCTCCACTGCCTTCTGGGGCAGAGCATTCCACATATCCACCACTCTCTGGGTGAAAAAGTTTTTCCGTATCTCTTTTCTAAATGGCCTACCCCTTATTCTTAAACTGTGGCCTCTAGTTCTGGACTCACCCATCAGCGGGAACATGCTTCCTGCCTCCAGTGTGTCCAATCCCTTAATAATCTTACATGTTTCAATCAGATCCCCTCTCATCCTTCTAAATTCCAGTGTATAAAAGCCCAGTCGCTCCAATCTTTCAACATATGACTGTCCCGCCATTCTGGGAATTAACCTTGTGAACCTGCGCTGCACTCCCTCAATAGCAAGAATGTCCTTCCTCAAATTTGGAGACCAAAACTGCACACAATACTCCAGGTGGGGTCTCATCAGGGCCCTGTACAGCTGCAGAAGGATCTCTTTACTCCTATACTCAATTCCTCTTGTTATAAAAGCCAGCATGCCATTAGCTTTCTTCACTGCCTGCTGTACCTGCATGCTTGCTTTCATTGACTGATGTACAAGAACACCCAGATCTCATTGTACTTCCCTTTTCCTAACTTGACTCCATTTAGATAGTAATCTGCCTTCCTGTTCTTGCCACCAAAGTGGATAACCTCATGTTTATCCACATTAAACTGCATCTGCCATTATTTTGCCCACTCACCCAACCTGTCCAAGTCACCCTGCATTCACATAGCATCCTCCTGATATTTCACACTGCCACCCAGCAAATTTATCATGTCATCAGCAAATTTGCTAATGTTACTTTTAATCCCTTCATCTAAATTTGCTAATTTTACTTTTAATCAATACTGGGGAAATTAAAATCTTCCATCACAATAACGTTGTTATTACTGTACTGTTCCAGAATCTGTTTCCCTATCTGCTCCTTGATGTCTCTGTTACTATTGAGTGGTCTAGAAAAAACACCCCGTAGAGTTATTGATCCCTTCCTGTTTCTAACTTCCACCCACAGAGACTCAGTGGACAATCCCTTCATGACTTCCTCCATTTCTGCAGCTGTGACACTATCTCTGATCAGCACTGCCACACCCCCACCTCTTTTGCCTCCCTCCCTGTTCTTTCTGAAACATCTAAAGCCTGGCACTCTAAGTAACCGTTCCTGCCCCTGAGCCATCCAAGTCTCTGTAATGGCCACAACATCATAGCTCCAAGTACTGATCCACACTCTAAGCTCATCTGTTTTGTTCATGATGTTTCTTGCATTAAAGTGGATACATCTCAAACCATCAGTCTGAGTGCATCCCTTCTCTATCACCTGCCTATTCTCCCTCTCACACTGCCTACAAGCTTTTTCTATTTGTGAGCTAAATGCCCCTTCCTCCATCTCTTCAGTTCAGTTCCCACCCCGTAGCAATCCTAGTTTAAAATCTCCCCAGCAGCCTTTGCAAACCTCCCCACCAGGATATTGGTCCCCCTGGTATCAAGTGCAACCCGTCCTTATTGTACAGGTCACGCCTGCCCCAAAAGAGGTCCTAATGATCCAGAAACCTGAATTCCTGCCCCCTGCTCCAATCCCTCAGCCACACATTTATCCTCCACCTCACTCTACTCCTATGCTCACTGTCCTGTGGCACAGGCAGTAATCCCAAAATTACTACCCTTGTAGTCCTGCTTCTCAACTTCTTTCCTAACTCCCTGTAGTCTGTTTTCAGGACCTCCTCCCTTTTCCTACCTATGTCATTGTTACTAATATGTACCATGTCCTCAGGCTGTTCACCTTCCTGGATGCGATCAGAAACATCATGGACCCTGGCACCTGAGAGGCAAGCTACCATCCGTGTTCCTATCCTGCATCCACAGAATCACCTGTCTGACCCCCTACCTAGAGAGTCCCCTATCACTGCTGCCATCCTTTTCCTTTTCCTACATTTCTGAGCTACAGGGCCAGACTCTATGCCAGAGGCACAGCCACTACAGCATCTCCCAGGTAGGTTGATCCGATCCCCCCCCCCCCCCCCCCCCGCTAACAGTACTCAAACAGGAGTACTTATTGTTAAGAGGGACAGTCACAGGGATTATGCTCTAGCATTCGACTCTTGCCTTTCCCTCTCCTGACTATTACCCACTTATCTGCCTCCTGAGGCCTTGGCGTGACTACTTGCATATAGCTCCTACCTATCACCTCCTCACTTTCCCTTACCAGACTAAAGTCATTGAGCTGCATCTCCAGGTCCCTAACCTGGTCCCTAAAGAGATGCAGCTCAATGTATCTGGTACAGATATGGCTAGCTGGGAGGCTGGGAGTCTCCCGGACATTCCATGTAGTGTTTTCGCTCGGGTGTAACAGAACGCCAAACTAAACACCGAGGTAAACTGTAGTCAATGAAAACAAGAACGTAGTAAGATTTACTGTTTACTGTTCACTCTTCCTCATTAATGTATGTTGAAAACTGTTGATAAAACAATACAAGATTTGTACAACATTTGTTTCCTTCTTGATATTATATGTACATCGTAAATACTTGCAAAAGTAAAACTACAACAACTACGTTACATTAAAGTGCAGCATACAGTCATAATCTACCTACAGCATTGACTGCTTTAAATACACTTCAACACAAACTATCCGCAACTCTTTAACTAATGAAAACATAAACCTTATCGACCGTCGTTACTTTTAACAGGATCGGCGTTAACATTTTAATTCAACATATCAATTATCTCATGACTTACTGCGTAGCTTCCACTATGTTTCTAGTGCGTAGAAAGACAACTTTCCTTGCGCTGATTTCGCACATGTGTGCCCCCCACCTTCCCGTTTCTCCAAACCGGTATTTTCCCACAAGACGTGGCGAAACCGGATGTGACGTAATCACATGCCGCGATATATCACAGACAACAAATTTACTTTAAACAATCCTAACTTTAGCTAGAAAATGCTAACAATGACTTACTAAAGCGAAAATATTATAAACTAAACACATGCCATAAAGGCAACACACTCCACATCCGACAACCAGTATAGAACACCGGCCTCGCAGACATACTTCCTATTCCTATTCTTCACAAGTAACTTACCTCGCCTGGACCTGTTACCTGCTGTGCAATGGGATAGGTCTATCCTTCTGATGCAGCCAGCCTTTTCTGTTTTTTTAAATTTATTGTTACCACCTGGTACTTGCTTACTGTGAACCTGTAAATTTTTCTGTTTTCTGTGCTTTTTAATCTGTCTTTCCTTTTGTGAAGCAAATGTGCTGCTCTGAAGAAAAAATGTGCTCTGTTTTTTAACTTGACTGTTTCTCACTGAGCTTCTTTTTGAAACTCAAGAGTCTCGCTGCACTTCAACAGGTAGTAGTTGTCTCAGGTTTGCTTTAAAATAGCTTATCACCACTGTTCTGCTTTGTAACTCCAAAACATAAATCTTAATTAAATTAAACCATTTTCGTATTTTTACATATAACCCACAATGCATTGCTGTATTTAAATAAACAAGAATGCTTAATCTAATGATATGTTTACAATGTTACTGAAATATTAATTACACAAGAAAACTCAGCAGGTCAGGCAGCACCTATGGAAATGAATGTGGTTGAAAATCTACAGATGAGAATAAAACAACAAGACAAGGCTTCCTCTTTTGTCTCAATGAGGGCACTCTCAGTGTGGAGAAGCAATGCCTCATATTTCTCATTCTATCTGGGTAGCCTCCAAACTGATGGCATGAACATCAGTTTCTCCTTCTGGTAAATTCCCCCCCCCCCTTCCCTCTTTACCTAGTCCCCACTCTGGCTTCTCATCTCTTCACCTCACCTGTCTATCACCAACCCCTGGAGCCCCAGCTTTCTTTCTTTCTTTCTCTCATGGTCCACTGTCCTCTCCTATCAGATTCCTTCTTCTCCAACCCTTTACCTTTCCCACTCTCTGGACTTCACCCTATCACCTTCCTGTTAGTCCTGCTTCCCCTCCCCTCTCCTTTTTTTTCTGGCATTATCCCCCTTCCCTTCTAATCCTGAAGGAAGAGAGCCTGAAACATCGACTATTTATTCATTTCAGTAGATTCTGAGCTCCCCCAGAATTTTACGTATGTTGTGAGCAGTCTTGGCCCAAAACATTGATGGTACTCTTTTCCATAGATGCTGTCTGTCCTGCTGAGTTCTTCCTGCATGTTGTGTGTGTTGCCTAGATTTCTAGCATCTGCAGATTTTCTCTTGTTTATGATTGTAGGAGCACTATCTTCAAAACATTGCAACCCCTAGCTTGGGATATTCTCCTAGGGACTACGTGTCTATTTAAAAGCCATTGTTTCTGTGATATGAGTACTTATTTCCATTCAGTGACACTGGCTCCTTTCTGTAAGTGCTGCAGAAGAGGTGCCCAGTGAAGCAGCAAACAAAACATGATGAGCAAACTTCACAGATTATATCAGCAGGAATTTCCTTTCAATTTGCATTCAAGTATATCCTCAGGTACTACCTGTTTATTTGCAAATTAATTACTGCCAAATGTGCTTCAAGGCTTTTAGTGTGTCTACTTGGGTTACAGTGTGTACCCTGATCTTTTGCAATAGGGGCTACATCATACTAGGTTATGCAAGGTTATGCAAAAGAGTTGCCCAGCACTGGCAAGCTGGAAAGGCTGGATACCAAAGTAATACGTAGCTTTGGTGCTGGCCTCTGTCATGCTTTCTGGTATTGTCTACAAGCTTTCTGGCAGTTCTGCCTATGCTCCAAGGATTTTATATTGCCGTCAGCCTTCTGCATGTTGCCAGCTGAAATCTTCACTGAAGTCTTTTGCAGCAAACATCTTGTATTCCCTCTCCCTCTTGGGGAACTGACATCTGCACTCTTTACCCTGCCTACAGGCCTCTCAGCCAGGGCTATTGGTGCAGATCTCAACCCTAATCTAACCTAATGATCTAGTCTCACCATTAATAAATGCTAAGTGTCCTTGTGCTTGTGGTTGTAAGTGTAACTTTAGAAGCATATTTGTCAGGTTGTGGTTGGAAGGAGGAGGAAGAATGAAAGAAGTGCAGGTTCAATGTGTGAATAAGGTGAGGGTGGAGAGAATTGTTAAATGAGAAATAGCATGAACAAAGATCAATTGTATTCTGGCAACATACCTACAATTGCAGATCCCCTTCCATCATTAACACCAGTTAGGTGTCACATTGTCCTGCATTTGAGATAAGAAATATGTTAATAAGTACCACATCATGTATTTGACTACAACAGTCTGTCTGTATCTGACTAGCAGTCTGTGCAAGCTGAGAGATGGATCAGCCACAAACCATTCTGGGTACAAGCAACACACACAAAATGCTGGTGGAACGCAGCAGGCCAGGCAGCATCTATAGGGAGAAGTACAGTCGACATTTTGGGCTGAGACCCTTCTTCGTCAGGACTAACTGAAAGAAGAGATAGTAAGAGATTTGAAAGTGGGAGGGGGAGGGGGAAATCCAAAATGATAGGAGAAGACAGGAGGGGGAGGGATTAAGCTAAGAGCTAGAAAGTTGCTTGGGAAAAGGGATACAGAGCTGGAGAAGGGAAAGGATCAGGGGACTGGAGGCCCAGGGAGAAAGAAAACGGGGGAGGGGGAGCACCAGTGGGAGATGGAGAACAGGCAAGGCGTGATTGTGAGAAGGACAGAGAGAGAAAAAAAGAGAGGAAAAAGGGGGGGGGGGGAGAAAATAATAAACAAACAAACAAATAAATAAATTGATAAATGAGGTATGGGGTAAGAAGGGGAAGAGGGGCATTAACGGAAGTTGGAGAAATCAATGTTCATGCCATCAGGTTGGAGGCTACCCAGATGGAATATAAGGTATTCTGGATACAATGAGCTTTGAGTTCTCATGAAGGTTATTAATACAGTCTGTGGTTGTGGACCTGTCATCTGTATGTTGGATAGACTGGTAGAGCATTGGTGGGGTTTTTGATATCTGAAGTTGCATTCAATAGCTTTGAACACTTCTGAAGTCTTTAGGCATTCTAAAACACCACATCTACAGCATGTCCTTGGGGTTTGATTGCTGAGTCTGGACATACTCCCAGCTCTCTGCAGATAAATGATTTCATTGCCAGCTTCTCAACCAGGATCTCCAATGAAACATCCAAAACCCATGACCCCCACTCTCTTATACATCACTCTACCAAATTACAATCACCTACAAAATGACTTCCACCAACTACTGCAGCCTCAGTGCAGCCTCATACGCTTTAACAAGTGCAAGCTAGCCACTTACACTTTGGTTTCTTGCATCAAGACAATCAGCAGCTGTGGTCAGCTCTGCCTGGATGCTAAAATTAGCAGACCAACCGTCTTTAGTACACTGCTGATAGATGTACAAGGGGGAATGAGTGATCTGCTCAAGGAACTTTGGGGGGGGGGTGGTGTTCAGCAGCATCCATAAGGGGGAAGGAACTGACAATGCTTTGGGTTGGACTGAGAGTAGAGAGAGGAGATGGGCGACATAAAGGACAGTGTGGAGATGGTGGTTGGGGGTGGGCGGGGTTAGACAGGAGCCCTTAGTGATTGGTGGACTAAGAGGAGGCAGAGAGTGACAGGCAGGTCAAGCCAAATAGAATAGAAAGAGGGGTGGATTTGAGTGAGAGTACATGTAGATGGTACACACAGGAGATTTTGTGGATGTTCAAAATGCAGGAGAAAGTCAGGAAGCATCTATGGAGGGGAATAAACATTCATTGTTTTGGTCTGAGTTCTTCCCTCTCCCCCCCCCCCCCCACTGAGGATCAAGGGACTCAGCTTGATACGTCAACCATTTACTCCCCTGCATAGATGCTGCCTGACTTGCTGAGTTCCTCCAGTACATTGTGTGTGTAACAGGCGGAGGATAGGTGAAGGCAGACACAAAGACAAGAGCAGGATGTTGTTCTAAGGTGGATGAGGGGGTCGGGGAAGGGGGAGACAACTCCAAGATGATGATGAGCAGGAAGACATAGTCTATCAATGTCGGAATCTGATAGGTAATGAAGGTGATAATGGGATCTTTGGTAGAAAGGGAATTGGGAGATGGAACCAGAACCAGATGAGGGTGGGGCAGGGGGAGGGGGGTGAAATATGTGTAGTGGGTGGATGGAACAAGAAGGTGGAGGGGGATGAAGTTGAGTGGTGGGGCCTGGAGATTTGGAGGGTTGGGGGCTGGCAGTATAAAATTGGATAAAGACACTGGTGGGAGCAGGAGGGGAGGGGTGTAATCTAAGATTGGAAAACTCAATATTCATGCCATTGGATTGTAGACTAGTCAGACAGAATAGGAGATGCTGCATTGAACCTCTCAGTGGCAGTTGATTCCGTCTCTGGGTTTATTTAGAATCAGCTTTTCACTTGCAGTATGGCCTTCCCTTGGTCATACCTGGACTTGTTGGAGGGTTCTGAATTATGGGGGTAAAACAAGGCTGCACTTCCTATGGTTACAGGTGAAAGTGTGGGAAAACTAGGGATCAGGGAGGGTGGGATGAGCAGAATAAGGAGGCTCAGAGAGATTAGCCTCTGTGGAAATTAGAGAGGGGTGGGGAGGAGAAGATGTGACTAATGGTGGGATATCATTGCAACTGACAGAAAGGACAAAGAATAATGTGTCAGATGCAGAGGCTAGTGAGGACTAGGGGAACTATCACTGTTCAGTTGGAGGAAGATGGGGTAAAAACACGTCTGAGAAGTAGAGGAGATACAAGCGAAGGGTTCATTAGAAGAAGAAGCAGAAGAAGAGAGGCCACGTTTGTGGTAAAAGGAAGACATTTCTGATGTCCTAGGTGTGGTGGATATGGAGAAATTTGGAGAAAGGGATGGCTTTCTTACAAAAGGCAGGTTGGGAAGAGGTGTAATTTAGGGACCTGAGTTCTGCCAGCACATTGTTCATTTTGTTCCAAATCCCAGCATCTGAAGACCATGTGCTCTTTCATCAGCACTACCTAGTTTAGCCCTCTGCAAAGAGTGAATAAAGCCAGAAAATTGAATAACTGCCAGATTTTTACAGAATTTGAATTGCATATGTTAATACAGACCTCAAGGATGCAGAATAGTGGGCTGATGACCAAGCTGAACCTTGGCATCTGAAGTAACTTAAGGACTGGAATCATTGTATTTCAGGATCATAATATTCTGGAGAAGAGTAAATCACTTTCATCGTAGAGCTCCACATGTTGACAAATTATCATATTGTCCTGAATCTTGTTAGCAAAATATTGCCATAAGATACTATGAAGTGCTGGCACAAAAATGCAAATAGAGAATTGCAAACTAGGCTTTGTGCCAAGCAGATACATAGCAGAAACAAAAGAAATAATCAGTTGCTGGAAATCAAACTAACAGACACAAAATGCTGGAGGAACTCGGCAGCGTTTATGGAACAGTCTTTGTTTTGGGCTGAGACCCTTCAAAGGGACTGAAAAAAAGAGATGAGAAGAAGTAGGTAGAGGGAAGGAAGAAATGCAAGGTAGTAAGTGATAGGTGAAACCGGGAGCGGGGAGGGGAGTGCAGTAAAGAAGTTGATTCGTGAAAGAGATAAAGGGCTGGAGAAGGAGGAATCTGACAGGAGAGGACTGAAGGTTGTGGGAGGAACACCAGAGGGAGATGATGGGCAGGTAAGGAGCTTTGTTAAGAGGGGGAAATGGGAACTGGGGAATGGTCAAAGAGGGGGGTTAATTACCGGAATTTTGAGAAATTATGTTCATGCCATGGTTGGAGGCTACTCAGACAGAATATAAAATGTTGCTCTTCCAACCTGAGTGTGACTTCATCGCAGCAGTAGAGAAGGCCGTGGGCTGACATGTCAGAGACACAGCAAACAGGATTTCCTTGACTGAAATCAGAAACTCAGTCAATTCTGAATGATCATTCTAATGAGAGTGGCTGCCATGGAGTGACCAGTTCTTTTACATTCTATGCATGAAGCATTTAACTAATCCTGAAGTTCTGCATTCCCTTCCCTCTCAGTTGTCTGCACATTTTGGACTAGACAAAATGTATTCCACCCTTTCAAAAACCAAAAGCTTCTTTGCAATACATTGAAAATATTCAAAGCTGTTTCTTGAAAGAAAATGCTTTACAGAGTCAAAACTCTAAACAAAAAATTAGTCTGTTCTGACAGAATCATGACTTGAAGTCAACCATGCAGAAAATAGTTCAAAAGCTGCTAGAGTATTTCACTGAAACATACCAAAAAAAATTGACTGTATTGTACTGTATAATGCAAATTCGGATATAGGAGAAACAGTAAAGCACTAGGTGAGGTAGGGAAAAGGAATGAGGATCTTAACATAAACTGAACTGTTCATTATAATAACACTTGATGTTTCTGGAACTGGATGTTGGTAGGGGAGAGTATAGCCACTACCTAATACTCCTCTGTGTATTAAATGCTGCACACGATGAGGGAGTTGTTCACAATTGTGTGCCAGGTTTCCCTGTCATTGCCCTTTTGTCTTTAGATGGATTGAGCTCTTGATTGTCTTGGTGTGCAAAGTACAGGACATGTGTTGATAATGGTATCACCTTCCTGCAGCGCTACCTGCACCATTCATTTCTATTGAGGCCATGAAATCCTTTTAGAGAATTTGTCCCAGAGAAGTGAGTCCCCACACTTCTCTACGTCTTTGGTGAGCAGGCAGGAAGTGAGCTGTGACAGGGACAGCACAGTAGCAGAGTGGCTAGAGTGTTGTTCTTACAGTGCCGGCAATCAGCAATCAGATGTCAATTCCTGCAGCTATCGTGAAGGAGTTTGTATGGGTGCTCTTTTTCCCTCTCACATTCCAAAAGATGTAGGTGTTATGGTTAGTAAGTTGTGGGCATGCTATGTCGGAGCTGGAAGCGTGAGGACACTTCCGAGTTGCCCCTTGCACATAAAAGTACTGTGAATAAAGCACTTCACTACATGCTTCGATGTTTTGATGTCAGCATGTGTAACAAGTAAGGCTAATCTTTTAAAAAGATGCATTACTACATGTAAGGGAGTAAGTGGCCATGTGGGCAAAGATGCTTGAGATAAGATTACTGTTGGATAAGACACTTTCTGAAAATTGCTGAAGAATAAGTAATTAGACCAATGGACAACAAAGCTACGTGTATTGATTGAGGAAGGAGATCCTGTTGACGTCTCCAAAAAAGTTTTCCATTGATTTTCCACATTAAATAACACACAGTTTCTGCACCCTTTTGTGTTAATGAAAGCAAACATGTCAGTATTCGGGAAAGGAACACATCGAAAATAGCAACAGTGTAAATTTTCATTTCAGAGTAAGACCATAAGATGTAGGAACAGAAATGGGCCACTCGGCCCATCCAGTCTGCTCCACCATTCCATCATGGGGATTTATTATCCCTCTCAACCCCATTCTTCTGCTTTCTTCCTGCAACCTTTGATGTACTGAGTAATCAAGAGTCTATCAACCCCCATTTTAAATATAGACTATGAATTGGCCTCCATAATTGTCCATGGTAATGAATTCCAAAGATTCAGCACCTTTGTTTAAGGAAATTCCTCCTCTTCTGTGTTCTAAATGGACATCTGTCCATCCTGAGACTGTGCCTCTGGTTCTAGACTCACCTACTACAGGAAACATCCTCTCTGTTGAGGCCTTTCAATATTCAATAGGTTTCACTGAGATTCCCACTCATTTTCTAATCATTAAGTAAAGGCCCAGAGAAATCAAACGCTCCTTGTACATTGACATTTTCATTCCTAGAATAATTCTCTTGAACCTCCTCTGGATTCTCTTCAATGCCAGCACAATGTTTCTTACATCAGGGGCTCAAAACTGCTCACAATACTCCAAATGTGGTCTGATCAGTGCCTAAATAAGCCTCAGCATCACATCCTTGCTCTTACTGTATATTGCAGTCCTCTTGAAATAAACACTAGCATTGCATATGCCTTCCCGTGGGAAATCCTGCACAGGGACTTCCCTTTGAATTGTCTTCCCATTTAGAAAGCAGTCTATACCTTTATTCCTCTATCAAAGTGCATGATCATACACTTCCCTACACTATATACTGTCTGCCATTTATTTGCCTATTCTCCCAGTCTAAACCCTCAACACTACCTGCCCTTCCATCAGTCTTTATGCTGTCCATAAACTTGGCCACACAGCCTTCAATTATGTTATCCAAATCAGTGATTGATTTCAGATTGCAGTATCAGTTAGATTATTTTTTATTTATTTAGAGATACAGCACGGGACAACTTCTGCGCTTTCCAGAAATCCACCTATTTAACACCAATTTGAATGTTCAAGCATTGTGCAAACGGCAACAAACGACAAATACAAAAAGAAGGAAATAGTAATAATAAATAAATAAGCAATCAATATCGAGAGCAGGGGATGAAGAGTACTTGAAGTTGAGTCCATAGGATGTGGGAACGTTTCAATGATGGGGCAAGTGAAGTTGAGTGAAGTTATCTCCTTTGGTTCAAGGGCCTGATGGTTGAGGGGTACTAGATGTTCCTGAATCTGGTAGTGTGAGTCCAGAGGCTCTTGTACCTTCTTCCTGATAGCAGGGATGAGAAGAGAGCATGATCTGGGTGGTGGGGATGCCTGATGATAGATTCTGCTTTCCTGTGACAACCATACATCTATTCACAGGACGGTTTACAATGACTAATTATTCCTTTAATAGGTGGTATATCTGTGACTGCATGAGGAAACTGGATCACCAGAGAGAAATCTATGAGGTTCACAGGGGGAAAGTATAAACTCTGCACAGGTTGTGCCAGATTTAAACTCCCAACCCTAAGCAGTAATGGTGTCTTGCTAACCACTGTGTTAACTTGGCAATTAGCTATGTATCAAAATAAACTTTATTCATGATACATAATTATTTACAAGAATAAACTACGCAATGTGTTTTCATCCTTACATTCATAGGCAATGTGTTAAGTAGTATTCAATTACATTTCTAACAACTTGCAGCACCAATGGCACTCACTTATTTCCCTGGGGTGGGATACTACTACAATAACTGCAGAAAGTTTTTTTAGAAATCAAAACAAATTTAATTCATTATAAAAATGTTTATAAAAATAAGCCATGCGATGCCTTTTCATTCGTACATCCATAGGCATTGCAAGGAGGAGCTGGTAGTGTAGAGGCAGCAGAAAATCCACAGAAGGTCTTAGGTTGGGAGAATGGGCAAAAAAGTGGCAGATGGAATATAGTGTAGGGAAGTGGATAGTCATGCACTTTCTAAATAGAGTCCCTGTGCGGGATTGTAGGACTCTCTAAACATTAGCATGCAGGTCAAGTTGGTGATAAGTGTTATGATTAGTAACTCTAAAACATTAAAACTAATTGAAATGAAAACAAAAGAGAGCAGGGAATACGAGTCTAACTTCGGTTTTACTTTAAGCAAGGCATGCACTTGTCATGTAGCAGTGTCATGATTTCTGCAATTCATGTATTTTTTCACATAATCCATAATGAATTATTTGAACTAAGAAGAATGCTCAAACAATATATTTATGATATTACTCAAATATTTTAGGAATATGAAATACACAACAGTTAGGAAAGCAAATGCAAAGTTAGCATTCAGTTCGAGAGGTCTAGAATATAAGATCAAGGATGTAATGCTAAGGCTTTATAAATCAGTGGTCAGACCGCACTTGAAGTATTCTGAGTAGTTTGGGCCCTTTATTTACAAAAAGGTGCTGCCATTGGAGATGGTCCAAAGGAGGTTGAATCTGGGAATAAAAGTGTTAGTGTATGAGGAGCATTTGACAGCTCTGTGATTGTGCTCACTGGACTTTAGAAGAACGAGAAGGGATTACAGTGAAACCTATTGAGTATTGAAAGATCTAGATAGAGTGGATGTTTCCTGTAGTGGGTAAGTCTAGGACCAGAGGGCAATAACCCAGAATAGAGGGATGTCCATTTAGAACAGAGAAGAAATTTCTTTAGCCAGAGTGATGAGTCTATGGAATTCATTGCTATCAGCAGCAGTGGAGGCCAAGTCATTGAGTATATTTAAAGCTGAGGTTAACAGGATCTAGATTAGTTAGGACATCAAAGATTACAGGGAGAAAACAGGAGAATGGGGTCAATGGACACATTCTGCTCCTTTGTCTTATGGTCTTAAGGTCATGGTCTAATACACTAAATCGATCCAACCATGCTGAGGCTCAGGTCCTTGTGAAGTCATGCTACCTGAAATTGTGCCACTCACTTCACTTGAGTTTCATATTAGCATGTCACATTTTCAGCCTGACATCTAAAACTTTGACAAATTCTATAGATGTATGGTTGTCACAGGAAAGCAGAATCTATCATCAGGCATCCCCACCACCCAGATCATGCTCTCTTCTCATCCCTGCTATCAGGAAGAAGGTACAAGAGCCTCTGGACTCACACTACCAGATTCAGGAACATCTAGTACCCCTCAACCATCAGGCCCTTGAACCAAAGGAGATAACTTCACTCAACTTCACTTGCCCCATCATTGAAACGTTCCCACATCCTATGGACTCAACTTCAAGTACTCTTCATCCCCTGCTCTCGATATTGATTGCTTATTTATTTATTATTACTATTTCCTTCTTTTTGTATTTGTCGTTTGTTGCCGTTTGCACAATGCTTGAACATTCAAATTGGTTCAGTCTTTCTCTGATTCTATTGTGGTTGTCATTCTGTTACGGATTTATTGAATATGACCACAATACAAAGAATCTCAGCTTTGTATATGGTGACATTAAATTACTTTGAACATTTTCCAGCATTGGTCTAATGAATTCAGTCTCACACGTTTCCAGGCGCTCAAGGGTTTATTCAACAGCCTGCATAGACGAGTCTCAGCACAGCTAATGCCATCTCATGCTACTCCATTGCTCTCATTGTTATTTCAAGAAATATTCTGCTAACATCAGCATATCCAATTGAGTAGCTCTGGAATTATTGGCAGCTATTGAAACACCTTGTGAATTCCAGAGTGTATTTTAACTAAAACAAGGTGTTACCTCTGGCTTTTAGCTGCTGGCACATCACTCGCTAATGGCAGAAATCCATTAACAACCTTCCAAGGTGTGGTCTGTTGCTATGTCCATGTCACTTATCCCTATACAATGAAGAAAGCAATATGCCCTGAAATAGGACGTATGGCATTTCTTTGCTCTGGTGTATTGACAAATATTGATAAGAACAAGAAAATCAACTCTACAAGTTGAGAGAAAAGCACTTAGGTTTGATATCTATCTTTAAGTAAGTTTTCTGTACGTGTTTCTCAAGACAATAGTGTACAATGTTGTATATTTTGCATGCTGCAGTCTGTCTGCTGAATTGCTGCTCCCTTTGCCCAGAGGTGTCAATGACCCACAAGAAGTTCTTGCCCTTGGTGAATCAGCTTCAATTTGCTTCTCAGGACCAAAAGATAGAACAGTCTAGGAAGGCCATCTGTACAGAGTCAGAAGAGGCCACATGGAGAACCTAGTGAGGGCATCACTGTCTCAATCTGTTTACCAGGTTTACCAGGTTAGACAATGGTTCAAAGATCTGCAGCCCTCTCCAACAGTATTTCAACCTCCAGAGCTGAGCCCATGGCAGACCTTCAGTCTGATCTCTGCTCATCCTCATTCCTCTCCTCTCAATCTGTATAATCAGAATGAAAATTAGATTTCTTATCACTGACATATGTCATGAAGTTTATTGTTCTGTGGTAGAAAGACTTAAAAATCATCATATAACAAAAAAGTAAATAAATAGTAGATGAGAGGAGCAGCAAAGTAGAGTTTAGGAGTTCATGGACTGTTCCGAAATCTGAAGGGGGAGGGGAAGATGCTATTCCTAAGGTGTTGAGTGTAGGTCTTCAGGGTCCTGGATCTTTTCTACGATGATAGAAGTGAGAAGAGGGCATGTCTCAGATGGTGAGGTTCCTTAATGATGGATGCTAACCTCTTGAGATTTTGAATATGTTTTCAATAGTGGGAAAGCTTGTGTCCATGATAGCACAATCAAAGCAGGAACGTACACTTTGATGATGTGGGATCTCTGTGGGAGGGAGATGAAGAAAGTCTCCAATCCAGGGCAGGAGGCCAGATCCTGTGTACCATACCTGCATTCCAGAAGGAAAGAATCTGGCTCATGAATGGCATTCCTTCTGCACATGCAGGAGAGAAATCTGTTAATGTGCAGCAGCTCAGTGTTCACTGAGACCATCAGGTTGCAGATGTACATGATTGCCTGTCCATGGACAACACCTGGTGTTGATGTGCAGCACTGCTCTGCTTCTGGAGAACCATGAACTGATTCTGTGTTGAATCTCTAGGACACTGAGAGACGGACCTGTTTCCTTTCTCTGCTGAGTGTAAATGTCAGGCTGCTTCCTTATAACAGATCACTGTTCTTTTTGATCTGTTTCCATTTATCAAAGGCTTCACAAGGTTCGCACATAGCCTCCATCTGA
Organism: Hypanus sabinus; assembly: GCF_030144855.1. NCBI lineage: Eukaryota > Metazoa > Chordata > Chondrichthyes > Myliobatiformes > Dasyatidae > Hypanus > Hypanus sabinus. The sequence continues at coordinate 99,205,224 of NC_082715.1, read as the reverse complement.
GTTGTATGTAGTGGATCCTATCGTCCCCTGGCTCCACACATCCTCCGTGTGAGTATAAGGATAGACTTCTGCAAACTCCTTCTCACCTGCTTCATTCAGTTTGCCTGAAAGAGGCATGTTTGTACAAAGGTTACTTAGTTTATAATGTACATTTTCAGTTTCACTTACCTACCAAAACACCTTAATGGTGATACAAAAGCACAGATTCTAAAGATTTATCTATTGTTCACCAAAGAGAATATAGCAATCAGAAAGTCAGAATATGAATTACACTTGTTACTGAAGTGATTTGAACTCAGTGCCCCATCTAATCATCAGTTTTCTATCAGGAGCAGTGCTGCATAGATGAAGAAATCAACTTCCCTCAGCTGAGCTTTCCCCTGTTCCTTGCTAGCTTTACATAAATAGCAGAGATAAAGAATACTTGGAGCAAAAACAAGCATCTAAGAAGGCAGAGAGATCATTGATGTTTCAGGTTGAGATTTGTGGGTCTTTACACAGGATCTCAACAGGAAATGTTGCCAGTTCCTTTGCTGCCATGATGTTACCTGACCCGTAGTGTCCCTCCAGCAGTTTGCCTTGGTTCCAGATTCCAGAAACTATAGTCTCTGTGCCTCAAGTGGATCTGGAGCCCTAACTTCTGTGTGGTGGCAATTGGATTGGATGTGAGTGGCAAAATAATAAAAGGGAGTGAGAGTAAGAGGTACAGTGGCTGAGGAGTGCCTGCAACCTGTGGAGATGCAGGTGAAGAAAAAGTTTGTGGGTGTCTCTACCAGCATAAATGTTTAATGGTATAATGAATGACTAAGGGGGGTGCACAAGGACACTGGCCATAAGTTTGGGGACATTATATATATATGATATTGATGGCAGTATGAGGTCCCTTCTGCTTTTGTAGGATGAATTTGCAAGGAAATCATCCCACAGCAAAAGAAAAGAATGAAACCATGATACAGTTCCTGGCACATTGCACTTACAGTTCAAGTCCAGACATCTGTGATGTCTGTGTGATGTTCCTGTGTACCCCTTCGATCACATGGTGCTCCAGTTTTCTCCATGCCCTGACCTGCAGGGTTGGTCCGGAGGTGATTTAGTCACAATAAATTGCCTTTAATGTATAAGTGACTGATGGTGTTGATAGAAGAATAAAATGAGATTAGAATAGGATTAGCAAAAATGGTCGCCTGGTGGCCAGTCCAAATTCAGTGGGCCGAATGGCCTGTTTCCCGGCTGTATGACTCTATGCCACATTTCTACTGTTGTAGAACTCCATGTGAGTGGAATTTGGTAACACAAGGAAATCACCAGTGAACGGCTGAAGATTCTGTGAGTTCTGGGCTGGAAAACAGAGCTGATCAGTTCAGCTCACTCAACTCTGAACTGACTGCCCAACTGACAGACTCACTTTCAGGGACTCTACAACCTATGCTCTCATGTTCTCAGTATGACAAGAAATAAGTATATATGTTTTGATATGCATATGACAAATAAAGTTAACCTTTACTGAGACAACAAAAAGAGTAGACAGAGCTCATCGAGCAGAGGCTGCTTTCTGTGATATGCTGAGTGTGTCCACAGCTCAGCAGTTTCTTGTGGTCAAGGGCAAAGTGATTGCTGTATGGGCTCATGACTCATAAATGCTTTCTATGGTGAATATATAAAAAGTAGTGAGGGTCAAAAGGAGCATGCCAATTTTCTCTCGCCTGGCAATAGAGATGTTCGTATGCTTTCTTGGCCGTGCCATCTACATGTTTAGACCAGGACAGGCTTTTGATGATGTTCATTCCTAGGAACTTGAACTCTTCTGTCCTCAGTGCCGTTGATGTGAACAGGAGTGTGTGCATCCCCATACCCCTGTCGTCAGTGACCAATTCTTGTGCTTTTCTGGCATTGAATTCAAGCAGTAAGGGCATTGGAATAAGAGAGTGGAAGAAAGGAGAATCAAAGGGAAAGGATGCGGGCAAGATCTTGATGTGCCTCTGTTCATGTGGGTGTTTGTGTGTGTCAATTATTCTGTGCACACACGTGTGTTTGTGTGCATGCATGTATGTGCAATCTATATTTATAAAGCAAAGCCCAGTTTCCAAATGCGGTGGACCTATTTGGAGAAAGATCATGGTCTACTAAGGCCAGGAGGTAATTCCATGTTGAAAGAGATTACACACAATCATCATCCACCCTTCAGAGCGGGGAGGAGACAAATCATCCTTAATAGTAATTGTCTGTCTAAGAGAAAGTAAGCAAGGAAGAGCAGGATTTATGTTCATCTGGACATAATTTCAACATATCCAGCGAGGTTGTGGCATTTCTTGTGGCACGTCTGTATAGTTTGGGGATACTTCTTCCCAGCCAATACCTGTCAGGTTCTTTGAAATGAAGGGTCACACACCCAATAGATCTGAAACACCTCATCAAACCCCCTCCACGGCTCATAAGGTGTCACTCGGGTTTCTTTTCTGCTGCACTAGAATATCATTCTCATATTGAGAGAATCCAGATGCTCTCTCTGAAGCAGCCAAATTATATGCCTTGACCGTTTGGCTGGCATAGGGGTGTGTCTTTCCCAGCTGAACATTTCTGTCCTTAGCATTCTACAAAGTGTCAACAGAATTTGACTTAATATGTCCCTGTCTGGATGTGTGGAAATTTAGGGTTTGGGTTTTCCCCGCTGAAAACATTATGTCCAACTCATCTGTGAGATAAAATACTAATCTTTATGTTCCGTTCTTTTTTAAAATTAACAAAAACAGTAATAAAAGAGGGCAAAACGTTTTGAGTAAGATTTGATGGTACGTCCCTGCCAGTATGTAAGTGGGATCCTTCAATGTGTGTGTAAAATTTTTCTGCAGACAGCCATGTAGTTTTTGCAGACCATATCAATGTTGTAAGTCCTGTGCCAGGAACCTGATTTTATGAGCCTCCCAGTACTATTTCCCTTTTTAGTTTGTGACCAAATAAAGTTCAGAGTACACATGCAGAGGGGAAAGAAAATCCTTTTTTGGCAATACCTGAATCTTGAATTTGTCTTGTAGAGCAAACATTGCTTTATGGCCTTTTCCACATGCTGGGACAGGCATTGTGCAAGTATTAGTTTGTTTGAACAAATATTAACACTTCTGCATCAGGTAGCTATTGAGGTGTTGCAAGCTGGGAAACTGGTGTTTCTCCTATTTTACAGCCTAATGCAATCAATCATTTCATACAGAGTCTTGCCAGCTACACCTGTGCTTATATAATCTACCTATTACAGGCAGCACTGCCAAGCCCTATGATATCTTTGAAGACACCAAACTTTAATGATAAATTTTCAGGACATTGCATCATACAATGCCAGAAGAATATCTGCTAGAAGTGCATCTTTGCCTGAAGGAGTTCAACAATCTGCTCACCAGTGGCTGTGCATTCAGAAAGTTGCATTCACTGAAGCTCGTGGAACTAAATTTCAGAAGCAGAGCATAATGCACTGTTTCTTTGACACTGTACACATTGATCAAGCAGAGTTTCATGAAACATTGTTATTTACTTTAGTGGGAGATAACAGGAAAGAAAGCTGATTGAACAGATGGATTGGGGTGGGTTGAACTCAGGAATCATAAGATAAAGCCTCCAGGGGTATATCTAATCAGTGTTAGTAAACTTAATCAATGACCAAACTCATCTCTCCCACTCTTTTCCACCTCCACAGAGACAGATTTGCAATAAAAATGAAAGCAGTTTTAAGAAGAACATTGCAGTTTTGAAAATAATCTTAATTTAGTAACCAGAAACGGAACTTATTCTTGCATGTATAGGAGACATTTTTAAAGAAGAGGATAAATCTGTCTTTTATTTTTCTTCAAAAATATATATTTTAAACTGTTTAATATTTTATTAGCAAGACTGTTTAAAGGAAAGCACATAGAACATAGAACATTGCAGCACAGCACAGGCCCCTGAGCTGACCTTTTAACCTACTCTGAGATCAGTCTAACCCTTTCCTCCTACATAACTCCCCTCCATTCTCTATCACCCACGAAAACATTTAAGAGTTTTTTAAATACCCCTAATGTCTCCACCACCACCCCTGACTGGGCATTCCACACACTCATCATTCTCTGTGTAAAAATTACTTCTGGCATTCCCCTAGACTTTCCTCTAATCACCTTAAAATTATGCCCCCTCATTTTAGTCATTTCCACCCTGGGGAAAAAAGTCTTTGGCTATCCACTTATTATCTTGTACTCCCTCTATCCAGTCACCTTTCATCTTCCGTAACTCCAGAGAGTAAAATCCTAGCTCACTCAACCTATCCTCAAAAGACACGCTTTCTAATCCAAGCCAAATCCTAGTAAATCTCCACTGTACCCTCTCTAAAGATTCCACATCCTTTTTATAATGAGGCAACCAGAACTGAAATAAATGTTCCAAATGTGGTCTAACCAGGGTTAGAGTTGCAACATTACCTCATGGCTCTTGAACTCAATCCCTTGACTAATGAAGGCCAACTAATTTACATGTCAACTTTAAGGAATCTATGGGCGTGGATCCTCTGCTCCTCCATGCTACTAAGAATCCTGCCATTAACCCAGAATAACACATTCAAATTCAACCTTCTGAAACAAATTCACTTCACACTTTTCCAGGTTGAACTCTATCTGCCGCTTTGAAGCCTGCTCTGCATCCTGTCTCTCAGAATATTTCAGTCCCACTATCTGTACTGAAGCATCATTCTGGTTTTCTATACTGGAGTAAAGATGGTAAATGTCATGTTGTTCTTCAAAACAGGTTTTAAGCAGAGATGTCTTGATGCAGTTGTGCAAGACAGTGGTCAGACCATACATGGAATATTGTTTGCAATTGTTGTCTCCTTACTTAAGAAAAGTTATGTTTTTTCAAGACTGTTGGACAAAAAAACAAATTACAAAACTAATGTAGATAGATTCATTCATGGCTGCAGATTCTGGAACAATAAGCACTCTGCTGGAGAAACTCAATGGGTCAAGAAACGTCTGGCGGGGTGGGATAGAAGGAATTGTCAATACTTTGGGTTGAGATTCTACATCAGGAGACGAGAGACAGCCAATATAAAGAACAGAGGGGGAGTGTTAAGACAAGGACATACTGACAATGGGGCTGAGGTTTGGGGTTTGATGTTCTAGCTGCTGTTTTCCATGTGGATGATCTGTTAGTTTTTGTGCAAGGGAAGGGATGGTGGTTATGTGATTTGAATTTTCAGCTGCCATTTTTCTTTGGGGTGATCTGTTAGCTTTTTTGTGTGTGGGGGTGTTGGGGTTTGCAAATTCTGTTTCTTTTTTTCATGTGGGGAGAAGGCATTGATGTCTTTTCTTTCAATGGCTCCTGTGGCATTTCTGTAATTCATGGCTGGATGGAGAAGACAAATATGAGAGTTGTATTGTACATGCATACTTCGACAATAAAATGAACCTTTGAACATTTGAACCTTCTTTGACCTTTGAATGGTGAACTGAAGAGAGGTGAAGGATGACAGGCAGAGGGACCTATGTAAGGAAGTTGAAAAGGGTGGAGTTGGAAAGCAAAGGCAGGTGGATAATGAGTGAGGCAGATGGAGCTAGGCTGAGGAAGAGGAGGAGGTTGGAGACAGCCAGGGGGTTATCTGTAGGAACATAAAAATGATCATTCTAGGATCTCACACACAAAATGATGGAGGGACCTGACGGGGGTCTCAGTTTGAAACATCGAGTGTTTATTCATTTCCCTAGATCCTGCCTGACCTGCTGAGTTCCTCCAGCATTGAGTGCATTGCTCTAGAAATACAGCATCTGCAGGATCTCCTGTGTTTACATTCTGGAATTTACTAAGTAAGGAAGGCCATAATAGAAACCAGTTGCTGGGATGACATATCTGTAGTATAAGGAGAAAATCAGTCCACTAAACCTATATTTACCCAAGTTTAGAACTTCAAGAGGAGATCATGTGGAAATGGGAAATATGTAGAAAAATAGGTCTTGGGAGGTTGACACGGTCTAGAACTAGGGTCATGGTCTCAGGAAGAAAGACATGACACTTAGGACTGAAATAAGAAAATAACTTTTACTCAGTGGTTGATGAGCATGCAAAATGCATTGTCATAAAAACCAGGAAATTATAGATAGATTTCTGGATATAAAAGGCATCATGGATGATGAGGAGAGCAGGGGACTATAATATTATGATAGAGGATCAATTATGATCATGCTGAATGGTAAAGCTGACTAGTAAGTCCCAAAGTTCTACTGCTCCTAGTTTTTCTGTTTCTATGTACCTGAAGCATGATTCCAAAGAAAACCTTCTGCACGAGTGCAGCCAGCAGCTAAAAAAAAGAATAAAATCAATGAAATCCATAAAATCTCTTTTGTCTCTGTTTGGACAAAGGCTGTAATGAGACCTAGAGGCAAAAGATCTTGCCAAATTCCAAACTGGGCACCAGTTAGCAAGTAAGGTGAATTGTTCCAGCTAAGTGAACCAGAGGTCCATGAGCCAGTCCTTATCGGAGGATCAGAGGTGGAGAGAGTCAGCAGCTTTAAAATCCTTGGTGCTAATTATTTCAGAGCACTTGTCTGGGGACCAGCACGTAAGTGCAATTATGAACAAAGCATCTACTTCCTTGAGGTTGCAAAGATACGGTAAGACATCAAAAACTTTGACAAATTTCTATAGATGAGTAAGGAGAGTATATTGACTAGCTGTATCACAATCTGGTATGGAAATATCAATGCCCTTCAACGGAAAATCCTGCAAAAAATTAATGGATGCTGCCCAGTCCATTATGGATAAAGTCCTCTCCACAATTGAGCAGGAAATATGAAATGCTGTCGCAGGAAAGCTGCATTCATTATCAGGGACCCCATACCAAAGACATTCTCTTTTCTCACTTCTGCCATCATGGAGAAGGTACAGAAACCTCAGGAACATTTATTACCTCTCAAACATCAGGCTCTTGAACCAAAGGGTATAACTTCACTCAATTTCTCTTGCCCTGCCATTGAAAAATTTCCACAATCTATGCACTTACTTTCATCTTGTGTTCTTGATATTTATTGCTTATTAACTTATTATTATTATTTTTTTCTTTCTTCTTCTATTTACACAGTTTGTGTCTTTTATACACTGGTTGTAAGCTCAAGTTGGTGTGGTCTTTCATCGATTCTGCCTGGTATGGGAACTGTATTTCCCTCAATTGCAGGACTTCACAGAGTCTTGCGGACAGCCCAGCACATCCGTAGATTTGAACTTCCCACTATTCAGAAATTTTACAAAGATAGGTGTGTAAAAAGGGCCTGAAGGATCATTAGGGACCGAGTCAGCCAAACCGCAAACCGTTCCAGCTGCTACCATCCAGAGAATGATACCTCATCATAAAAGCCAGGACCAACAGGATCCAGGACAGCTTCTTCCACCAGGCCATCAGACTGCTTAATTCATGCTGACACAGCTGTATTTCTATGTTTTATTGACTGTCCTGGTCTACATAATATTTATTATAAATTACTATAAATTACCCATTCCTCATTTTGATGGATATGTAATGTAACATTTTTACTCCTCATGTGTATGAAAGATGTCAGTAACAAAGTCAATTCAATTCAATTATAGTTATTATTCTATTATGGAATTAGTGAGTATATCCACAAGATAATGAATTCCAGGGTTATATATGGTGACATATATGTACTTTGAATATACAGAAAATCATAGTAAAGGCATTTTGCTGGGAATGTAGTCTTTCTGTAATGTGGAATCACCTTTACTGCAGGATGGTTGCTATTTGTTCCCATGGTCTTCTATCGTGTGCTCGATTATCACATGAGGAGCGTTAAACTGACAAGACAGGCTTCCGTGATGATGAAGATCTCAGGAGGAAACTAAGTATCATCCCTTTAGCAGACTTAATCCCTCTAACCTTTAATCATTTTAAATTTTATTTGACATGTCCAGTTAATGTTAAATTATTATGCTTACAATTTTAGAAATCTGATCTGCACGGACTGCAAAATCTAAAACCAGATTTTTCTAAGGTCTTATAATGTTATCAAAATACTGCATACAAATAATTACTCTTCAAAGTTCACTGACACAGCAGCCTTTCAATACCGTCAACATTGCACAAACAAATCTACTTGTTCTGATTGAGCAACAGTTATGAACCAGCCCTTTGATAGAAAGCCTTGATCTTGTTTAAATTATTTGCCCACCTGACGTGTTCAATTTAACAATGCACTTAAAGAACTGCATTTCCAACAACACTGCATTCCCACAGCATTGTCACACAGAGTGAATCCACCATCCAGTACTCTCAGTGAAAATGAGTTCCCAGAAACTGCAGTTTGTGGTAAACCGGCTATCAATTTCCCAAGATGTTTTCACCCAACAAGTGTCACATTCTGTTCTCAGGACCTTAATTGCTAGGTGTGGTCCAAAGACATATTAGGGCCTATCCGACTCGGGAATTTTGTCAAAACAGCCGAATTGCCAATGCAGTTATCTACCTGTAAAAACTAAGATAACCTGTAATAAGCTATAAAATGAGGCAAATAAGCTGCTAGGCACTTGCGCAACATGTTGCAACTTGAATGTTCAGCACAAAGATTTATAACACAAGTTAAATACAGTGACTTACTGTTGTTTTAGAAACAGACCTACAAATACAACAGGTAATCTGGGTTATACTCAACATCACCTGGCTTCCTGTCAGATTGTTACACAAAGCTCAGCAAATAAAGTTTGTAACAGAAGCTCCTATCTTAATTGGCAAGATGAGTCTGACAGAGAAAAGCTTTCTAAGCATGTTCGATAGAGCAAGTCAAAGGAATTTCAGTGTTTTTATCTTGCAATATCCCAGATAAAGTCAAAATGGATTTGATGCTTTTTGTCAGATCAAGAAATTACAGAAAATATAATCCTTTGCATTTCAAAAATACTAACACTGAGCATTCAAGTCTGAGTAGAAAATAGTATTTTTGTATATAATGCAAAATAAAAAGAAGGGATTTCTATAAATATTCAACAGATCAGAGAGTTTCTGTGGAGAGAGCACAAGAGTTAACTAAAAGTGAGTGCTTATACTTCAGGTTTGCATTTAACATTGATAATTAATATTAATTTGATGGTTCATTACCTCAAATAATAAATCATCATTGCCCAATCAAATTGCATTTCTTCTGAACTTGATGGGTGGGAAGGAATGGCAACCTGCAGTTTACTTAAGATGGGTGGTCATTGCCATTTTATGTACATTGTGATAACTGCTACACAGCAAATTCTAATCAATAAAAAAATCATTTTCATCTATATCTGTACAGATAAACATAACTCCAGATATTTGCAAGCCAGATCTCTGTGAAGTTTCTTTTTTCTTGAAAAAGGATCTAGTGCTTTCCTAGCGTACAGGAAATTAAACTCTTCTCAGGCTTCCATCCGGGTACAGGTATTGATTTTAACTGACATTTTGATGACAAACTCTGCATCTTCACCAGAACATTTGTTAAAGTCAACACCTGTAGCTGGCTGGAAGCTGAAGAAGAGTTGCTTTCTTCCCCTTCTCCACAGTGAGCTTGGATCCGTGGAAAAGCCAGAGGAAATTAAATTCAATATTTAAACTGTTTTTGCCAGATTTTAAAGCTATTTTTCTGTACTTGATGAATTATTGGGAGAAATTTCCTGTCATTTATGAGTTTATTTTTAAGTACTTTGACTACTAAATTAAATAATTTAATGTTCAATTTTAATAATCATTACTCCAGTTTGCTGGCATAGTGTCTCACATCAACTGTGCCAGCAAAATAAAATCATGACTGTTAAAAATTATTCTGGCAATATGGGAAGATATTGGAGTTGATTGTTAAGGATGTGGTTTTGGGGTCTTGAAGATACATGATTAAATAGGCTGTAGTCAACATGGTTTCCTTAAATGAAAATCTTTGAAGAAATACAAGCAAGATAGACAAAGGAGAATCAGTGGATGTTGCATATTTAGATTTTCAGAAGGTTTTGACAAGGTGCCACACATGAGGCTGTGTAACAAGTCAAGAGCCCTTGGTATTACAGGATACAATAGTGGCTGACTGGCAATAGGCAAAGAGTGGGGATACGAGGAGCTTTTTCTGGTTGGTTGCTGGTGATTAGTGGTCTTCCAGAGGGGTCTGTGTTTGGACCTCTTCTTTTTACGTTATATGCCAATGACGGCTGATAGAATTGATGGCTTTGAAGCCAAGTTTGCAGAGATACAAAGATAGGTGGAGGGGCAGGTAGTTTAGAGAAAGTAGAGGGGGTACAAAAGGACATTGACAGATTAGAAGAATGGGCAAAGAAGTGGCAGATGGAATATATTGTCAGGAATTGTATGGTCATGCACTTTGGTAGAAGAAATGAAAGGGTTGACTATTTTCTAAATGGAGAGAAAATACAAAAAAACTGAGCCGCAACGGGACTTGGGAGTCCTTGTGCAGGATTCCCTAAAGATCAATTTACAGGTTGAGTCTGTGGTGAGGAAGGCAAATTTGATGGTAGCATTAATTTTGAGGGGACCAGAATATAAAAGCAAGGGAATAATGTTGAGGCCTTATAAAGCACTGGTGAGGCCTCTCTTGGAGTATTATGAGCTGAGGTGCTACATTTTGGTAGGAATAATTCAAATAGGACAAACATGGTAAACAGTAGGGCTTTGAAGAATGCAGTAGAACAGAGTGAGCTAGGAATAATGGTGCATAGTTCCCTGAATGTGGAATCTCATGTGGATAGGGTGGTGAAGAAAGCTTTTGGTATGCTGGCCTTTGTAAATCAGAGCATTGAGTATAGGAGTTGGGATGTAATGTTGAAATTGTACAAGGCATCGGTAAGGCCAAACTTGGAGTATTGTGTTCAGTTCTGGTCACCGAATTATAAGAAAGATGTCAACAAAATAGGGAGGGTACAGAAAAGATTTACTGGAATGTTACCTAGGTTTCAGCACCTAATTACAGGGAAAGTTTGAACAAGTTAGGTCTTTATTCTTTGGAGCATAGAAGGTTGAGGGGGGACTTGATAGAGGTATTTAAAATTATGAGGGGGATAGATAGAGTTGATGTGGATAGGCTTTTTCCATTGAGAGTAGGGGAGATTCAAACAAGAGGGCATGAGTCGAGAGTTAGGAGGCAAAAGTTTAAGGGTAACACAAGGGGGAATTTCTTTACTCAGAGAGTAGTAGCTGTGTGGAATGAGCTTCCAGTAGAAGTGGTAGAGGCAGGTTCGGTATTGTCATTTAAAGTAAAATTAGATAGGTATATGGACAGGAAAGGAATGGAGGGTTATTGGCCGAGTGCGGGCCAGTGAGACTAGGTGAGAATAAGTGTTTGGCAAGACTAGAAAGGCCGAAATGGCCTGTTTCCGTGCTGTAATTGTTATATGGTTATAGTTTTAGGCCCCTTATCTGAGAAAGAATGTGCTGATATTGGAGGAGGTTCAAAGGAGGTTCATGAAAGTGTTTCTGGGATTAAGTGGATTGTCATATGAGAAACGTTTGATGGCTCTGGACTTCTACTCACTGGAATTCAGAAGAATGAGGGGTAACCTTATTGAAACCTATTGAATGTTGAAAAGCTTCAAGAAAGTGGATGTAGAGAGGATGTTTCCTGTGGTAAGGGAGTCTAAGACCAGAGGACACGGCCTCAGAATAGAGGGCTATCCTTTCAGAATGGAGATGAGGAGGAATTTCTTTAGCTAGAGAAATCTGTGGAACTTGTCACCATAAGCAGCTGTGAAGGTCAAGTCATTGGCTATATTTAAGGCAGAGGTTGATGGATTCTTGATTCGTCAGGGCATGAACGGATATGGGGAGAAGGCAGGAGATGGAGGCTAACAGAAAATGGATCAGCATGATGAAATGGTGGAGCAGACTCAATGCGTCAAATGGCCTAATTCTGCTCCTATATCTAAATATGCCAGTTGGACATTTATTCACCAGCAGAATATTGTGGGGTTGAAGTCGCAAAAGACTGTTTTGCTGCTCTTAAAAATGAGCAAAAGCTAACATAGGTTTCAGAGGTGTTCTCACTGTCTTTTTATATTCTATGCTTAAATCAAAGCAAACAATCAATCTTCACAATATAGTCCACTCAGGCTCTGAATCATCCTGGCGAAACTGCATTATCAAGACCTGCACTCCTGTGTTAGTGCACACAACTCAAAATTTAAGATTCAAGAATCAAATGTATTTGTCATGTGTTCATCGAAATATACTGTACAGTGCAATGCTTTAACGATCTACACACCCGGGGATCTGCTGGATGTGCAAGTGTCATCAACAATGCTTGTCAGAACATGACTGTTATGTATTTGATATTTCAGTAACATTGTAATTGTACTGTTTGATTAAGCATTCTTGTTTGCTTCAATGATTCATTACGGGTTATATGTACTACTGCATGAATGGCATACATCACCATGCTGCCTTCTCGTTATGCACGTGGCACACTAAGATAATTTCTTGTCCTTTAGTATTTTGGTCACGAGAGATAAATTCATGCAGTGAACTTCCTGGGATGAAGTGGAATAAGCAAACAGGAGTAGAATTTAGACCAGGGCAGTGGTAAAACCTGTCATTCTCTTGTGTCAAATTGTGTTAAAAATAGGATTTTTGTTGCAAAGACACACAGAATAGCTCACCAGCGAACGAGAAGATTTTTTAAGTCCAAGAGCAACTCTTATGCTTTCTTGACTCCACAAAATTCTGCAGTGGTATTCTTGTCACTGTATTTATTTATTATTATTATTTTTAAATTTTATTTATTATTAAATCTTTTCTCTTCTGTATTATGTATTGCATTGAACTGCTGCCGCTAAGGTAACAAATTTCACGTCACATGCCGGTGATAATAAACCTGATTCTGATTCTGATTCCGAATAATGATAAATGATCCTTGCCTAGTCAAATGCGACAAAGAAAAACACAAAAAGTGCTGGTATTTGCAGAAATGTTTTTAATGGCAGTTGGCTTAGTGATGGCAAAATTAAACCATGGATTTCGAAGCAGTAGAGTCATTCCATTTGCATCCTTGACCAGGTTTTTCTCTGCCTTGGTGGAAGGTCAGGCAGGTTCTGTGGAGAGAGAAACAAATTAGGCTTCAGGTCAATGAATTTTCATCAGAACCTCCTCAGATGTTACCTGAACCACTGTGTATTTCTAGTGTCTCCTGATTCTGTTAGTTTCTCCTAAGTCATGCTGTATTGCTTTTGTAAAATGCAGTCAAGTGGTTTGAGAATACTTTTCCGTGGTGCTTTCAAATTTATCTATGAGAAAAGAATTGTTCTGGCTATTAGAATGCAGCATTGGAATGAAAAATATCTTAACTGGGTGCCAAATTTTGAGTGATCAGCAGTTTTAACAGATCTTGTTATTAAATTTTGTTCAAGGGAAAGAACTTCCATTTACAGATGGATGTCATAGCCTGAAGGAAAACATTTGAAGTGCTGTATTTTGCTAGATTGTTGTGACTTGCCCCTCATGAAGGAAGTGGTGTTTGTTTGAAGAGGACAAATTTTTTGTGAAACTGATAAGAAAGTGTGGTAATTTTCTCTAAGAGTAATTCTAAAAACCTGTGGCTCAGGGCAATTAGATTGTAAAAGAGTTAGGAATATTTGAAAAAAGAAGCTGTGAAGTAAGACAGAAGCTGGGGTACAATTAACAATGGAAGAGACACTTTCACAATGAACGTATAAATAATTTTGGGTTAGCATGATTCAACATCTTTATATTAATATAGAGTCACTGAGTTGTACCGCACAGAAACAGGCCATTTGGCCCACCATCTCCATGCCAACTATTTCACCCATTTACACTCAACATCATTATGTGCTGTGTCGTATGATGTGGGCATTTATGGTCTATCCATGATTGCTCTTGGAAAATTTTTCTACAGAGGTTGTTTGCCATTGCCTTCTTCTGGATGGTGTCTTTATAAGACAGGTGACACCAGCCATAGTCGATACTCTTCAGAGATTGCCTGCATAGAATCAGTGGTCTCATAACCAGGACTTGTGATATGCTCCAGCTGCTCATCCACCACCTGTTCCCATGGCTTCACGTGACCCTGATCGGGGTGGGGGCGGGGGCTAAGCAGGTGCTACATCTTGCCCAAGGGTTACTTGCTGACTAGTGGAGGGAAGGAATGCCTTACCTCTGTGCATTTCCACCCCACCACCCTAATCCTAATTTTCCACACCATTTATCCCTTTCTGCATTCTCTCTTCACGTGTCTGCCTAAATGTCTCAAGCATTGTGACCGCATCTGATTCCACCACCTCCTCCAGAAAGCAGCCACATTCAGTTTAGAAAACATACCTCTCAGATCACCTTAAAATCTGCTTCTTCTCACCTTAAGCTTAAGCCATCTTGTTTTTTTATATCCCTATCGTGGGAAAAAGATTTCGACTATCTACCCAATCGCTGTCTCTCTACTATTTATATTTCTCGTTGGGTTACTACTCAGCTTCTTTTCCCCAGCCAACAGCCTCTCAGTGTTAAGTCCTTCAATCTAGGCAGCATCCTGGTGAATCTCCTCTGCAATCTCCAGCATAATCATATCCTTTTTTGACTGTTTGACCATTTCAAAATGCACACATTTTTCCAAGCACAGAATTGCTCACCCTGAACAATATTCCCTAGAGGCCTTGCCATATACTTTACTTTCTAAAAGAATTCTCTATCTACCTTCTCAAAGCTATCACCTCGCACTTATAGGAACTCAGTCTGTCAATGATCCACCTAGACATCTGCCTGCTGCAGCCTTGCTATCCATAACTCGACCAACTTTCATGTCATCTACAAACTTACTGTGACACATTGCTCCACGCATCCTGTGTAAATATCAGAGCTACTGCATGCTTTATAACTCTGACTAATCTTGCATGAATGTGACACATCTCAGAGCAGTTTCACGAATCTGATTGTTTTTCAGACTGACAGCAGGACCATCAGGTCAGCACACAGAGCTCCGTTTATCTTAAACAGTAACAGCTCCCTTCTGCTTGAGTAAGTGAGTCATTGAAGCCCTTGCTCACATCTCTCTGTCATGTAATTCTGTTTTGCTAAATTTAAGCTTCTGATTCATATTATTTTGCAAAACAAGCGGCAACCTTTCAGATTAAATCTACCTTTTATTTTTCATGTCATATGCAGTATCAGTAAATCTTGGGTTCAAGTGAGAGAAGGTAGATACACTCTAATTGCCAATATTAATCCAACATATATCCCAACTTCCTGGAAGGAGAATTACGTCAGACAGTAATAATTGTCGTAAGTGGGAATATTGAATGTACCAAAACACTGAAAGCTTTTGGGTAAAGATATTTGAATATTAAAGCTGGGAAGTGAAGCAAAATTTGAAAAGATTAACACACTTACCTCACAGTCATAAATAACGCATGCCATTTAAAGACACGTCATGTCTATCTTGGCACTGGCAGGAGTTTGCATGAACACAATGCCAGCTACAGTTGGGAATTTGGAAAGGGCAAGACAAATATATAACGGCAGTCATTCAGCCTCATCTTTTCTAAACTAATAGAGATCAAACTGATGCATGATCACCATTAGATTCTGCAGCTGTCAGCCTTGGCATTCTTGGTAGTCCTCTCACTTGTGAGTCATGTCACTCCAGAGACATTCAATATATGTTCCAGACGGATGCCTCAGAGTTTGCAGCACGATGGAGATGATCTTTCAGAAACAGCATTCGTAGAGTCTGATTTTCATACAGCACAGAATCAGGTCCTTCAGTTCCTTGAGTCCAGGCACAAATTTACATTAATGCTGCTCTATTCCTATTTTACTCTTTGCACTGCCTTGTTAACTACTCCCCAGATTCTACCACTCATTTCCACACTGTGGGCAATATACAGTGGCTAATCAAACTGACAGTCTGAGATTTTGAATGCGTGATGACTCCATGCTGTTAGGAGCAGAGACGTGTTGGAATGGGGACAGGGGTTTCTGAAGGGAAAGAGTGAACAGCCAATGGACATGGTACATGTCAATACAAAGACGTAGGTGGAAAATGGGGTAAAGTCCTGCGAAATTAACTTAAGGAGTTTGGTATCAGATTATAAAGCAGGACCTTTGGTGACACATGCTAGTGAATTTGGAATACAAGGATAGGTGGGATGAATGCATGGCCAGCAGGATGGTGTAGGAGAGGGGGCTTTAAAGCTTTGTAACACTGGGAACAGTTCCAGATAAGTGGGGTCTATACAAGCAGCACAGGGTTCACTTGAGCAAAAATGGGTCTTCAGGAAATCCTGGCTCTGCCATTGGGAGCGTTTAAACTAATTTGACAGGAGAATAGGTCACAGAGTAGCTACACAATGATTTGGAAGGAGGTGTGGCCAAAAATAATAGAAAAGTCTAGATCACTCCGTAAACGGAGTAAATATAACATGATGAAGCGCAGGGCAGGAATGTAAGTTGAAAATACATCTCTTTTAAACCAAAGAGCCTGGTAGGAAAAGGAATTTGCCTACCCATCAGGCTCCAATGGTAGGAAAAGAGATGAAGTTCAGCAAAGAAAAATTAGGGAATAAGGAAGAAAATTAAAAAGCAGTACATCAATGGCTGTGATCTCAGGATTACTCTCTGTCCTACCGAGACAAGAAACAGGAAGATAGAGCAGTTAAATGATTGGTTAAGCTGCAGTTGGGATAGCTTCAGATTTGTGGATCAATAGCATCTTTTCCAGGGCAGGAGGGACCTATACAAGAAGGATGGGTTGCACCTAAACTGAAGGGAAACCAAATGCTTTGCAGGGAGCTTTGCTAGTGCTAATTAAGAGGGTTTTAAATTTTTAAAAGGAGTGTGGATACCAGAGCAGTTGGTTAGCAAATGGAAGAATTGAGGGGAAAGCAGAGATTGGGTCAAATACAGTAAGTCTAAAAGGAAGGCCACACATGCCCTGGTTAACAAGCATGGTGGAGGCTAATGGGCTGGAAGTGTATTTAATTCAATCTAAGGAATATTACAGGTAAAGCAGATGAATTTATAGCCTGGATTAGTATATGGAACTATGATGCTGTAGCCATCACATAGACTTTGTAGAGATAAGGGCATTACTGACAATTCAAAGTTACAGGAATCATTTGTTTCAGATACCATTGACAGGGAAGTGTTAGAGGTGTGGGAGCTGAACTATTGATCAGGGAGTATGTCACAAAGGCATTTAGAGTGGACATCTTGGAGGGTTCCAACATGGGGAGAGGTCTGCAATGAGAAAGGTAGAGTTACTAAGACTGAGTTATATGATAGGCCTCCCAATAGCCAATGGAAGATAGAGAAACAAGTGTACAGTATAGGTGGATTATGGAAAGAAAATTGTAAAAGCAGTAGGGTAGCTGCAGGGGTGACTTTAATTTGCACAATATTGATTGGATTCCTCTTAGTTCCAGAGGATTAGATGGGGCACAATAGATCTAGGAGAGGTTCTTGACACTGCATGTAAATAATCTGACAGAGACAGGGTCATACTAGATCTTGGATTGGGGAGGTGTGCCTGGTCAGATATAATCAGAGTCTTAGTGGGAGAGAATTTTGGGAACAGAGATAATAACTCCATACATTTTCAGTCTGGGCCTTGGTGGAAATTGCTAAGGATGGCTAATTACGACAACGAGAGCTATGGAGAGTAGATTAGAATTGGCTTTTACGGTACTGGGTAAGGCCACATCTAACATGTAGGGGTCATTTAAAGCCCAGCTAGTCAGAATTTAGAACTTACATGTTCCCTTGAGGAAAAAAACAGAAGAATGGCACATTGGATGATGAGAAATATTGCATCAAAAGGGGAAATTTTAGTCGAAGGAGAAAAGAAGCATATGTAATGTTTAGGAAGCTGAAATCAGACAGGTCCTTTGAGGGAAATAAAGAAAATAAGAGAGAACTTCAGTAAGGGATCAGGAAGGCTAAAAGGACCCAGGAAATGTCCTTGGGAAATAGGATTAAGGGGAACCCCAAATCATTTTTACATACATAGAAAAAAAAGATAACCTGGGAGAAGGTAGAACCCCTCAAGGGCAAAGAAGGGAACTTATGCCTAGCACTAGATGAAGCGGGTGAAGTAAAAATATGTGTATTTCACATGGAGAAAGTAATAGAGGATGGCAAAATTAGGAGTGGGTGCACTAATATTGTGGGGCATTTTGAAATCAAGTAAAAGGAGGTGTTGGGGCTCATGGAGAACATTAAGTCCCCAGTGCCTGATGAAATCTATCCAATTTTATTGAGGGAGGCAAGTGAAGAAATTGCTGGGACCATATCAGAAATCTTTGTATCCTCTTTGTCCTCAAGCTATATCCCAGAGGACTGGAGAACAACCACAATTTCTCCTCTGTTGAAGAAGAGACAAGTGAAGAAACTATAGGCAGTTAGCCTTACATAAGTGTAGTGAAATTACTGGAGAATATACTTAGGAATAGAATCTACTCACATCTGGAAAAGTACAATTTATTCGGGATAACCAGCATGGCTTTAATGGTAATCCCAGAAGTTTAAGGCACATCAGATCCACAGAGACATGATAGATTGGATTTAAAAGATGTCTTAGTCATAGGATGGTAGGGGTAGAGGGGTGTAATTCTAACTGGAGGTCTGTGACCAGTGGTGGTTCCCAAAGATCAGATGTCTGTTGTCTGTTTGGCATATGTATACCTGTAAATTTTTTGGCTGAAAATGTAGGTGGCCTGTTCACAGATTACACAAAAATTACCAAAGTTGTGGATTGTGAAGGAGATTGCCAAAGGATGCAGTATTATATAGATCAATTGGAAATATGGGCAGAGAAATGTCAGATGGAGTTTAATTTAAATGAGTATGAGATTTGACACTTTGGAAGGTCAAATGTACGAGGAAAGCATTCAGTAAACGGTTGGACATTAAAAATTCATGTACGGACGGACCTTTGAATGCAAGTCCAAAACTCCCTGAAGTGGGCAATACAAATAGGTAGAATGGTTAAGAAACCAGATGATTTACTTGCTTTCATCAATCAGGGCATTGAGTATAAATGTTAGGAATTCATGCTGCCACTGCATAAACCTTTGGTTTGGCCATATTTTAAGTACTGTGTGTAGTTTTAGTTGTCATATTACAGGAAAGATTTGACGGTGGTTGAGAAAGTGCTGAAGAGGGTCACCAGGATCTTGACTGGAGTAGAAAGGTGCAGAACTCGGATTGCTTTCTGTAGCATTTTAGAGGTTGAGGTAGAAAGGAGATAAAATAATTAGAAGCATGGATAGGGTACGGAATCACAGCCTTTTCCCCAGAGTGGACATGGGTCTAAGGTGAGAGGGAGGAAATTTAAAGGATACTTACAAGGGATTTTTTACACAGAGAATGGCAGGAGGCCTTGAATGCACTGCGAGAAGTTAAGTTTGAAGCAGATATGAGAGCAATGTTCAAGAGGTGTTTAGACAAATACATAAACAGGCAGGGAATGGAGGGACATGGACATGTGCAGCCAGGCATGCAGTTTAGATTGACATCATTGTCTGTTATGTACTGCTTTATGCATTCTGTTCTATGTTCATAGCAAAGCAGCTCTTATTGATAAGGCTGCCTTGTGTGGTGCACAACAGATGGGGCACCCAATAAAAC
The DNA here is from genome assembly GCF_030144855.1 of Hypanus sabinus. Classification (NCBI taxonomy): domain Eukaryota; kingdom Metazoa; phylum Chordata; class Chondrichthyes; order Myliobatiformes; family Dasyatidae; genus Hypanus; species Hypanus sabinus. Next base: position 99,185,612 of record NC_082715.1, on the reverse strand, counting down.
TAACAAAAGATCGCTATCACTTACAGCACTAATAATTAGTAAAATATTTTATTGGAGTGTTTAATGAAAGGACCTGGCATGGGGTTTGAAGAAGGTAGCTATAGAGATAGCGGCTTCACTGATTTTCAAAATTTCCACAAATTCTATAATAATTTTCATTGATAAACATGTTTCCAGTATTTGAAAGAAGAGGGAAAGAGAAAATAAAGAATTACCAGTCAGTTTGATTGGCATCAGTAGGTGACAAAACATTGGAATTTATCATTGAGGAACTATTAATATGGTAATTAGAAAATAAAATATAAAGCAGTATGAGCTAACAGGAAAATACAATGAAACTTCAAGGCAATAGAGATAGATTAATTAAATGGGCAAAGACATGGTAGATATAATCAGGAAAAAGTAGAGGGTCTTCCACATTGGTAAAAAAAATAGAATGGATCGGTATTTTTTACAATAAAAATTGATAATTAGAAGGTTTGTTTATTAATGAATCACTGAATTGCAATGTGTTTTGTAATTTGGGAGACAATTGGTATGCTTGTTGCAAGAGCATTTGAGTACAAAAGTAGAGATGACTTGTTTCAATTATGTAGGGGCTTTCTGAAATTGGTTTGTGAGAATATCTGGTCTCCCTTTTTAAGGAAGTACATTTTTATGAAGTAAAAGACTGATCAAATTTCAGTGGGATGATGGACCAATGCTCTTTAAGTTTAGAAGAATGGCAGGTGATGCACTGTGAGGTAATGGACTGAGGAAATGGTTAAAATTTCATCATATGAACACATATTGGGAAGAATTAACAGTGAGGGAAAAGTGCAAGACGCATGGGATCAATTTTGGTTGTATGTTAATCTAAACTTAAATTAGAAGTTTTTTTCTGTTTCTTAGTTTTATATGTTTTCCTGTCATGGGATGACTGTGTAAACATGCTGTACTGTATCTGCTCTATGATATGCTGTGCTGCTTTGTAAAATAAGAATAAATAATAATAAAAATTTGAATTACAAAGAAAAGTAGGGCTTTCTTTCAAGGCTTAAAAGGAAAAAGTGGAACTGTTTTCCAAGGGCCACAATCTCATTTCAAGGAGGCAGCCATTCAGACAGGAATGAGAAGCTAGTGAACTGGGAATTTTCTCACCTGAGGGTGATGTGAAGGCTCCACCTGAATCAGAATCAGAATAAGATTTAATGTTATGAAATTTGCTGTTTTTGTAGAAGCAGTACATACAGTACATAGTAATAAAGTCTTTGTACCTATATACTGTATTTATAGTATATATAAAAAAGTTAAATTAAATAAATAGTGCTAAAAGTAGTGAGGTAGTGTTAATGGGTTCAATGTCCATTCAGAAATCTGATGGCAGAGTAGAAGAAGCTGTTTCTGAATCATTGAGTGTGTGTCTTCATGCTCCTGGAGTTCCTTCTTGATGGTAACAATAAGATGAGGGCATGTCCTGAGTGATGGGAGTTCTTAATGATGACTGCCACCTTTGAATATTAATTGAATATTAATAAATAATCTCTTCTCAGGTTTTCAGCAAGGTACAGGCATCGATTTTAACCAACATTTCAATGACAAACTGCCACCTTCATCATGGATGATGCCTGGGTATGTCTAGTCCAGTGGGATACATACCCCTGTTCTCCATCCCTCTTGATTAATTAATCCTAATCCAATCGGATTTCTGCTGTCCCACCGTGTTTACAATTGAATTTCAGTTCTTACGTAGAGCAAGATCTTACCTTTGTTAAAATATCTTTCCTCTACTTTTAATTTATTGTTCTCCTTCACCAGGTGGTCCCAAAAGCCATTGGTGTGGCACAGTAGTTTTCTGCCGTCAAAGTCAATCCTATGGCCATTGTGAATGCAATAATCTGCTACCACCAGACTGAGGTAAAATATTAGTAAATGAGTAGTGGATCAAGCAAGTGTCTCGAAAGCTTTTGGAAGTAAATTTTAATTACTTAAATTAAGATTACTTACTGGAAATGGACTGGAAATATATTTAATTGAATTTTATTAAGAATCACATTTTCAGCATGCTCTTCAAACTACTATTCTTAAATATGAAAAGGAATACATTTTAATATAATTTTTATAGAAAATTACATTTTAAAGGACTTTTAAGGAACTTTTTCCAATGAATTGCAGTGAGCAACACCGATTTTAGGTTCAAAGAAGTTTGAGAAGGAGTTTGAGGAGAAAGCATTTCTCAAAGCAGGCAGCATCTTAGATTCAATTCGTATCTGGATTGAAGAATATTTAACTCAGACTGCTTGTTTATCATTACACACACAGTAGACTCAATCCAACAGATGCAAGATTTTACTTAAAAGGATGTAAATGTTTCATATAATTACTGTTTTTTATAGATTACTTAGATGTTATCTCTGCTTTTTTTCTCAAATGGTGAATTAATTTACCCATCTGTTTCCATTACGTAGCTAATTTAGAACTAATTTAACAAACCTTTTATCAGGACAGCCATATTCTCCAACACCAGTAAATGGTGGGAAATGGCTTTAAGTTAAGGGGAGGGAAGTTCAAGGGGGATATTAGAAGAAGGTTTTTCACTCAGAGAGTGGTTGGTGCGTGGAGTGCACTGCCTGAGTCAGTGGTGGAGGCAGACACACTAGTGAAGTTTAAGAGACTACTAGACAGGTATATGGAGGAATTTAAGGTGGGGGGTTATATGTGAGGCAGGGTTTGAGGGTCAGCACAACATTGTAGGCCGAAGGGTCTGTAATGTGCTGTACTATTCTACGTTCTATGTTAAATGTGACTTTAGAATAATCCGATGGATTACCAGAAACAATTATGTTTAATACATTCTTGAAATGAACTAAATTCTGCATACTTGTGACTTACTTTGAATTTCAACAGTAATTCAAAGTACTGTTCAATAATGAACAGTACAGCACAATATGAACTCTTGTTGAACAATGTTGAGCATACTTCATCATCAATCTAACCCTTCCCTCCTACACAGCCCATAACCCACCAATGTTCTCATATTCATGCGGATATTGTATTAGCCTCTACCATCACACCCAACAGTGTGTTTCAAGCACCCATCACTGTTTGTGTGAAAGACCTTCTCTGCTATATCCCCTAAGCTTTCCTCCACTCACCTTTAATATATGTCCTATGGTATTGGCCATTGCTGCACAGGGAAACAAGGTGCAAACTGTACACTCTATCTATGCCTCTTGTAATTTTATACACCTCTATCAAGTCACCTTTCATCTTCTCCACACTCCAAAAAAATAGCCCTAGCTCACTCAACCTTTCTTCATAAGACATGTTCTCTAATCCAGGCAGTATCCTAGTAAATCTCTGCACCATCTCTAAAGGTTTCACATCCTTCCTATAATGAGGTGACCAGAACTGAAGACAATACTCTAAGTGTTGTCTGACTAGAGTTTTATAAAGCTACATTACTTCATGGCTTTTGAACTCAGGCGCCCGAACAATGAAAGCCAACACATCATACGGTTTCTTAACCATCCAATGAACCTGCATAGGAACTTTGAGGGATCTATGGATGTTGACCTCAAGACCCCTCTGTTCCTCCACACTGTCAAGAATCCTGCTATTAATTGTGTCTCAGCCATCAACTTCAATCTTCCAAAGTATATTACCCCACACTTTTCCAGACGGAATTCCATTTGCCACTTCTCAGTGCCACGCTGTATCCTATCCTGTCTACATTTCCGTTGTAGCCTCTGACAACCTTCTACACCATCCAGAACATGACTAATCTTCATAGCATCTGCAAGTTTACTCACCTACCTATCCACTTCCTCCTCTAAGCTGGTAATAAAAATCATGAAGAACAGGAGTCCCAAATATATTTATATGATTAGATCTATTATAGTTGATTATGAACTGCCAGGGGATGAAACTGACTTTCTGAAATGTTAAAATCAATTATTATGATACAGAAAGAGTTCTTTCAGACAATGTGGTCTATGCTGGCTCTCACCAGAGTGACTTCATCAGTCTCTTCCCCCTTTTGTTCCCATTAGCCCTGCCAAATAACCATGCTTGCACACCAGTAAAAAGCTGGTCAGGCATTGATTCAAGATTCAAGATTGTTTATTGTCAATCTTCAGTACACGAGTGTAAAAGGGAAATTAAATTATTATTACTCTGGATCTGATGCAGTCTAATAAAACACATAAGCATAAAGAACATGATAAAAGAGCAAAAAAACCCCACAATGAATATAAATAGAAAAGCAGTCCTATAAAACACAATGTGTAATTAGCTGTTGTATGCATAGACTGAAGGGAAGTAAACTGTCAATGTTTTGAGCTGAGAGTCTTCATCTTTTCCCAAAACGTTGATTATTTATTTCACTCCATACATGCTGCCTGACCTGCTGAGTTACTCCAGCATTTTGTGTTTGTTGTTCAGGATTTCTAGCACCTACAGTCTCTACCAGTTCACAGTATTGTCATGAGTCCAAATTGGAATCAGATTTATTATCATTGGCGTACGTGGAACTTGTTGTTTTGTGGTAGCAGTATGTTGAAGTACCTAAAAATTACAATCAGCTACATGAAGAAATATATTAAAAAATAAGTAAGTAGCCTAAAGAAATGGCAATACAATAAGTCGTGTTCATGGATTCGCTGACCATTCAGAAATCTAGTGGTGGAGGGGAAGAAGCTGTTCCTAAAATGTTGAGTGTGCACCTTCGTGCTGCCAGCCTGATTGCAGTAATGAGAAGGCAGGTGAGACATCACCTTTTGATGCATAGTTATTGTACTTAGATCTTGTGAAGATAAAGCTCATGTGAGACTTGGAGGGGGCTCTCTAGTCAGTTGATGCCAGTATCCCTCCTCCACTTGTAGTAGAGATTACAGATTTAATCCTAGGACTTCTGCTAGGAATTTCTGTGCCTTTTCTAGATGATACACATTGCAGCCACTGACTGCTGGGTGATGAATTGTTAACCTAATGGCCATGTTGTCCTGATTGATGTTGAGTTTCTTGAATGCACTCATTCAATCAAGTAGAATAGCCAATCACTACATCAAAGGAAAGATTTTGGGGTACCAGCATCTGAACTAGTTGCCAAATTCTTAGAGCCATTGCATCTGTTTGTGAGATCTTATTCTCTGGGTAAATGGACCCAGCTCATCCAATCTCTCCTTATAACTCAAGATCTCCAAATCCAGCAACATCCCTGTGAATATTTTCTTCATTCTCACTGGATTAAACACATTATTCCTCAAATATTGCAATACTCCAAGTATGGATTCACCAACGTCTTATACAGCTGCAACACAATGTCCTAACTCTTGTACTCAATGCCACCTTCTGATGCAGGCCAAACACCTTTTTCACCACCTTATCTAACCATGTCACCACTTTCAGGGAACTATGTGTTTGTACCCCTCTATTCTTCTGTTCTACAACTTTCCCAATTGATTCAGCTCCAGCTTTATCCTTTGATCATCTTCTTCACTGTCCACGCTATCACCAATCTTAGTGTCATCTGTAAAAAACTTACTCATCATATCAGCTATATTCTTTTCCAAACTGTTAATATTTTGAAAACATTAACAACTGACCTGTTGTACATACTATTTATTACAAATTACTATAAATTGCTCATTGCACATGTAGACAGAGATGTACTGTAAAGATTTTCACTCATGTATGTGAAGGATGTAAGAAATAAAGTCAATTCAATTCAATTCAATTCAATAATATTTATACACATCTTCACAAACATATAAGGACTCTTGTCTAAATTGAAAGATAAGCAACAATCTCACTAATGTATCAGACTCTTCCATCATAGTTATTGAGTACATCCTGCCCCTTTGTCTTGACATTGATTCAGGATCCCCCGAAATCTCCCAGCATCAGATCAAGCTTGTTAAAGAAAACATCCACCTGACTGCAACCTAACATTCTCCATCAGATAATGGATCAGTGCTCCTCCACGTGGAAGAAGCACTGAAGATAGCAGGGTGCAGAATATCCTCTGGGCAAGATTACGCTGTCAATAATCAAGAATGATCGCAGTGGTAGTATTATAAATGAATTAGCCAGTTGAGTACTGGAGGAAATAGTGGGTCTGTGGCAGACAGTGAAGAAGCCAGCAGAAACAATTTGATTCTTTTCACGTCAGTCTATTTATAACAGATGGATCTGGTCATGATAGTGTTGATAGAGGTGATTAAAGTACCACTCCATCCTAGTAGAGAGAAAAACCTATCTTCAGGCTGAACGTATCTTCCATTATTAGTACAAAGAGGGTAGGTTGTTTGAGCTGGGGCTTTACTCTCTGGAGCCAATGAGGAGGAGAGGTGACTTGATAGAGCTGTACTAGATGATAAGAGACATAGATTGAGTGGATACAGAGACTTTTTTGCAGGGTATGAATGGCTGCCACCAGAGGGTATAATTTTAAGTTGATTGGAGGAACGTATGGGGGGTGGGGGGTCGATGTCTGAGAATGGTGGAAGCATGAAACTCCCTGCCAGGGTGGTAATAGAGATAAATTCATTAGAGGTTGTAGAACCATAGAGTCATAGAACATTATAGCACAGAAACAGGCCCTTCAGATCCAACTAGTCCATGCCAAATTATTAGGTTTCCTTGTCCGATTGACTTGCCTCCAGATTGTAGCTCTCCATGCCCCTCCCATACTTGTCACTATCCAAATTTCTCTTAAATGTTGAAATCGGATCACATCCACCACTTCCATTGGCACTGCAGACCATGCTCTAACCACCCTCTGAGTGAAGAAGACCCTCCTCATGTTGCCCTTAAACATATTGCCTTTCAAGTTTCTAATTCAGGCCTAATTGTCATCCAGCCATACAGCTAAGTGAAAGAGCACTTCTCCGGGATCAAGGTGCAAAACACAGTACGTACGTACAGTCACTCACAGCACGTACAGTCACAGAAAGTCCCTGAACAGCACGGCCTGAGGATGAATAGTGCACAGGATATTCCCCTGGATCTACAATGCTGAAAGAACAAGCACACAGTAGTTCCTCATCATGCACTAGTCCAGCTGCCGATGAATGCAAACCAGCTTGAATTCCACCAAGCGAACACGGGAGAGGCCACCATCCCATGCCGCGCACCTCCGCTCCATCCCACACCGCACCCAGTACCTTCTCCCTTAGGTGACACTGTGGCACGAGGGCCTAGTCCGTGCAACATCTGAGGCCACTCAGCTCCCCCACTGTTGATCTTGCCAGTGAACCTATGAACTGGACTTGCAGTATTCTACATTACCAATGTTCTATGGGGCCTTGTGATCACCAGAAAACACACAACCTCTAGCGCTAGTCACACCCAACCTCAGCGGAAAAAGCTTGCTTGCATTTACCCTGTCTATGCCCCTCATAATTGTGTATACCTCCACCAAATCTCCACTCATTCTCCTATGCTACTTGGAATAAAGTCCTAGCCTATTCAAACTTTCAATAACTCAGGTCCCCAAGTCCTGGCAGCATGCTTGTAAATTTTCTCTGCACTCTTCCAATCTTATTGATATCTTCAGTATTTTTAAAACTCTTAGAAGGGCACATGGATGATAGAAAAATGGAGGACTATGTAGGAAGGAAGTGTTAGATTGAGTTTAGAGTATGTAAAAGGTTGACACAACATCGTGGGCTAAAGGACATGTTCGGATCTGCAATGTTCTATGTTTTATATAAAGTCCAAAACAGGATCGGCAGATCAGATCTTGTAACATTCATGAGGCAGTGTTGATCATCGGCAGTAGCATAGGCGTGCTCCACCTCAATCTGTGACAGCAAACGCCAGCACATCCTCACTGTACCACCATTACCAGGTTAGGAGATCAACCCTGCTTCAAAGTGGAGTAGAGATGGGTGGAGGATGAGAAGGATGAGGTCCAGACTAGTGAAGCCAAAGTGGAGAAAGCTCACCTGGGAGACCAACGAGAACCTCATGTCCCCTTTATCAGGAGCATCAGAAAGAACTCACCACATGCCATCCAATCCACTCATCCACCCTGTCAAGCATTTCTGACCCACTCACTGGTCTGTCACTGGCCTCATCTTCAACCTCAGAACCCACTGTAACAGAGCGGGAGTAATTATTCTCAGACCCAAGGAATTACCCGAGAAGTATCAAGATGACTTCAGACTTCACCATCTCAGCTGATGAAAATGATTCCATTAAAAAAGGAAGTTAACATCTGTTTTATTTTATTTATTATTATTTCTCTCTCTCTCTGCTAGATTATGTATTGTATTGAACTGTTGTTGCTAAGTTAACAAATTTCACGTCACATGTCGGTGATAATAAACCTGATTCTGATTCTGAAGTTCAAAGTCAATTAATAAAAAAAAATATAACTTCAACATAAAGATAAATAGAACCTTGTAGTGACTGGGAATCCGTCTGTGCTCCCCATGCACAATTAAAATTCAAAAACTGAGGAAAAACTTAAAAAAAGGTTTAGCTAACAAGCTCCAGTGTAAGGATGTCTCATTGCTTATTATTAGATTTCAATGAAACACTGATCTTCCTGTAAGGCAAAAAATATTGAATCAGTGATATTGGCAAACTGTAAAGCAGATCACACATGCCCTCTGCCAACAAACTTATATGAATTAGTCAGAGATTTAATTTAGTTACACTTCGAGCCTTTTAGGTTGAAATGCTTCAGCCACACTCCAGGTACATTCTCATGAGAGCAGTGAGTAAAGAATTTAAGGCCAGAGCTATGTAGATGACTGAGCAAATGGAGAGTAAAATTGATTAGAAGAGATTAACAGGTTAACGCAAAAGATAACCAGGCTGAGTCCTCTTTTCTCCATAATTAAAGGAAAGAGTTAAAAAGGAAATAACAGAGGCAAAGGGAGAACATAAATGTTGACAGCAAACAGAACGAGAATTAATGAAATATTCGAGAGCCATGTTAACAAAGAAGAAATTTACTCAAAAAGGCAGACAGTACAGAAGCATTAAGTAAGTACATGACAGTAGTGTACACTGAGGAGCTACTGTAAAGTTGATTCAAAGGGGGACTGGAAAGTTTGACTGCATGTAGAGGGGATAATTAAACAGGTCTACATGGGATGCATCCTAGACCGCTGAGGTGAGTGAGGGAGAAAATTACAGAGGCCCCTGAAAAAAATTCAACTAACACCCTCATTTTTAAAAGTTTCAGTCTTGATGATTGCTTGACCATTTCCAACATACCCCATTTAGTTTTAATCCTTTGCAAAAGTCTGATATGCATTTTACAGCTTTTATACATTGCTTGTTGTTTGTTGTCTCCTCATTAATCCCTCATCCAGATGGGCTTGTAAACAGAAGTATCATCATGGCAACTCTGTTCTATCAGTTCTTCCTCCATCCTCTCTTTAAATTTAAGCTGACCTGTTTTCTCTCTTTCCCAGTTTAGATGAAAAGTCTTCCATCTGAAACCTTGCCTCTCTTTGTACATGTTCCCTGGCCTGCTACTTGTTGCCTCTATTTCTTGATGTTGTTTTAGATTCCAGTTATGTACAAGAGAGATAAAAGAGACTGAAAATGCTGGAATCTGAAGCAACAAACAACCTGCTGGAGGAACTCAATACTGTACCTCAGGCAGCATCTGTGGAGGAAAATCCTACATTAATATTTCTAATACTGGCAATCTTATGAACTTCAGAATTCAGCATTGAGCAATATTATATGGTGTGAGAGTAGATGACCAAAAGTTTGTTTTCAGAGGAGAGAGAGAGAAAAGCTTTGGGAAAGATTGGAGGGCCTCAGAATTCTAATCCCAGATTACTGCTTCCATTGCAAAGTAAATGTTCCTTCAAAAGTGAAACAATATCTCTCACTCTTGTGTTGAATAGATCACTACACTTCCACAAGTAGCAAATCATTTGAGGTCAAATGTGGGAGCAAACATTCTAGAGAATGGAAGTGTTGAGCTGAACACACAACATGCAAGAAAATGTGAGTGCACTCTACAATCTCCTCAAAGATCAGTACAGTAAGCATCTGTTCAGAGAATCTTTACACCATTTTTTACAACTTCCATTTTTTTGCCAAAAGCCCTGTTTAATTGAGACAGGTAACTTCAGCCTTTGTGGATTGTTGCTGCAATGGAACATGTAAAAGTAGGTCTTTGTGACCTCTGTCGGTCAAAGAGACTGAAGGGTTGGCCCATCTTGGCCTCTTCATGAAGTCCCCACTTTCAAAGAAGCTGATCAATAGGGGCAACACACACAAAATGCTGGTGGAACACAGCAGGCCAGGCAGCATCTATAAGGAGAAGCACTGTTGACGTTTCGTGCCAAGACCCTTCGCTAGGACTAACTCAATAGGGGCAATGAGCCAAGCCTGTATCCCTTCATGCCCTGACAAATGGAGCAGTTTTTTTGTACCACGTTGAAAGGGAGGGGTAGGGATTTTAAGAGACGAGTGGAAACAACACCTAGGTAATCTTAGAAAAAAAGTCAAGGTGGGACTTGAAAGTTCAAACTGGAGCATGCCTGTCATTTTTATAAATATGGTAGCATTTGGGATGAGATAATGGAAATATGAGGAGAATAGGTCACAAGAAAAATTATTTGGAAATACTTAATGAGCTAGCGTAGATTAAATAGATTGAATGACCTATTTTTATGTTACAAAACCAAAAGTCCATAAGATATAGGAGCAGAAATATGTCTCCCTGTTCTTCATTCCTTAATATAAATAGATGCTTATATAGCTTCCAAGCAAGCTTTTTGACACCATATCTATTGTTCTACATACATGTTTGAAGCTGTACTTATTAAGGAAAAGATAAGGAATCATGCTAAGCTTTCAACTGTGCATATAAAGAGGAATGCACAGTAGGCATTTTGAAGTTACTGCAAAGAGAAACCTACCAGTCAGCTAAAGTCCTGTGCCAGTTACGTGTCACTGCAATAAACCTCAGTAAACAATGCCTTTTATTTCTTGCTGAGAAAATAATAATAATCCATTCACTTAATAGAGTAAAAGTATGTTAATAAAAACTAGATCAAAACTGATTAAATAAGGAGAGAGAGTTAATAAAAACTAGATCAAAACCGATTAAATAAGGAGAGAGTTGGTTGGACAACATTACTAAGCTGCCAACACACCTCATTAGTCACATAACAACTTGATGAGGGAGCACTGACCCTTTGGTAGAGCTGACACCCTAGATTTGTTTAACTAGGAGAAGAGAAATGAAAATGAAGGGAACTGCATATGCTGGTATCTGAGAAACAACTAGAAAATGCAACAATCAAAGAAAAAAGTGGCCTTCGGACAGGCATATAGGGACTGTGTGCCAAAGCTTCACCATTTGACTCTTCCAACTGGCAGAGACAATCACTACTGCAAGGATGAAAAATCTGAATATGGCACTGTGCTATAGGAGCGTTTCAAGCTGGTGATAAAATGGGATCTGTTCATGATATGACTGGTGTCAAATGCTGTCCTGCCTGTCCGGTGCTGGGGGTAAGGGATTTCCTCTGCAGCTGGAATAGATTGGCAGAAGAATCTCACTGTTAAATGTTACATAGGAACCAAGTTTGTCATTTTGAAATTTTGCTGTGAGAGTTGAGGAGCTGATATTCTAACTGGTAAGCAGATCTTCAAAGATACAATTTACCATTTCAGGAAGTCAGAAAAGTCTGCAGATGTTGTAATTTGGAGCAATAAACAATTTGCCAGACCTGCTGAGTTCCTCCAGCTGGTTGGCTGGATTACCTTCTCATTCAGGCACAAATTGGCATTATGTCAAAGAGAGATAACTGCATGGTGGGTGGAGTTCTGCTGTCAGTTTTGGGAAGAGAAAGCTATTTATTTGCAAGGAATCTGTTTAGATTGGGCTGTGGCCAATATTAGCATATCAATTAATTATGGCTGTGGATGGAACTTTAAATAAACACTGAAAGGCAGAGGTGAAGGACAGTGTGCAAATATTGTATAGAAAATCAGTGCATTGTCAATGAAAAATAATTATTATTTTGATATTTTAGTGGTTTTAAAATAAACAATCAAAAAAACCAAGCAACAAGGTAGACAAGTGGCATGTTGATTTTCATTGCAAGGGGTTTGGAGTCCAAGAGTAAGGCCGTCTTGCCATTATAACAGAGTTGGTGAGACTACACTTGAGGTACCATGTGCAGTTTTGCTCCATGGGAGAATATATTTGCCTTAGAGGCAGTGCTCAACATTTCACTACCTTGATTTCTGGAATGTGAAGGCATTTCTGCAAAAATGTTATTAGGATTGGTCAATATGCCTAGGAATTAAGGAGAAGGGATCTCTGTGAAACAAAGATTCTCAGAGCAACTGAAAAGGCCAACATTAAGAGGCTGTTTCCTTTTGCTGGAGAATCTAGAATGTCACTGCAAAATCTCAGAACAGGTACGTCAGACACTTAAGAACATAATCCTTTTATTGAAAGGGTTATAAATCTTTGGAGGATTCTGGATACAAAATTACTGAATATAATCAAGATGAGATAATAGGTTCAAAGTTCAAACTAACTTTATTATCAAAGTGCATATATGTTACCGTATGCAACCCTGAGATTTATTTTCTTATGGGCATACTCAATAAATCCAATGACCATAATAGAATAAGTGAATGACTGCACCAACAGGTGGACAATCAGAGTGCAAAAGATGACAAACTGAGCAAATACAAAAAGAAAGAGAGAAAAAAATTAACAACAATAAACATAGAGAACAGGAGATGAAGAGTGCTTGAAAGTGAGTCCATAGGTTGTTGGAACAGTTCAGTGATGGGCAAGTGAATTTGAGTGAGGTGATCCCCCTCAGGTTCAAGAGCCTGATGGCTGAGGGATAATAATTGTTCCTGAACCTGATGGTGTGGGTCCTGAGGCCACTAAACAAATCAAGGAATATGAAGAGCAGCAGCATCATACAGCTGAAAGTGAGGTTAACTATGTTGGTACTAAATGGCAGAGCAAACCTATACATCATTTCTTGCTCCTTTTTTCTTTAATTGATGCATATGATTTACTGTTTCAGGTGACAAAAGTGACTAGCGTTCAGGACTTTGCTACTCAGGAGCTATCACTTCAAGAATGGATGTTGTGTGCTGGAAGGTGATCATAAATAGTTTAGAAGGAGAAATATCAATAGACTAGGGACACATTTAAAATAGAGGGGATGGGATAGAAAGGAATATAAGAAGAACTCAGAGAATAGATAGGATTAATACCTTCAAGTCGAATGACAATTTGAGAGTATATAATTGCAGGGCAGTGGGAAAGATCTGAAAAATGGATGAACAGAATTACTCTGCTGGGAGCAAGCACATGCTTGACGGGCTCAAATGTCTTTAGACAATTCACCCGTCATGTTTCTGAGCTTGTATTGCTGAGCTCAGTGAGGACTCTGTTAGTGAAACTTAGTCTGTATGGATACTAATCCTCAAAGAATCCAAGATAGGAGCATGGATCCCTGAAATATCTGAATGAATTGGGCACTGTCAGAGTCATAGAGTAGTATAGCACAGAAGCAGGCCACTTGGCCCATCTAGGCCCTACCTAGCTCCATCTAACTGCACCCAGACCATACCCCTCCCATCTACATGCAGTACTTATTCAAACATCTCTTGAATGTTACAACTGGACCTGCATCAATCACTTCCACTAGCAGCCTATTCCACACTTGCACAATCCTCTGAATGAAGTTATCCTGTAGATTCCCCTTAAGTTTTCACCTTTCACCCTAAACCCTGACTTAGTCTTAGCTATTCCAAGGGGAATAAGCCTGCATGCATTCGCCCTATGAGTACTTCTCATAATTTTCTATATTCTTTAAGATCTCTCCTCATTTTCCTGCACTCCAGAAAATAAAGTCATAACATATTCAAACTTTCCCTATAACTCAGAGTCCTCAAATCCTGGCAACATCCTTGTAAATTTGCTCTGTATTTTTCCAGTAGGTAGGTGACCAGGACTGCAAACACAATGCTCCATATATGGCCTCAACAATGTCTTGTACAACTTCAACATAACACCCCTGTACTCAATGTCCTGATTTATCAAGAGTGCCAAATGGTCTCTTTATGACACTATCTACTTGTGCACCACTTTCAAGGAATTATGGATCAGCAATCCCAGGTCCTTTTGTTCTACCATACAGCTCAGAACCCTATTACTCACTGTTTAAGCCTTGCCCTGGTCTGTGTTTCTAAAGTGCACCACCTTCTTTGGTCCATGTGGCTGACTGTGATATTTAGCACAATATATAGCTAAATATATAGCAGTTCATTTCCATGCCATTCAGCTAGCAGAAGTGATTAGTATAGGCAAATCCATATTGAAAGTCAGCTCTGAGTGCAAAAATCTTATTGATGATGCCAGAAAAGATTGGTTAAAGCAATATGTAGATTAAGCACTGGGTCTTTGCTGCGCTATGGAGGACCCTGGCGAAGAATCAGCTGTTGGTTCATTGAAACAAAGTGGTTATCAGGATTAGTAAAAGTGGTTAGTAAATAAAAAACTCAAGAGATCCTGCAGATACTGGAAATGGTCCTGATGAAGGGTCTAGGCCAAAACTGTCAATTGTTCATTTGCCTCCATAGTTGCTGCTTATCCTGCTGAATACCTCCAGCATTTTGTGTGTGCTGCTCAGTAAATTAAAACTGCTGTCTTTCAGAGCAGCAAGATTGAAAATCATACCCAGTAGGAATTTTAGGCATTGCACAATTGTTGACATGATGAGCGAATTGTTGAAGATGAGTTATACAGCTCTCGTTACATGCACATGCAGGTCAACTCTTTGAGTGATTACGCAGAAAGTTTGAAGTTAATAACTCATGTCCTTCTACCTTAGGCCATGAACTTATCAATCAACCCTGATGAGTTATTGCAGGATTTGTGTTAATTGCAAATTTTGCATGTTAATACATCTCCTTAATCTCCAAACCACCATGAAGTGGTAAGTTTTATGTTGTAATGGAACTGTTGTGCATGTGAGAAGTTTGAGGATGCTGATCTTGGGAGTGAGGCTAATCAGCACCAGGCTCACTTTAGCACAGTTTCTATTTATTGTAGTGAGCAACTTTCAGCAGTGAAATGAAAATTCATGGACGTCTTCAAACAATTCACTCATCCAGGCTGCTGTCCCCACATGCTTGAAACATCATCATCCCTGTACCAAATAAATCTACACCTTCAGAACTGAAGCTAATCATCAAGAAGTGCTTTGAATGTCTGGTAATGGCACATATCAAAAACTCCATTTCTGCCACACTGGACACTCAACCCTGATGAGTTATTAACTTCAAACTTTCTGCATAATCACTCAAAACACGGCATGTGCATGTAACGAGAGCCGTATAACTCATCTCCTTCTACTTTAGGCCACAAACTTATCAAGTCACCCTTGCTGTGGACATTTTCTGGAGGTCCAAGATCTGTATGCTCCATGACCACGGGACTAAGGGACTATGTTGAAAAATGAATGTGCTAGATTTTCTAAAATTGATCCCTTCTACCTTAGACCATGAACATATCAATCACTCCTCATAATTCCTAAGTACAAACCAGATCACTAAACATTTCTTCTTAAACAAGAAACCACACCTGTAATTGAGCCAACAGTCATTTTTTTTCTTCACCTTGCCTAACAAGATCAGATGGCTACTCGATGAGGTTTCACCTCCGTATCTCAAACATGAAGTTACTGTTGAAAGTTGCTCACTACAATAAATAGAAACTGTGCTAAAGTGAGCCTGGTGCTGATTAGCCTCACTCCCAAGATCAGCATCCTCAAACTTCTCACATGCACAACAGTTCCATTACAACATAAAACTTACCACTTCATGGTGGTTTGGAGATTAAGGAGATGTATTAACATGCAAAATTTGCAATCAACACAAATCCTGTAAGTGAAGAGGATAGTAATGGTTATATACTCAGGGGCCATTTATTAGGAACCTAATATAGTGGCTGCACTATATGTTCATGGTCTTCTGCTGCTGTAGCCCATCCTCATCAAGGTTCAATGCTTTGACCTCTCTCATTAACATGACAATTTTACCCACGAAACTGCCACTCAATTGATTTTTTTTTGTTTTTCTTCAGATTCTCTGTAAATTCTGGAGAATGCCATGCATGAAAACCTCAGGAGACTGGTAGTTTCTGAGATATTCAAACCACCCCCTCTGGCACAAACCTTCCTTCCATGATCAAAGTCACTTAGATCATATTCGCTTCCCATTCTGATGTTTGGTCTTAACAACAACTGAACCTCTTAACCATGTCTGCATGTTTTTATGTATTAAGTTGCTTCCACATGATTGGCTGATTATATATTTGCATTACAGGCAGGTGTACCTTATAAAGTGGCCACTGAGTGTACACAGAGAGGCTGATTTAATCGACACACATGTAACAGACAAATATCTATGATGAAATTTGCAAAGGGATAGATTTTAATAGACTGAGAGGGATAGGCAATATAATATAAAGCCCCGTCTCTTTAATTCTCAATCCATTTCCAGTCTAATCTCTAAAAAGAAGTTAAAGGGACTCAGCAGTTCAGCTGGCATATGTGGAGGGAAATGGACATTTGATATTTTGGATTGAGACCCTTCATCTGCACTCATCCAGATAGAGTACAAACGTACAGTCTCAAAATAGACATTGACTGTCTACTTTGCTCCATACATGCTCTATGGGCCCCTGACTTCCTCTAGCTGCTCAAACAGAAAGTCTGCAAAGGCTGGAAATCCAAAGCAACACACACAAGAATGCTGGAGGAACTCAGCAGACCAGGTAGCATCCATGGAAAAGTGTAAACAGTCAAGATTTCAGGTCAAGACCCGTTGTCCTCCAGCTTCTTGCTTGTTTCCGCAGAGTCTGGTTTACTCCAGTCTTGTGTGGTCCTAAGAAGACTTCTCTATCTTGTTACAATGTTCCAATGATACACAACATACAGTGCCTTGAAAAAGTATTCACATGCTCCTTTTTTCACAGTAGAGCCTGAAATAAATAACAGGAAAAAAATGTGCAGTATTAGATTTACACCACATGTACTACTAAAAAAAGGCGTAAGACTTTGCTAAGTGTCACTTAAATATGTAAATATGTAGATATTAAGTGTTACTGTAAAGATATGGAAGAAGGTCTTGTGGTCAGATGAAACTAAAGTGGAACTTTTTGGCCTTGTTATGATACGGCAACAATGAATATAGAATTGAGACAGGTTTTTATAAACAAAGAAACATTTATTTAAACTCAGCTCAACAACAAATGGAAAGTAAACAAACAACTAACCTAACCAGAAGTTAACTGCTATACAGCAACTCGAACATTTCTTAAAGCGATAAATGCAAACACAGTTCTTAAAGTGATAAATGCGAATACAGTTCTTAAAAGTGGTAAATGCGTAAGTCCAAATGATTTACACAGTCAATTAGGAGAGACTTTCCTGAAGTAATATATTCCTTGACAGCGTGACGTTACTGCTGATCCCAGCCAAAATATGCCTTGCCCAAAGGATTTACAATGAAGGAAATAAAAACAGCTTAAAGGCACTGACATTCTCCTTGGTGATAACATTGCCCCCAGCCCTTTCTGCCTTCACAATGCAGGGGCTATCTTGGATGCAGGTAACTACCTCCTTGAACGAGGATTCAATAAAGTCGATCCTGTAGTAAACCACCGACGACACCAGCTTTACTCAATCTTTTGGGTTCCCTGTATTTCAGTAAATCTTCACCCTCCAACTGAATTGTAAAGGTAGAAACCAAATCACAATGGGCAATGGTTTTAAAAACTTCTGGCACAACTTACAATAGAAAGTAAAACCCCGCTTTAAAACAAAACTGCATCATGAGATGAATACGCAGCATAATGGAGTCTGACAAATTAAACAATGAACTGACCTGGGTCATAGCAAGGCTTTCCTGTTTTATACCTGTTGAAACAGGCCATCACATGACCTCTCACTGGCGTGAAAATTACATCATGCTCACCAGATACTCAATTACATCATGGTAGTAAGATACCCATGGGGTATGTAACAGCCTCAACACTAAGAGGTTCATTTGTCATAAATCTAATATTGCATATCAGCCAGTTAACACTATCCCTACTGCAAAGTACAGTGGAGGTATCATCATGCTATTGGGATGCTATCCAGCAGCAGGAAAATCTGGTCAGGATCGATGAGGAGATGAATGCTACTAAATACAGAGAGATCCTGAACTAAAACCTGCTAGCCTCTGCCAGAAGTCGTAAACTTGGGAGGAAGTTTGTCTTTCAGTTGGACAATGACTAGCACACTGCTAGAGCAACCATGAAATAAATGAAGAAGATTGATGTCCTTGAGTGGCCCATTCAGAATTCTGACTTTAGCCCTATCGAACACCTCTGGTAAGACATCAAGATTGCTGGCCATGATCACTCCCCAACTAACCCAGCACAGCTTGAGCAATTTTGTAAGGGGGAATGGGCAAATCTTGTTCCATCATATTATGCAAAGCTAATAGAAACTTATCTAAAAAGACTACTGGCGGTAATAGATGCGAGACTAAGTACTGAGCAAAGGGGGATGAATGCTTTTGAAATGCTCATATTTCAGTTTTTGAGGTTTCAATTTATCATGCTTTATGATTTCCCCTGTTTTGGGCTTTACTGTGTTAAAAAAAAGAGCATGTGTTATGCAAATAAAAATTCTCAGTTAAATTAATCAAAACCCCTGGCAGTAATGCTCATTTATGTGTTGGGGGCTGAATACTTTTTCAAGACACTGTAAGCTCAAAGAACATAACCTCCTGTCCTATCTGGTTACATTTCAGTCTTTGGGAATACATAATTAATTTAATATTTTCAAGTAACTAACCCCTTTTACTTTACTCTGTCTGTAAGGATGTAGATTTCAGAGTAATTTTTACTTTGACAACTTTGGTCTGCACCTTGTCAGATACTTCCTCTAAATTCTCTCCAGCCATTTCCTTGTTGATATTTAACCCAATTGTTTTCTCACATTTTCACTTCTGTTGAAGGATCATTGACTCAAACAATCAATCTTGGTTCTCAAAACTACATGTTCTGTTGTTGATTTCCAACATCTGGAGCTTATTTTCTCCAAATATACGGATGCAAAAAGAGTACAGGATGGTGTATTTAGCCACTGTTGATTAAAGGAGGCAAGTTCAAATGAAAAAAAAGGTTAAAAACATTTAGGGTCTGGGGAAAAACTGGAAAAATTACATTGAAATCTTAAAAAATCACTTACTCTGGTGCAATACTTTAGCTAAACCCGGTCAGCAGTTTAGGAAGAATGTAAAGATCTTGGAAAGGGTGCAGGAAAGATTTGTTATAATTGATTTAGGGCTTATGGGAATAGTCAGAGAAGTTGGGATTGTTCCTACCAAAGCAGAGAAGTTTGTGAGGTGAGCTGATAGAGTTGTTGAAAAAAAAAATCAGGGGTTCCATGATTATTGCATGGAAAGGTACTCTTTAGTGGAAGGGTTGAAGGGACAAAATTGATGAAGCCTTTTTGTTTCATTTGAATGATTTGCATCTGGAAGGCAATGAAGGGCAATGGGGATCGATTCCATTATCGTTTTCAAAGTGAATTTGGAATTTCATTCAATTAAAAAAGGCTTGCAGGGCTACAGGTTGAGGGTATTTTAGTAGGGTTAGCTGCATTAATCTGACAGAAAACCATCAAGGAACTGAAAGACTGAACAACCTCCTACTGTACTATTAAATTTTTTAATTATATACAATGAGATTTGTTCTTGCAATGTTTCCCTGTGGACTAACATCAAGATAAACATTTAAATTCATGGAGCATGTGCAAATATTTAAAACATCTTTTAATTCTATTTAAAATC
This sequence comes from Hypanus sabinus, assembly GCF_030144855.1. Classification (NCBI taxonomy): domain Eukaryota; kingdom Metazoa; phylum Chordata; class Chondrichthyes; order Myliobatiformes; family Dasyatidae; genus Hypanus; species Hypanus sabinus. Next base: position 99,165,761 of record NC_082715.1, on the reverse strand, counting down.
ATGTAAAATCACCCTGTGAAGGCAGAAAGAGTTGCTAACTATTAATTCTTTGCTACATAATAAAGATTCTTTTTCCTCACACACCTGTAGTAGTATTTCTAATTTTATATGGAAACAACTTGCAAGAATTACAATCTAACTCTAATCAAATATCTTCCGTATGCTCAGTAAATTCAATGTTTCGACAGATTGCTTTTGAGGTTTTATGTGCTGTCTTTGATTTTCTCCCTGTTCCAACTCACACTGAGATCTTTCTCTGACATATTCTGTGTTCCTGTACTGCTAATTAGCTGTCCAATTACTGGCCCATTACCAACACATAGAGTAAATGTCTGCAAGTACCAACTTCAAGGGAACATTTTGAAGCACTGTGAAACCTCTTGTGGCCCTGAGAGCAACAGAGCCAGATGCAATATTTCTGATTAATTCGATAGTTAATATTGCCATTTTCCAATATTAAACACTGGATGAAATATATTTCGAGATGGAATGTTGTATTTTGCTGGACGGTACAAAAAAGTTAACACCACATTGGGGCTTTGAATAAGGGTGTTTATTCTACTCCTGCAACAAGTAAATTTTGCTGTACAAGGTATTTATCATATGCATGATAAATCCACTGGCCACAGGAATACTTAACATCCAGAATACTTTGTAAAGAAATGCTAATGGACCCAATAGATGTGTTAGATGGGTATAGCAATGGCAACCATTTCAGTGGGTGGCTGGAAATAAAGATTGGAAGGCCAGCAAAGTTTGGATGATACGGAGATTGACCAAACAGCAATTGTGAATCGGTAAATACGAAGACTGGCAACTTAAGCAGAGATCAGAGGTTCAGAGCTAGAAATTGGAGGGTGGGCACCAAGGATATTTAGTAGACTTGTCTCAGGACTAACTAGATATAGGCCAAATGTCACAAGAGTCACCAAGTTCCCCTGCAAAGTTCCATGGGCAGTGATGCCATCCTGAGTCCCTTCATATTAAAAGCAACAAGGGTTCATGGATGACACATACTGGGTACAGCCTAGTCAGATTTCTAGACTGGTGTCCAGTTTGCATTTGTGAAAAAACAAATTGCATTTGTGTTGCTCTGGAGGAAAGGTCAGCACTATGCAGGAGATTTTCTAGGCAACATTGCCAACAGTTAGAATGTTCAATAACAAGCCCTCATATGCTGTCTCCACAATTATCTCTTGCTGTAGTTGGCAAGAAATCCAGTGAAGAGTGACGACAGAGTAGCTTGTTGAGACAAGCAAGCAGTAGATCCGTAATGGTGAATTGGTGGTATTCATTGCCTCAGATGGCTACAGAGGCCAAGTCATTGGGTATATTTAAAGCAGAAGTTGATAGGATCTTGATTAGTGATGCACCATCAATAACTCTCAGAGACCTGAGGCGAGATATCGGCTTTTATTGACCGGAAGAAAGAACAAGTGGTAGTTGACCACCATACTACATCCTGGAGACTGAGGGCAGGGCTCAGGCCTCAATCGCCTTTATACCGGGGTCTGCAGGAGAAGCCACAGGAGCAGTCAGCGGGGGGTGGGGGGGGTGTGTGGGGGGGGGGTGTCCAGACAGGTATATGTAGTTCACCACATTTAGTAAGGGCATTATAGGTTATGGGAAGAAGGTAGGAGAATGTGATTGAGAGGAAAAATAAATTAGCCCTGACCTATTGGCAGAGCACTCACTGGGCCCAATGGCTTAATTCTGTTATAACCTATTTAATGACTTATGGTCTTATAAGCCAAAGCACAGAGAATTCAGCCAATCAGATCAACTTGCCCATGTGAATACTTTATGTCTATCTAATTTTAATATCCTTTTTCCACCCCCTCCGATAAACATTCCCTTAATTGTCAATGCTCTCAGGGAAACAACCTCAGCTTCTGCAACCTCTCCAGTAACTGGTTCTGGTGGTCTCACAAATTCTCGGCATGTTTCCAAAACTGTGGTTCCTGGAATTGGACACAATGCTCCGGTTGTGGCTTAACAAGTCGAATGTAAGAGTTCGCTTAAC